>NC_028647.1:19230171-19314294 GCF_001406875.1 Solanum pennellii
TATATATATATATATATATATATATGTGTGTGTGTGTGTGTGTGTGTGTGTGTGTGTATATATATATATTATGTATTTGATAGAGAATGAATTAAGGGAACAAATTTCCAAATGGATGATTACCTAATGATGGCCTACGAATTTCTAAAGAAAGTGAGGTCTAAGGCATGTGATGTCTTTGTTAAGACTGACGTGTGTTCTTATCGCTGCAACTGTGCCACTGCTTTCGTTGTCAGTGGCTTTAGGTGCTAATATTTGTGGAATTTAAGACATAATAATGGTCAATTTTGGACTTTTTTCTTAAAGTTATTCTATTAGAGTCAAGATTTGATATATTGAGATACGTAAGGTATAGTATATTATATGAATCACAGTAAAGTTACGCAAATGGGAGGAACTAAGACTTACCTTTAGGTTTAAACTTTAGGAAATTTATTATAGAATTAGGTGAGTTTTTGGGTCTAGGCTAGACATTGAAAAATATGAGTGTTTATAGTCTTGTTAATTTATAAATTATGGATATATACTTGATAGATTGGAAAGGTTCGAAAGTATTAAGAAAAAGAAAAGCATTGGAGAAGTAGTTGCTTGACTTCAGTTCTTCGGTGGAGGTAGGTTATGGTCTATGTTATTTGATAGTAAACTCTTAATAGTGATTGATATGCACCGAATGATGTTGTGAATATTTCTACATACTTGATTGTCTGGTTGTATGGCTTGGTTGTGTGTTTTGTGAATGGTCTGAAATCCTTAGACCGTGGAATTTATATTCTTGAACCATCTTTATCGAAGTGATGCCTTTAATAAAGCAGGCTTGATGAAATATTATCAATGAATTGAAAGTGGTGATAATAAATAAAAAAGTAATAGTATAATTGGATCGGAGTGTCATGTTTTGACACAGTTTAATTGGATCGGAGTGTTACGTTCCTATACGGTATTCTTGGATCGGAGTGTCACGTTCCAACACGGTATTCTTGGCTCGGAGTGTCATTTTCCGACACTGTATTCTTGGATTGAAGTGTCACATTCCGATACGGTATTCTTAGATTGAAGTGTTACGTTCTAACATGGTATTCTTAGATCGGAGTGTCACATCCAGACATAGTATAATTGGATTAGAGTGTCACGTTCCAACATGATAATATAGGAAAAACATATTGAATTAACAGAATGCACATAATCTCAAAGAACTCAATTACCCTAAATGGTTTGGTTGGAGGCATGAGTCCTCATGGTTGATCTTGATATTGTTGACTTATTACATACTTATTTTGGTGTTGTTTACACCAGTTCATGTTGTTTGGGTCTTATCACCTGTTAAGTGCTATAGTTGAGTTCATACTATTATTTATTGTATATTAGTTTCTATTTTGGGTTGGTCGATGATACCTACTCAGTACATGTTGCCCCGTAATGAGCCCTACTTGTGTTTTTCTTTGTTTTCCTTTTATGAAGTGCAGCGAGTGTACCAAAGATTTTGAATTTTCCTTAGATCTAGCCAGTCTCCAGTATATCAGGTTCCAAGGTGAACTATTTATTGTAGCTCGTGTTGGATTCTCTCGGTCATGACATGATGTCCTACGTTTTCAGACACATACCATTTTATTCTTTTACTTTTGTTCTTTTTGATATTCTTAGATTTAGTATATGAAGATTAGATGTTCTTGATGTGATGACTTTCAGGTTTTGGGAAAAGATACTTTAATAAGTTTTGAAGCTTCCGCATAATTTTTGTTATTCGTAGTTGAATTATTGGCATATATTGGGTTTTGGAGTCCATGGTTCTCTCATTTAGGAGATTAAGTGTGGGGGCTACTCACGACTCGTTTTGGGACGTGACACTTGTGCAATGCATGTGAAGAATCCCTTATTAACTCACACACTAAACATGTCATGAAGTCGCCCTATCTTGTTTCATGTCATCTTATGATTCTCTAGTAGACCTAAGTTATTCATACTAAAGAGTAATATACCCTTATGATTTCCTCAAAACATGCTTGTACAATGTACATAAGGAAGCCCATACTACCCCATATACTAACCCTATCTTGAAGTTATCCTTAACATGTTCACCCTCAATAGCCCTACCATGTCTTAACATCATTTATTAAGATTCTCTCATCTTTAGTCTATTTTACTAGGTAAGGAAACTCCATTCAAATCCTATCTTCAATCTCTTCTTCTTTAATGACCTCAAGTTATACACTGTGCAATGCGCTTATGCTGCCCCATAACACCATTCATGCAAGGTACTACTTTTGGATCCTTTTCTTATAACTTCGTACTTTGGAGATAGCCCCTATCTTTATCTTTTGAACACTATGAGATACTTTTTTAATCATGTCTAAGTTCCTTAATCATATGAATCCTATGAGATACTTTTAAAGGTATGTCTTGCTTGATCCCTTAATAATCATGAACACTAGGAGATACCCCTTGGACATGTCGAAGTTCATTCACACACTATGAAGACTACGATATACCCCTTGAACATGTCTAAGTTCATTCATTGCTTATGAACACTTCGAGATGCTTCTCAAGCATGTCTAAGTTAATAGGATATGGATATTCTACTAGGATACCTTGACTCTACTACGTGAAGGACTCTCGCTTCATGAGACCTACTTGGATAGTCATCACAACTACTAGGTGGGGCTGTCCTTTCTACTTGGAGTCAGGATCCTTGCTAGACCATCCATCTCACTTTGCATATACACTTGGAGTCAAGAATATATTCCAAGGTTTACTTGTCAAGCCTTGCTCAAACTTCTCTCATGGAGGATGTCCTTGACAATCTCTCCATGCTCAAGTGAATTCTACAACTTTCAGTCATTCATCCTAAGGTTCATTATTCATCAATTCATTCTATCTTCATTCATAGGTAGATTATAGAGTCTTCTAGCCTTAGTTTTCTTCTCACATTCTTCAATAATAAGTGAATATAATTCATTCTTTAGTGTTCAATCCAATAAAGACCTATCTTAATTCATCAATATAGTTCAATTCATACTTAGATGATTCAATCATGATCAATTAGAATAGAATACAATCAAGCTAAGAAGAATCAACACAAAACATTTATTAAGTCTCTAATGGCCTAAGATCACAATTATCACCCTCAATTCAATTGCTATAATTCACCATGAAAACTCCATAAAAATAGTACATAATAATCATATAAATATCATTTAATGCTACCCACTAGATTTGGAATATCAAGCCTTACCCACAATGCAATCACAACCCTCTCTAAATTAGGTTTCTTTGAATTCACAATTGAAGGAAACTAGGGAGACTTCATGGACGGAAGAATCCATGAATGAATAAGTTTCACGTATCTTATATTAGAGCAGCCTTAATCCTATATTGATCCCTTGGTAAATTGGTCCTAAGCTGCTGCTCCCAATTCTTCTTCTTATCCAATGGTGTTCTTGAGAGTTCTAATGTGTGAGAGAGGTTTTGATTTGGAAGCTAGAGTATAGGGGGGCTTATGTTGTTTAAGTAGTCATATAATACCTAAAACTACCTAAAATGGTTCACTCATATAATTATTTGTATGTGGGGTGAATTTGTCAATTCACCCCTTCACTTCAGAGTAAGCTGCGAGAAAACTGTACGCTGCATCGACGGACCATTGGTTGGACGACGATCCATCCTGCAGGTCTGTAGTCCTTGTCAGAGAGTCATCATTTGGGTTCTTAGCTCAAAAACTATGTGTCAAACAATTTTCCCCCATTAACGGGGCGTCGATGGACCTATGGTCCTTGGATGCCCCTCGTTGGTTGGGACTGGTTTTTGACAACTTTTCTCGCACGATCGGTCCTCTTCAAGGACCTCTCTCTAGGTGGGTCCTTGGAGAGTTTTGCTTTGACGTTTACACCCTAAATACGTCCGTCTAAATGTTAGGAACCTTCTCTATCACTTTGAGCTCTAAACACTACATAAAACCTCATGAAATATGCTAAGGCATGCTAGCATGTCTCAAGGTAAACTTTCAAACATCACCGGACGTTCTTGGATATTTTACCTCGAAACTCTCTCAAACTCTATATACTTACTCTTAAAACCATTTTTGATCACTTTAGGACCTCTTGACACTGATGTTACGCTCTAGATACACATAAATCACATTTGAGGTATTACAATTCGTCTATTGGGTGCTTTAGCAGGGAATCTGGGTTTATTCTTACAATGGGCAATTGATTGATATATACCTTCTGCTATTAAATAGTTAAGTAGTATCCATAATGAGCTAATCTTGTCAGTTTCAAGCTGTAAAACTCTGAAAGTCCATGACTTGGTTTAGAGCCACACATGATGAACTAAGACTTAAAACACTGTTTCTAAGACTAAAATAATGTATTGAAACCCATTAAGGATGTTTAAATTCAAAACTTCAAGAAACGACCATGCCGTCCAGAGATTTATGAAATTTGAGCTAGTGTGCCCTGGCATGTTTCATGAGGTTTTAAGAGTTGGAATTTAATAAAATTTGGTAGAAAGGTGTTAAACATGTATTAGAGTGTGATTAAGATTGAAGAGTCGGCGTACGACGACCCAAGGACCACCCTAAGGGTCCTTGGAGAGGATCCTAACATTTATTCTAAAATTGTCAATTTGACAGTGGCCAAACGATGGACAAAATAATGAGACTTTGATGAGACAAGGGCCCGTCGATGGTGGTCGTTGGTCAAGACTTAGAGACATTTCAAGAAGGGTATAAATCACCCTCTCTGTCGCAAACGTCGCCCTTGCCTGACGGGCATTCGTTTCGATGACGGGCTGTGGACCTGATTTCGTGGTTTGGAGGGTCGACTTCACTATTAAGATGCTAATTAAATAATTAAGGGTTAAGGGGTGGTTAATTAAGTTTTTTGGGGGACTATATAAAGACTAAACCTCATTAAACTAACTCAACACCCATTATTTCCCAAACCCAATTCTTTCCAACTTCTCTCTACTTTCTCTCTCTATTAAAAGACCCATTGAAGACCAAACTTCAAGATACTCTAGGGCCCCAAGACTCACGTTTTTCACCATCAATATTAAAGCATATTTAAGGTATGTAAGATATTATTTCTTGGGATCTCTTTCCCCAAGAGTCTCTTCAAAATTTGTTTCTAATGAAGTCTACAAGTTGGGTTTTCTTCCAATTTGGCGAATGATCTTTCAATTGGATTTGATGTTGATTTTCTTTGATTATTATTAGTAGATTATGATTGTTTATGGTTTAATTGAGGTAGTTCTTAGTCTTTAACCTTATTCTATGGAAGAATTCATGATTGAATCCTTTTCCCCTAACCCTAGGTTATGAATTTGAGATTGATTTGATTAGTAATGATACAATTGACTAATTTCTTGTATATAGTACAATTAATAGTGTTATTAATTGAATTGGTGGATGAAAGGTGTTTGGATTGATTGTAAGATCTTGAAGGAGGCTTATGAAGGCTATTTTGTAAGACCTTATGATCTTGATTTCTTTACTTCAATGATGATGGCTTATACTTGATGATTACATTCAATTGAAGTATTATACGTTATTAGATTAAGAAGATGATGATATGATGATTATGATGAAATGTCTTGAATATGTGAATTGTAAGATCATGTTAAGGGTATGATGATACAAGGTTGAATATGAATCACTTGTGTGCCTTACTATGATATGACTGTGATGTGCTGGTCTCACGAATGAAGGGTTGTTATGAAAGGAAATTCTCATTCAATACATAATGGGATAATGACATGATACAAGGGGTTAGTCTCCTATTATCGATATTAAGCTATAATAATTAACAATGATTTAAAGACATTTCAAAAAGGGACTTTACCTTAGCACCGAGCGAACTAGTTATAAGAGATGCTCCTTCCAATATAGAAAGGTAAGTTCACAATAGTTCTTATAAAATGGAAACTACATTGCAATTGTTCATAAAGAGGGATTAAAGTATATCTCGTAGTTCCATAACTATGTCTCCTCCATATGAATACTAGCTAGTGGATCCACCTAGAATGCTATGTTCATGTTTTGGTTCTACCTTGGCAAGTAGACAACCTTCTCTCGTTGTAGGGTTTCATGACACCGGATTCCATGTTTAGATCACATGGTATATTGTCGGTTAAGGCTATTTTCCCGGAAGTAATCTGAATGTAACAAAGTGAACAGTAACTAGGTTACTTATGGGGTTATACTTAGTGTAGGTAGGGGTATGGGACTCTACTTATATATTGCACAAGTTGACCTTGAGGGAAGTCGTAGGAGGTTGTTGTTATGAACTTATGATATGAATGAAATGCATATGTTGACTTTACATGTTGATGATCATATATAATGTTAGTTTTATTGATGAAAATGTTATTGGTGTAAATTGCTATATACAATGATAACTACACATGATGTTATGATATGTGAAGCAAGGCGTTACTTATGATCTCTTTTCTAGTTTACTTGATTATGTAGGGTTTTGGGGTTTAACATGAGCATTGCACTTGTAGGCTTTGGATGGATTGTGAGTAAGGCTCTTGTGTGTTTTGATGTTATGAAATTTATTACATGAATTGTTGTTATGACTTGATGATGAAGCTATTCATGTTAATATGACCGTATATTGATGATATCCATGTTTCCTTTACTTTATGATGATGTTGGTCTTGTGTTGGATATGGACTTTTCTTAAGTGATAATATGACCATTGGCTTGTATGTGTTCTTGATTGTGCATAAAGGCTTTTAAGAGTGACTTACCATGGTTTTGAATAAAATATCTCTTAAAGCATGATTTTCAAGGATATTATGTGCACATACGTTTCCATACTTAGTACATCTGGTTTGTACTAACCCATATTCTTTTCCTTTTCCCAAACAACGTAGGTTCGAACAACTGAAGTATAGGAGGCCACTTTGAAATAAGAATTGGAACTATTTCCCAAGTTATTGGTAGGTCATCAATGATTGGGGATGTTCTCATTTGTCTATTCTAGCTATGTTGTAGTTATATCTTAAGACACTTATTCATTCCTTTACCTTTGAGACTATTGTTGTAAGCTTATATGTGGCTCATTGTATTTAAGTATGGGTGCCGAAATGTTGTAATAATCTTTAATGGTTTAATGTGAGACAATTTTATTAGACTATATCTGATGTATTGGTTTCATTGCCTAAACGAGAAACCTATGTAAGCTTCCATACGCGATGAGTTTATGTAAACTCCATATATGATATGTGAGAGGTGTAACAGCGCTAAAACAAATTAGGTAAAATTAGATCCTAACACATGTTTCATGAGGTTAGGAAGTACTATATTTGTCTAAAATAGTGTTTTGAGGCAGTTTCAAAAGTTTGTGATGCTTGGAGGTCAAACATCCATAACGTTCGAAAGATTTTCCTTGAGACATGCTTGTATATTTAGGTCTGCCTTTGCATGTTTTATGTACTCATTTTTGTTGAAATTGGTATGAGACATTTTTAACATGTATACAAGTGTATTTGAGTTGGAAACGTCCGGGCACAACTCCCCAAGGACCAACCTAGGGGGGTCTTTGAGGATGACCCAACTTGTGGGTCAAGGTTGCCAAAATAGTCTTCACCTACAAAGGGAATCAACACTCCTTAGGTCAATCAATGCCCCGTAGATTGAGGCTTAGGTTGATACTTAGTATAAGGAGATTAATCTCCAATTCGGTGAGCCTTTGACCCAAGCCACAGACCAGCAGGACGGTCCGTAGGTGGGTCTATATCGCGTCAATGGAACCGTCCATTTGACCTGCAGATTTTCTACAGGTGCCTCGTTCAAGCCTTGGGCATTTTAGGTATTTCACCTACTGTTCTAAAAGTTGTTTGGGAGGATATTTAAAGGCTTTTCGGGTATTTTAAGTAGTTTTATAAGTCTAGAACCCCAAGTCAAGTCATTATTCACAAATTAAAACCCAAACCCCAAAGAAGAACTCTCTAGAACACTGTTGAAGCTTCAAAGGCGATTTGGAGCTTGGAGCTTGATTTCTCCATCAATTATCATTCATTTTCATGGATTATCATCAGTTAAGGCATGATTTTCATCCTTGAATCTTGTTTCTTCAAGGATCCTGACTTCCAAGTGTTTTTCTGAGATTTTCTCAAAGTATGAATTTCTAAATTGAAGTCTAGCCGTGGGTTCTTCTATAAAACGTTTTGATCAATGATTTATGATTGAATTGATTTTAATTAGATTATTTTACATTAAAAACTTCATGAACCCATGCAAATCATGCAATTCTAGTTTTGACTATATTATGGGTTATTTGGTCATGTCTCAATTGTATTGAATTATGTAAGAAACATGTTAGAATTGTATATAGGCTGTCCTAAATTGGTGAATTTCATATTTTATTTTATTGGATCATTGGATATTGTGATTAATGGATTGAATTGGTTATCATGGCTATTGGTAAGAGCCTTTATGGATTGAATTGATTGAATTAGCTATGGATTTGAGTTGTTGTAGATGGAATGTTGGTATGTTGACCTAACCTCCTCCATAATGTGTAGTATAGGTGTTTCAAATATTATGTTTGGTATGGTACACTTATGGTGGTGGTGCTTATGTGCTATACTTGTGAAGAATGTGGCCTCGTTGGCATTACTTTGTGAATTGTGAAAAATGTTACCTTGTCGACATTACTTTATGAATTATGATATTATCATGCCATAACTTGGATATGTGATCATTATTAAGGTCTATATGGTTTGTGTATATGTGAAGTCCAAGCATGTTTTCTTCTAATTCGATATAAGTGATCATAATAGGCTATAGTGATGTCTTCATGTGTGTTGCTTGGGGTTGAAGTATGAATTTTCCTAGTTGACTGTATGAACATTATAATGAGATATTATGTTGTTTCAATGGGAGTATGTCGAGTGACATGTAGTATACTTAGTTGACCCTATATGTGACATGAATGCAATTGTACATGTTATAAGGTGATGTATGGGTGTCTTTTTGTGGTAGACCTATGTCCCTCTACTTGATACATGAAATGTGAATATGACTCTGGACTTAGTAGGCTAAAGCACCTTTGTCAGGAATGTGTATGTATGATTGAAATATAACCTTGAACTATGTGGAACCTTCAACATAGATAGAAGGTTATGATATCCTTTAAGATGAAAGTCGTGATGATATCCTTATTGTGTGAATGGGGTTGGTGTCATATTCCAAAACCACACCCTAGAAGTTAGTGTTAAACTCGGATTGCAACCGGCATACTTGACCTCTCAGAGGTCTTGTACAAGCCCTTTCTGTATCGCTTATCGCATATACATAATGAAAAGTATTGCGGAATTAAAAATTTTCACAGAATATAAGAATATCTTTAGTAACATCTTTCATTAGAAATCCTAGGATATACTAAGTCTCATCTCATCAAACTTAAGACACGAGAATACTTGGGACACAACCCATACTTCAAAATATGGAAATACTTAGTCTATCACAATACTTCAAAATAAAAGACATATATGTGTGCCCTCGAGTCAATAGAGGACATACTTTACTTCGCCTAACGACTGTAGAATCCAAGCTCTCCTTCAAGATCCTTCTCACCTTTCACCTACACCTTTAGAGATAACAAAATGTGTGGAGTTAGTACAAACAATTATACTAAGTATGACATTATGCATAAAATCATGAAAATGGACATTTATTTAAAATATGCATCTTTTCATTCAAAACATCATATTATAATCATAAGAAAAACATTTATCAACTTAGAAACACATAATATAACATTTAGTTAATTTATAGCATTTTTAATGTCACTTTACAGTGAAGTGCCTTACCTTCAATTTGGACACTTCCTAGCATGTAGTTCCCTCAATAAAAGTTATCCTTAGAATCACTTAAGTAAGACAAAGAGAGACTACCCATACAACCTCTCTAGGCACACCGAAATGATTCTCAAGACTACTTATAATGAGACACACACACTCACAAGCAACCATGCACATGAACAGGAGATCCTTCTACCAAAGGTGATTATGAGTCTCACTTGAGTGACTTGTGAAGCGACCTCCTATACAATCCCTTACACACACACTTAAGAGATCGTATATACTACCTATGATAGAATAATTCTCACTAAACACAACAATATATAGATAATATGACATTCTTTTACCAAAAGCTATCAAAAGACTTACTTAAGTAAATCAAGAAGATAACGTCCATGATTGACCACTTCAAGATTACCTAAAACTAATCCTTAAAACTACCTAAGTTTAGATCAGGTCTGCACCATTTTCCCTAAATAGAGTCATTCTTAAGACTTATCTAGGTAAGATACGAAGTGACCATTCCTATGCCCTGTTCACACATTAATAGACAACCCTTCTAGGTAAGTACTTATCCATTTAGCATACTTTCTTAACTTAAGTCATTCCATTTATTAGTTCATTTAAGGCTTATTCATTACATAAAGATATTCAAGTAATGGTATTGGACAAGACCTACGGACTCTAACCAAAACCTTCAAAGCCTATTGTGAAGTGTCTGGATAGCGTCCCATAACACCCCCTAAACCTCGTAGAACTTCTCTAATGCTATAAGGTATCCCATATGAGTAGAATAGGAAATAACCGACATATACCATAATAGTAAAGCATGGAATTCAGAGTTCTATCCTACTCCGATGAGGGTATTCTATTTGCCAATGGTAGAACATAGACACATCCCATGTAGGCACATGGTTAAGCAATATGAAGGGGGTGCTTTTTACTCTAGATTAATTCTTTAACTAGAAGTACTTCCCTTACCATACTCACTCATTTCTAGCCTTTGTTCTCATAAAGTAATTTACATTAAAGGTTCATATAAAGGGGTTCCATATCAAGTTCATAACTCAATCACATTTACCCTACCAAGGAAAGGTCCACTACGGCTACCTTACCATGGCGACAAGAACCTCATTATGACTTTCTTAAGGATTAATATGATGTCGTTCCATCCAACCAACCTTAAGTCTATCATTCCTTTACTTGAAGGATACCATTACGGCTTTCGACTTCAACATTCATAACCTTACCACTAAGTTAAAGGTTTCACATAAAGTACCCTGTTAACATCATTTTAAGGTATCATTTCATTCATACATATATGACTAGGAGGCTTTAGCATCCTAAGTCAAGAAATCTCATATTCACATTCATACATGCATCAAGTAAGGGACACAAGTCAACCAAGACAAGATACAACATACTTCACTTAACACCACATATTACATGTCATTCTAGAAGCACATAGAAATAGCCCTTATAATCTTTAAGTCATCTTATACTCTAACATATCATCATCAATGTGACCATCATAGACTCACATAGTCAAGTAGGAATGACCATACATAAACCCTAAGACTATACACATAAAGACATTATCATAGTCTAACATGATCACCTAAATAGCATCAATAGAAGAATGCATATACTTTCACATTACTTATCATGTAGATAGACATTATTCAACCTCACATAATCAACTACATAAATCATCTAAATACTTCAAGTAGTTGCCGACAAGGCCATGATCATTAGATTCCTTAAAATAACGTTGGTAAAGCAACATCAATTGCAAGTAAAACACATAACACCGCCACCATATGTAAACCATACCAATAACAACGTATTTGAAGTCTAATTAACATAAAATAAAGGGAATCAGGGTAGCGTACCACCACTCCATCCTCAACACTTCAATCCAATGTTAAACCATCCAATTCAATACCATAAGGCCCTTACTCATGGCCATGAACATCAATTCAATATAAAAACTATGATACTCGATGAAACTAGTTCAATTAAATATAGATTCATTAATATTACATCAATCAATAGCCCATAGAACACTACACTAGAATTCATAAGCATTAAGACAATATCAAGTAACCCACAAAGTAGTAAAAAATTAGGGTTCATCAATTTCATGGGTTTATATGTAAATTGAGTTAAAATCATCTAATTAATAACAATTCAATCAATATTCAATTCTTAAAAACCATTAATGCAAGAACCCATGGATAGATCATGAAATTGGACAATTTATCTTTGAAAACTTTAGAAAACATCTTTGAAAGTTGGGATCCTTAATGAATAGAGTTTAAAGGATCAAAAATGATACCTTAATGAAGATAATTCTTCAATTTGATGAAGAATCTCCACTCAATTCTCCAATTCAAGCCCTTTCTTGTGTTTTGGCTCCAATGGAGTTCTGGCGAATTTCTAAGGGATTTTGGGTTTTGATTTTTGAAGAATAAAATCTTCTAAGTTTTTAGGATAATAAACACATTTAAAATACCCAAAAGACCCTTAAGGAACGCCCTTTCTCTTATTTGGATGTGGGCTCACAGACGGAGGACCATCGACGGCCCATCCCTTGAAAAATAGACCGTCCTGTTGGTCCGTGGTTGGGGAATGAGGCTGGTATTTGGCCTCTCCTCTCCCTCACCTAAGTACTGACCTACAACACCCCATTGACGGGGAATTGACTGGCCACTAGGAATCGATTGCCTCCATCGTTTGGGTCTGTCTAGGAAGTCTTGGCTCAATAAAAAGGGTCCTTCCGTAAGGACCCTTGGATGATCCTTGGGGATGTTTGCCCAGACGTGTCAAACCCAAACATTCTCATATACGAGTTTAAGACCTCTCACATTAATTTCATCCAAAACAAACATGTAAAACTCTACGAAACATGCATAGACACATAAGTTCATTTTAAGGCAATCCTTTCGAACGTCATGGACATTCTTGCATGTTTGACCTCCAAACTTGACGAAACATGACACAATGCCTATATACACCATAATAACTCATTTAAGGACCTTATAACTTCATGAATCATACATAAACACATAAAACCACATATGAGACACATAGGTGATTAGTCGTTGAACGTCTTAGTCGTCCCTTGATGTTTGACTTCCAATGCACCTAAAATCTTAGACACCGCCTCCATACCATATTTTAGACAACTTTAGGAACATATACCATCGTGACAAACATGTTAGTTTCTAGCTTCACCAAAGTCTTTTTTGGTATCTTATAGTTTGTTTGCTGGAACGACATGAAAATGATCCTTAAGAAAGTCATTGAGCTATCCTATTTACCATTGTGTGGCATCCTTAGTGGACCCCTTTGATAAGGTGTAGTATGATTTTGTTCTGACTTCTATATGGTACCTCTTCATATACTCCTTAGATTGAATCACTCTATGAGAACAAAGGCTAGCACCGAGTGAGTATGCTTGGGGAGTAGCTCTATTTAAGATGAGCTAGAGTACAAAGAAACCCTTGATATTCCTTAACCATGTGCCTATGTGGGATGTGTCCTATTTCTACCATAGGCAAGTCGAACACCCTCTATCAGAGTATGGAGGACTCCGAATTTGATTGCCACGACTCGAGAGTATACCCTAGAAGATATAATATTCTCAAATTGTGGCACAACATACTTAACCCCTCGGAGGTCTTGTACAAGCCCTTTGACATAAGTTATTGCATACATGTATGAAAAGTAGTGCGGAATTAAAACTTTTTACACTAAATTGTAATACTTCTAATTATCTCTTTTATAGCTAAACTTAAGGAAAGGCTAAGTCTCAAAGTCCCCATCTTAGACATACAAATATCTTAGGACACTGCCCATACATTAAAATATATAATTACCTAAGTCAATTACAATACTTTCTGTTAAAAGAAGTAAACATAATGATATCCTCAAATCTATTGAGGACATACCCCAACTTTGCTTGAAAGAATTCTTATCCAAGCTTCCCCTTCAAGACACCTATCCAATGCCACCTACGCCTTTGGAGATAAGATAAAATATATGCAATTAGTACATTAGAATGCAGTAAGCATAGCGTAATGCAATAAAATCATGCTAAAATCACATTTGTATAAAACATGGTCATTTTGTAGAAAACTTCATAAAACAGTTATAAGAGTCACTTACAAGTCAACATAAGCACATATAGTTACATTAAACAATATAACATTAAGATAGCACTAAACACATAAACATGAGACCATCCTACCAAAGGTTGTTCTAAAAAAAGGCTCACTTGAGTGAGTTATGAAGTGACCGCCCATAGAATCCTTCAAACATACCAAAGTGATCCTTTAGTAAGATTATTCCCATTTCCACAATCTAACTCCCTGCCTAGAATTACTTTAAGACTCACCCAAGTAAGACATGAAAAGACCGTCCATACACCCTTTTCAAGCCTACCTAAGCAATCTTTAATTCAAGATAAGTACCTTTTCATTAACATAACATTAACCTAAGTCATTATGTTCATTAAACCATCTAATAGACATTCAAAACTTACGGACATTCACATAATGGTTTTGGAGAATACCCAGGGAACCTACATACTAGCATCTTCAAAGCCTACTCGTGCAATGTCTAGATAGTATCCCATTTCACTACCTAAACTACATAGAACTTATCTAATACTAGCAAGTACACCACATGATGAGAATAGACAATAATTAACATCGATCATACTAACTAGGCATGGATTCCGGAGTCTTCCTACTCCGATGGTGGGTGTTCCACTTGCCAATTGTAGAACTAGAACACATCTCATGTAGGCACATAATTTAGGAATATCGAGGGTTTCTTTGTACTCTAATATCATCTTAAATAAAACTACTACCTAGCATACTCACTCGGTGCTAGCCTTTGTTCTCATAGAATAATTCAATCTAAGGAGCATATGAATAGGTACCATATAGAAGTCATACCAAATCATATCACACCTTACCAAAGGGGTCCACTAGGGCTACCACTCAATGGTCAAATAGGATAGCTCAATGATTTTCTTAAGGATGATTTCATGTTGTTCAATCCAACCAGCCCCTAAGTCCATCATTCACACAGAAGAATAACATTACGACTTTCAACTTCAAGGATATCATAACCTCCTTTTTAGAAAGTTCAAGATAAGATGCCTGCTTAAATATATATTCAATATCATATTCCAATAATTTGTATACACTCATGGAAAATGTGTTTAGCCTAATAACTCAAGGATTCATATTCACGTTGTTCATGTATCAAATAATGGACATGTCTACCAAAACAAGACACACTTACATCATCTTATCACATGTACATTATCATTCAAGTTGCACATAGGGTCAACTTAAGCATACTAGAAGTTATCCTACATACTCCTATATAATCATCATCATAGTTAATCATAACACTCATATAGTCAGCTAGAAAGATTCACACTTCAACACCAAGCAACAAACGTGAAGACATCACTATAGCCTATCATGATCACCTATATTCATCTTATAAGAACACGTGATTGGACTTCACATATATAAATAAACCGTGCAGACCTTCACAATAATCACATATTCAATTTATAACACGAAAGTATCATAATTCATAAAGTAATGCCGACAAGGACACATTCTTTCACAATTCAGAACATAATGTCGACGAGGCCACATTATTTACATTTATAGCACTTAAGCACCACCACCATAAGTGGACCATACCAAACATCACAACTGAATAATCTATACCACACAATATAGAGAAGGTTAGGTCAACATACCACCATTCCATCCACAACAACTCCAATACATAGCCAATCCAACAAATTCAATCCATAAAGGCTCTTACCAATAGCCATGATCACTAATTCAATCCAATAATCACAATATCCTATGATCCAAGATAAAAAAATATGAAATTATTCATTTTAGTACATCCTACATACAATTCTAACATGCTTCTTCCATAATTCAATAGCCTAAATCAAACTATGCAAGAATTCAATAAAATTTAGACATGATCAAATCGCTCATAATATAGTCAAACTATGGGATTCATTATTTGCATGGGTTATTAGGAAATTTAGTCTAAAATTATTAAATAAACTTAAATTCAATAATAATGATTTATTCAAAACGTTTTATGCAAGAACCCATGGCTAGATAACAAACTAGGACAATTTCATCTTTTCAAAGATCTTGAGAAACAGTTTGAAGAAAGAGATTCAAGGATGAAAACCATACCATAATTTATGCTAGACCACAAAATTTAATGTGAATTGATGGAGAAATCAAGCTCCAAGCACCCTCAACCTTCAATGGTTTTCTAGAGAGTTCTTCATTGGGGTTTGGGTTTTGATTTTGAATAATGAACTTGCATAGGGGTTATAGACTTATAAAACTAATTAAAATAACCAAAATACCCTTAAAAAACGCCCAAACTATTTTTAGAACATTAGGTGAATTTCCTAAAATGCCCAAGACTTGGCCGAGACACTTGAAGAAAATCTGCAGGTGTCAATCGAAGGTTCCCTATTGACGCTTCGTAGACCCACCTATGCACCATCCTGCTGGTCCGTGGTTTGGGTCACAGACTCACCACATGGGATCTTAATACCTCTATACTATGTGTAAACCTACGCCCCAGACGACGGGGCATCGATTGACCTACTAGGCGTCGATTGTCTCTCGTTGGTTGGACTGGTTTTGACAATTTTTTCTCAAAAGTTGGGTACTTCTCAAAGACCCTTTGTTTGGGGTGTTTTTCCCAGAAGTTTCCAACTCAAATACACGCGTATACAAGTTAGGAACGTCCGACATCAGTTTCAACCAAAACAAACACGTAAAACATGCAAAGGCAAACCTAAACATACAAGCCCGTCTCAAGGCAAATCTTTTGAACGTCATGGACGTCCTTGGACGTTTAACCTCCAAACATTCCCAAACATTGGACACTGCCTCAAAACATCATTATGAACCATTTTAGGACTTTAAAACCTTATGACACACGTGTAAGTCTCTAGTTTCACCTAAGTCATTTTGGAGGTGTTACATTATCCCCCACTTGGACAACATTCGTCCTCGAATGACACTTGCTTCATTTTAGGTACTTTCAAGAGATAAGAAAGTCAAGACAATCACTATATAACCATACCACACAATACACAATACAGATTAAGAGGAACACCAATTTCCAGATAACCAAGAGACTCAAAACACAACAAGAAGATAAAAATTATTTCTACAACTCATCATGCAATAAGACTCATATTCTTCATTTTATATAGGAGGAACTCCTTCTCCACACATTATCATACTCATATACATCAATTCTATTGACATTTTAACTTTCATGAAAGAACAATTTAGTCAAAATTTCATTTTCTTTACAGTTAACACCAAATTCGTTACAGTGAAATATGCTAAAATCCAATAATGCAACTCTTAAACAATATATGATGGAAGCATAAAAATATGAGAGACAAAACCATATAAACTAATTTTACAAGATAAACATAAATTATTAAAATGCACAATGCATGGAATAAATGAAATTCAATTTCAACTAGACTCCTACACATAATGCAACATGCAACTTGCTAGTATGACATTCTATCTCTCAAGCTTGAATAGAATAGAAGAGAAGATACAAAAAATCACAACTGCACTACTCATCATACTCCTCCACTTAGAAGGAACCTATTAATACACAAGAGAGAATCTATAACTTACCGGCATGATCATCAAAATTTGTTCCATTGGCGTTGAGAAGAGAAGTGATTCCTCTATGGAGCATCACTATCCGGAACATTTGGAGGAACTTTCTTGGCTTCTCTTCCTCTTGCTGCAATAGTAGGACAATCCCTCACATTTACCACAACTAAAAGAACTACAGGTACTAACTAGACACTTCCCAAAGTGCTTCTTCCAACAAGTAGCACAAGTAGGCTTAACACCTTCAGAACTATTACAACCTTAAACATGACCTTAGGATCACTAGTTCCATCATTGTTTGGAGCCCTCTTCTTAAACCTAGGTTGGTTTTAATCATCGATCTATCCCTCTTCAAATTCCTTGAAATCCTATTAAGTTTGGACTCTTCAATGGATGTGCTTACACCATGAGTCTAGAAAAGTGCATGTCATTATGGATCATGGTCGTATGGAACTCTTCTTTCACAAGGTCGGTAACACCAATCATAAACCTACTCATCTCATCCCTAGGCAACAGGGTGAACTTCAAGTAATACTCTTCCACACTCATGTTCCCTTGCCTAAGGTTAATGAACATCTCAATCTTCACCTCCCTCCTCTCACAGGGAAAGTACTTTCCTAATAAAGCCTCCTTAAAATCCTCCCACTCTATAGGACCCAACTCAACCAACCTATTATCTTTCGATTGGGTGTACCACACTTGAGCAGTGTAACAACTTGAAAATCCAAGACATATTGTAAAGCCTAACACTTGTGTCATAAGGTCTAAGTACTGTTTCTAAGTCCATTCTTAATGATTATAGGTCATTTAGGAAGTTTAAGAACCAAAACGTCCAAGAATGTTCATGACGTCTATGAAGTTGGTTCATAGGGATATGAGTGTGCCTTAGCTTATTTGACTATTTTTTAGGAGTCGAAAGTGTATGAAAATTTGTGGAAAGGTAGTTAATAGGTGTTTGAACGGTTTCATGGTTGAAACGTCCAGGTATGAATTCCCAAGGACCAACAAAGGGCCCTTTAGGAGGACCTTTGTAGTTTGATGCTATACTGCCTGACAGTGTGCATCAACGGGACAGAAGAAAGATATATGGATAGATGGGCGTCGCTGCCACCATCGTCCCACACATTGGCTGGTGGAGAAGGCCGCTTCCCCCGCATAGCCTCTGAACTCATCGACATAGTGCAGAGGTGCAGGCTATGGTCCGTATGTGGATCGACGGGGCGTCGATTCCACCCTCATCCCACACTTAGATAATTGGAGGAAGCCCCTCGCCTGCAAAGTCTTTGACCAATACTACGGAGTGCAGGACGGAGGTGGGATGTCCGTCGACTCACAAACGCGCCATAAGTGGGGTCTCGTCAGTGAGGGTCCTAAGTTGCTTCACGTTTTTAATTTAGTTTATTTAATAAATTATGTTGTTTAAAGGTTAGTTGGGGATTAAAGGAAGACTAATTAAGTTTATTAAGTCCCACTATAAATATCCTCAACCCTCACTAACCTAAATACAACTAACAAATAAACTCTCTTTCTTCTCTCTTATTTCTCTCTCTGCATGAACTCACCATTGAAGACTAGCAAGGATTACGATTTGTGGGCTGGAAATTGAAGAATTCACCATCAAATTGTTGAGAAACATTACGGTATGGGTTCTATTCACCTTTGACACTCTTCCCTCAAAGGATTCCTTCAAAATAGATTTCAAAGTTGAGTTTTCTTATGGGTTTCATTCAATTATGAAATTAAAGTTGTGGATTGAGTTGTTAATGATTTGTTAGGGTTATATTGAGTAGATTAACATGTAATTCAACTTGTTTATGGTATTTGTTGATGGTTTGGTCTAAATTTAAGAATATGATCCTCCATCCCAACCTTAGGTAGTGATCTTGACCTATATTGTATTGTGATCATTCAATTGAGTTGGTTGTTGATACGATTACTATCATATGGTATTATTATGATTCAATTAAGATTAATTATAGGAATATCGTGCTATTTCTTGAGATGTGATTTAGGTTATGAATTATAACGTGAAATTAGCCTATGTATCTTGTCTAAAGTTGCGATCTAGTGTTGAATTGTATTATATAGATGCAATTTGGCCTTGTTATCTTCTTTGTTATCATTGTGGAATGATGTTACTCTCCAAATTGGGTTGATTTTATTGGTTGATGGTAAGACCTTGATGGTAGACTATGAGGAAGACTTGGTAAGTCTTAGAACCTCTATCTTTACTTCTAATTGTGATTCATTGTTGTTAAGTCATTATATTACGTTGGAGTATGCCTTATACTAGGATCATAGGGTAGTATGATATTGAATTGAAATATCTTGACTATGTTGTGAGGTTGATTAAGGTGTATGTGATATAAGGATGGTGAAAACTATCAATGTTCCTTGATATGCTATGAAATGCTTATGTGTTAACCTCACTTATATGAATTGAGATGAAAGGACTTATATTCATACAATTCTAATTGAGCTATTGATGATGATAATTATACAAGGGGTAGACCCTATAGCCTAAATTAAGCTATGATTGATAATTAAAGGCTTAAAGACATTTCAAAAGGGGACTCTAGCTTAGCGCCGAGTGAACTAGATTGAGGAGTGTCCCTTCCCACATAGGGAAGGTAGGAACACTATATTACTCTTGAGATTGAAGACTATAATGCATGGCACATAAAGAGTGTCCCAACTATATCTCCTAGTTATTAAACTATATTGTACCCATAGGAATACTAGCTAGTGGATCCACGTAGTTGCTATGTTTCATGTTTTCGTACTACCTTTGCAAGTAGTCCGCCTTCTTTCGGTGTAGGGTTTTATGACACGGGATTCCAAACTAGCTCTTGTTGTCGATGTGTTTTAGGGAAAGACCTTCCCAAAAGGTAAAACGAATTAAAGGACTTGAATGATAACATGAATAACCAAAGGGGTCTAGCTTAGTCTAGGTAGGGGTATGGGACTATACCTAAACATTGCACCAGTTAGCCTTGAGGGGAGTCTTAGGAGGAGGTTCTTATATATGTGTATGTTATGATAATATATGATGTAGATATGATGACCATGGAATCTTGTTGATAGTATATGTTGATTAGTTCATTTATGCATATGCCTTGGGTTAAAATGTTAATATATGAAGAAATGTAAACCTAAATGCATTATATGTAAGGTTGGACATTGGTCATAGCACTTGTTGACTTGATAAGGACTTTTGAGTAGTTGTCTTGCTTATTATGATATGTTTGACTCTTATACATTCTTGTGATATTATTCCTTGATGTTAGGGTTGTAGTAAATCATAGTTTCAACTATGTTGAAATTAGTATTACTAGTTGAGATAGTAAGCATGTTTGGTTGGTTGATATGACTTACTTGACTTTGCATTAGTCCTCTAAAGGGTAATTTGGCATGATTTGATAAAAAGGTTCTTTTTAGAATGTTTTGCTTGTGTATGTGCATAAGATCTAATACTTAGTACATATGGAGTACTTACCCCATTTTCTTCCCTTTTCCCAAACATTCTAGGTTCCGGTCATTGAAGAGTTTGGAAGGCGACATTGTTGAAGTCTTGTATTCTTCCTTTCATCCAAGTAGGGTAGGTCCTCAATTTTTGAGGGCAATTCCATCCTCTAGCTTATGGATTTTGTTATGAGCTTATAGACTCTTTCATTCTTTTCCATTTTAATTGAGTATTGTACTTTCGTATGACCTATTCATGGTCTTGTTAGATTGATGTAAGGGTTATGCCCATATTGTGATAATCATTTACATGGTATGAGATGAGATAATCATTCAGACTACTTATATATTTTTCATATATGTATGTGCAATAAAAGTAGAAGTCTATGTAACCTTCCTGTACAAAGGGTCTATGTATACTCGATATGAATATATATTATGTGTATGTGGAGGTCTACGGAAACCTCCAATTAGTGATAATGGATGTTTTAAATATTTCCGCATTTTTCAATCTATAAATGTAGTGACTTGAGATTAAGAGGCTAATCTTAGTCCTTGAAAAGGACAACAACGTTGGTTATGTCAAGGGGGTAAACCCGGATGTGAAAAACTTGGTATCAGAGCTTGAGGTTGAATATCGTTGAGATACGTCTGTCTCTCTACCATGTCTATGTAGGTTTCTATACATAATTGTGAAGCGCGCCACACTTATGAGTAGGAACCGATATAATGTTTAGGAATTGCTCTCTTTCTTGTAAATCTTATCATGCCAATAGAGTATACTTATGGTGAGCTTTTGCATCTAATACTATAGTTGTGCTTTTAGAAAGCATGAACGCTTAAAGGAATGCCAACTCGAAGACTTAAGGAGGAAGTTGCTAATACCGGAGCTCCTCCCAATGGCGACCAAGTTCCTCCACTTGAGGAAAGTGCTAATGTTGATCAAGCCCCGGCTAACCCTCCAACTATGATGGAGGATAAGGTGAGGGCTATTCTTGCTCAAATGGCCCAAGCCATTACTACTCAAGCACAAGCCGCGACGGTTCAAGCCCATGCTATGACGGCCCAAGCCAATCGGGAGATTGCTCTCCGTCCTCATCAACAAGTCAGTACTATGGATTCCCATCTAAGGGACTTCACTCGAATGAACCCTCCTACTTTCTATGGGTATAAGGTTGATGAAGACCCCCAAGAATGCATCGATGAGGTCTACAAGATACATATGCTGTGGGGGTACTTCAAGTAAGAAGGCTGAGTTGGCCACATACCAACTCAAGGATGTGACTCAAACTTTGTATGTGAAATGGAGATATAATAGGCCATTGAGGATGATCCAGTTACTTGGGTTATCTTTAAGGAGGTTTTTCTAGATTGATTTTTCCCTAGAGAGATGAGGGAGGTAAAAGTGGCAGAGTTCACTTATCTTCGCCAAGGACGAAAGAGTGTCGATGAGTATTTTTTGGAATTCATTAAGTTGTCAAAATATGCTCCTTTTTTGGTCTCCGATCCTAGATACCAAATGAGCCGTTTTGTGACGGGGGTGTCGGAGGACTTACAAGAGGAGTACCAATCGTCCATGCTACATGACAACATGAACATTTCCCATCTTATGGTTTATGCAAGAAGGGTTGAGGAGGCAAGGGCTAAGCGAAAGAGTAGAGATGCTAAGAGAGAAAGGTCATTGATGGAGGTTCTTCAAATAATAGGCTTGAGATACAAGACAAGCCTAGATTTAAGAAGCGGGTTTCAATCAAGTCCCTTCCAAATTCCCAAGAGCTAGTAGTGATAGGGTGTCTAACCCTAAATTAAAAAAGGGAAAAGCTTCTAATTCACCAAATGAGAAGCCAACTTGTGGAAAGCGTGATAAAAAGCACTATGATAATTGCCTTAAGGAGACGAATAATTGCTGTAGTGGTGGCAAGAATGGTCACAAGATAAGAGATTGTCCAAACTTGAAGAGTCAAGACAAGGGTAGTGGTCAAGCTCAAACAAGTGGTTCTAGTGATGCTCCAAAGAAAAACTACTTCTACGCACTCCGCTCTAGGGGTGAGCAAGAGACCTCTCCTGATGTGGTGACCGGTATGTTGAAAGTTTTCTCTCATGATGTATATGCCTTACTTGATCTTGGCACTACATTATCATTTGTTACACCTCTAGTAGCTAAAAAGTTTGATATTTTACCCGATATTTTGCATGAACCTTTTATATTGTCTATTCTGTGGGTGAGTCGGTTGTTGCAAAAAGGGTGTATAGATTTTTTCCAACAATGTTGCCTAATAGAGTTTCTTATGTTGATCTAGTAGAACTCGATATGCTTTATTTTGATATTATATTTGGTATGGATTGGTTCCATGCATGTTTTGTATCCATTGATTGTAGGACAAAAGTTGTGAGGTTTAACTTCCCAAAACCAGTTAATGACTGGAGGGGGGAAATTCTATTCCTAGAGGTCGTATGTATTCTTGTCTAAAAGATTGAAAAATTATCTCAAAAGGTTGTCTATATCGTATAGTAAGAGTCAATAATCTAGACTCCGAAGTCCCTCCCATCGAGTCGGTACCCGTAGTGAGTGAGTTTTTGGAGTCTTCCCTAATGACCTTATCGGTATTCCTCCCGAACGGGACATTGACTTTGGCATTGATTTGCTACCGGATACAAAGCCCATATAAATTCCTCCTTATCGGATGGCTCCAGCCAAGTTGAAAGAGTTGAATGCTCATCACAAGGATTTACTAGATAAGGGTTTTATAAGGCCTAGTATTTCTTCGTGGGGTGCTCCGGTTTTGTTTGTGAAGAAGAAAGATGGGTCCTTGAGAATGTGTATTGATTACGCCAACTCAACAAGGTTACACTAAGAATAAGTACCCTCTCCCTCTGATTGACGACTTGTTTGATCAACTCCAAGGGGCGAGTTCCTTTTCAAAAATTGACATGAGATCAGGGTATCACCAACTTAGGGTGAGAGGTGAGGGTATACCAAAGACGGCCTTTTGGATTAGGTATAGGCACTATGAATTCTTGGTCATGTTTTTTGATCTCACTAATGCTCCGGCGACGTTTATGGACCTGAATAGAGTATTTTTAAATTACCTAGATTCATTTGTCATTGTCTTTATTGACGATATCTTGATATATTCGAAGAATAAGGATGATCATATGGGTCATTTGAGGGTAGTATTGCAAACCCTTGAAGAACTTCAATTGTTTGCCAAATATAGCAAGTGTGAATTTTCTTGAGGTCGGTGACTTTTTTTGGGGACATCATCTATAGTGAGGGAGTTGAGGTAGACCCAAGGAAAACAGAAGTGGTGAAAAATTGGCCTAGACCATTGACTCTTATTAAAATGAGGAGTATCTTAGGTTTAGAGGGTCACTATCGGAGGTTCGAGGATGGTTTCGTGTCCATTGTGTGTCCTTTGACTACTTTGACCCAAAAGAGTAAAAAGTTTGAGTGGTCGGAGCCATGTGAGTGAAGTTTCCAATTGTTGAAAGATAGGCTTACTTTAGCTCTAGTGTTGACCTTACCGGAGGGCGCAAAGGGTTTGTGGTGTATTGTGATGCATCCCGAGTGGGTTTGGGAGTGTGATTATGCAACACGGGAGGGTGATAGCCTATGCCTCTAGGCAACTAAAGGTACATGAGAGAAATTACCCCACTCATGACCTTGAATTAGCGGATGTGGTGTTTTCTTTGAAAATTTCGAGGCATTACTTGTACGGGGTTCATGTTGATGTTTTTACCAATCACAAGAGTCTCTAATATGTGTTTACCCAAAAGGAGTGGATTCTCCGACAAAAAAGGTGGCTAGAGTTGTTGAAAGATTATGATATGAGTGTCATTTATCACTCTGGCAAGACTAATGTAGTTGCGGGTGCCCTAAGTCGTATGACTATGGGTAGTGTATCCCATCTTGACGAAGCCAAGAAGGACCTAGCAAGGGAAGTACATAAGTTTGCTAGGTTGGGGGTGAGGTTGGAGAATTCTCCGGATGGGGGTGCTATAGTTCACCATAACTCCCAATCATCTCTAGTGGTTGAGTTGAAGTCCAAACAACACCTTGATTTAGCATTGATGGAGTTGAAAGAATGGTTCTCAGCAAGTTGAATGAATCATTCTCCTTAGGGGGGGATGGTGTGTTAAGGTACCAAGGGAGATGATGTGTTCCCGATGTAGATGGGTTGAGGGATCGGATCCTAGAAGAATCACATGGGTCCCGCTACTCAACTCACCCGGGTTTGACAAAAATGCACCATGACCTAAGTGACATATATTGGTTGGAAGGTCTAAAAAGGGACATAGCGGAGTTTGTCGCAAAGTGTCCGAATTGCTAACAAGTAAAGGCCAAACACCTAAAGTCGGGTGGATTAATACAAGAGATATAAATTCCTCCTTGGAAGTGGGAAAACATAAATATGGACTTTGTAGTAGGTTAACCTCGGACTCAAAAGTCATATGATTCCATATGGGTGGTTGTGGATCGATTAACTAAGTTCACCTGATTATCCCCGTCAAGTCTTCATATTCAGCAGAGGACTATGAAAGAATATTCCTAGATAAGATTGTGTGCCTCCATGGCATTCCGTCATCCATCATATCGGATCGGGGCGCACAATTCACATCTAGAATTTGGGGGTCGTTCCAAAAATGGTTAGGTACTACGGTGAAGTTGAGCACCACATTTCATCCCCAAACAGATGGTCAAGCGGAGCGTACGATACAAACCCTTGAAGATATGCTTAGGGTGTGCATCATTGATTTTAAAGGGACTTGGGATAAACATTTACCTATGGTGGAGTTTGCCTACAACAATAGTTTTCATTCATCCAATTCCATGCTCCCTATGAAGCCTTGTATGGTAGGAGGTGCAGGTCTGCTATTGGATTGTGTGAAGTGGGTGAACCATCGCTTCTTGGTCCCGAATTCATTTATAATACTTCAGAAAAGTTTCATATCATAAGGAACAAGTTGCAAACGGACTATAGTCGGCAAAAGACTTATGCCGATCATAGGAGAAGGGATTTGGAGTTTGAAGA
Source organism: Solanum pennellii (assembly GCF_001406875.1). Taxonomy (NCBI): domain Eukaryota; kingdom Viridiplantae; phylum Streptophyta; class Magnoliopsida; order Solanales; family Solanaceae; genus Solanum; species Solanum pennellii. The sequence goes on from NC_028647.1 coordinate 19,256,201, forward strand.
AGGTGATAAGGTGTATTTGAAAATTTCATCCATGAAAGGGAATAGGTGATCCCGAGTCCATTCTTCCTATTGACGGTCTTGGTGTCCACTATAAGCTCTCTTATGAGGAAATTCCGGTTCAAATTCTTGATAGTCAAGTCAACAAGTTGAAGAATAAAGAGGTGGTTTCTGTTAAGGTGTTATGGAAAAATCATCTAGTTGAGGGTGCAACATTGGAGGCCGAGGCCGACATGAAGTCCTGTTACACTCATTTTTTGAGAATTAAGGTTAGTCATTCTTTTTAATAATATAAATATGACTGGAAATCGAAATTTCTTGATTTATGGGTGAAGTTTTGCAAATTATGCATTTTTGTAAAGGAAATGCCTCATTATGAAGTGTTTTTACCCTTATGTGTGGTAATATGAGTTTTGATATTTGCCTTGTCGAAAGGATATGATTTATGTTGATTTGATATTGTTGAATTGTTGGGCTGCTAGTCTTGTGTCTATTCCTTCCTTCAATGGAGTTTTGGTGTAATTGGGGGACGAATGTTCCTAAGAGGGGGATAATGTAACACCTTGAAAATCCAAAACACATTTTAAAGCCTAACATAGGTTTCATAAGGTCTAAATACTGTTTCTAAGTCCATCTTCAATGAATATAGGTCATTTAGGAGGTTTAAGAACCAAAACATCCAAGAACGTCCATGACGTCCAGGAAGTTGTTTCAAAGGGATGTTAATAGTGTTTTAGCCTATTTGAAAAAAAATTAGAAGTTTGAAATGTACGAAATTTGTGGAAACGTAGATAATAGGTGTTTGAGTGGTTTCATAACTGAAACGTGCAGGTATGACTCCCCAAGAACAAACCAAGGGCCCTTGAGGAGGACCCTTGTAGTTTTATGCAACACTTCCTGATAGTGTTCATCGACGGGATAGAAGACGGCCCGTGTATGGATCAACGGGGCATCGATGCCACCGTCGTCTCACACCTAGGCTGGTGGAGAAGTTCGTTCATTCGCACAGCCTCTGAACTCATTGACAGAGTTAAGAGGTGTAGGCTACGGTCCGAGAGTGGATCGATGGGGCGTCGATGCCACCGCCGTCCCACACTTAGACAATTAGAGGAAGACACTCACCTGCACAGTCTCTGAGCAAGACGACGGAGTGCAGGACGAAGGGGGGGATGTCCGTCGACTCATAGACGGACCGTAATTGGGGTCTCATCTGTGATGGTCCTAAGTTGCTGCACGTTTTTAATTAAGTTTATTTAATTAATAAGGTGGTTTAGGGTTTAGTTGGGGATAAAAGGGAGACTAATGAAGTTGATTAAGTCCCACTATAAATACCCATAACCCTCATTAACCTAAAGACAACACACAAATAAACTCTCTTCCTTCCCTCTTATTTCACTCTCTACATGAAATCACCATTGAAGACTAGCAATGATTAGGGTTTGGGGCTTGAAAGGGATGAATTTACCGTCAAATTGTTGACAACATTAAGTTATGAGTTCTATTCACCTTTGAGACTCTTTCCTCAAAGGATTCCTTCAAAATAGATTTCAAAAGTTGGGTTTTCTTATGGGTTTCATTCGATTACGGAATCGAAGTTGTGGAATTAGTTGTTAATTATTTATTAGGGTGATATTGAGTAGATTAACATGTAATTCAACTTGTTTATGGTCTATTCCAAATTGAAGAATATGATCCTCCATCCCTGACCCTAGGTAGTGATCTTGACCTATATTGTATTGTGATCATTCAATTGAGTTGGTTGTTGATATGATTACTATCCTATGGTATTATTATAATTAAATTAAGATGCATTATAGGCCTATCATGCTATTTCTTGAGATGTGATTTTGGTTATGAATTATAATGTGAAATTAGCCTATGTATCTTGTCTCAAGTTGTGATCTAGTGTTGAATTGTATTATAGAGATGTAATTGGCCTTGTTATCTTCTTTGTTATCATTGGGGGATGATGTTACTCTCCAAATTGGGTTGAGTTATTGGTTGATGGTAAGACCTTGATGGTAGACTATGAGGAAAACTTGGTAAGTCTTAGAACCTCTATCTTTACTTCTAATTGTGATTTATTGTTGTTAAGTCATGATATTACATTGGAGTATGCCTTATACTAGGATCATAGGGTTGTATGATGTTGAATTTAAATGTCTTTACTATGTTGTGAGGTTGATTAAGGTGTATGTGATATAAGGATGGTGAAAACTATCAATGTGCCTTAATATGCTATGAAATGCTAATGTGTTAACCTCACTTATATGAATTGAAACGAAAGGACTTATACTCATACAATTATTATTAAGCTATTAATGATGATGATTATACAAGGGGTAGACCCTGTGGCCTAAATTAAGCTAATTTTAATAATTAAAGGCTTAAAGACATTTCAAAAGGGGACTCTAGCTTAGCGCCGAGTGAACTAGATTAAGGAGTGTCCCTTCCCACATAGGGAAGGTAGGAACACTATATTACTCTTGAGATTGAAGACTATAATGCATGGCACTTAAAGAGGGTCCCAACTATATCTCCTAGATCTTGAACTATGTTGTCCCCATAGGAATACTAGCTAGTGGATCCACGTAGTGGCAATGTTTCATGTTTTGGTACTACCTTGGCAAGTAGTTCGCCTTCTTTCTGTGTAGGGTTTTATGACACCAGATTCCACACTAGCTCATGTGGTCTATGTTGGGTAGGGAAAGATGTTCCCAAAAGGTAAAACGAATTAAAGGACTTGAACTCTAACATGTATAACCTAAGGTGTCTAGCTTAGTCTAGATAGGGATATGGGACTCTACCTAAAAATTGCACTAGTTAGCCTTGAGGGGAGTCTTAGAAGGAGGTTCTCATATATGTTATGTTATAATAATATATGATGTATATATGATGTATATATGATGACCATGGCACGTTGTTTATACTATATGTTGATTAATTCATTTATGCATCTGCCTTGGGTTAAAATGTTAATATATGATGAAATGTAAACCTAAATGCATGATATGTAAAGTCAGACATTGGTCATTGAACTTGTTGACTTGATAAGGACTTGTGAATAGTTGTCTTGCTTATTATGATATGTTTGACACTTATTTATTCTTGTGATATTATTTCTTGATGTTAGAGTTGCAGTAAACCATAGTTTCAAGTATGTTGGGATAAGTATTACTTCTTGAGATAGTAAGCATGTTTGGTTGGTTGATCTGACTGACTTGACTTCGCATTAGGCCCCTAAAGGGGAAATTTGGCATGGTTTGATAAAAAGCTCCTTTTTAGCATGTTTTTCTTGTGTATGTGCATAAGATCTCATAATTAGTACATGTGGAGTACTAACCCCATTTTCTTCTCTTTTCTTAAACATTTTAGGTTCCGGTGGTTGAAGAGTTTTGAAGGCAATATTGTTGAAGGCATGGATTCTTCCTTTCATCCAAGTAGGGTAGTTCCTCAACTTTCGAGGGCAATGCCATCGTCTTGCTTACGGATTTTGTTATGAGCGTATTGACTCTTTCATTCCTTTCCTTTTTAATTGAGTATTGTTCTTTCATATGACCTATACATGGTATTGTTGGATTTATGTAAGGGCTATGCCAATATTGGGATAATCATTTTAGATGGTATGCGATAAGACAATCTTTGAGACTATTTCTATATTTTTCGTATATGTATGTGCAATAAAAGTAGAAGTCTATGTAACCTTCCTATACAAAGGGTCTATGTATATTCGATATGAATATATATTATATGTATGTAAACCTCCAAGTAGTGTTAATGGATGTTCTTAATTTTTCCACTTTTTCAACCTATGAATGTAATGACATGAGACTAAGAGGATAGTCTTAGTCCTTGAAAAGGACGCCGACGCCGGTTACGTCTAGGGGATTAACCGGATGTGACAAGCGACATCCCTTAATTGGTATGTATCCAAATCCACCTTGTCCCTAGATTTAACATGTCACGACCGGGGAGCACCCCCTTTAAGTAACATGGCGTACTTGACCTCTCAGAGGTCTTATACTAGCTCATAGTTATCATTCATCGCATTGTCATAGGTAAATTTAGCAGAAAATTTAAAACATTCATAGCACATCAATTGCTAGAATATAACTTCCATTATATATATATATAATAATATAAGACATAGATTTTAGACTCTAAGTCTCTTTGCCATCCTAGACTCAACATCATTAGAGTATAATAGGGAGCCGACCCTTTCAACATAAATCATTAACTAAACTTTTTATAAAAAGGTAAATAAGAATGGTGTTAGTACAAGAATGCACTTTTTGTAAAAACGTAAAAAAGAATATTGTTAGTATAAGAATGCACTAAGTATGGAAACCATGCAAAACATGAATTTAAAAGTGACATTTAACTTTGAAACCATGCATCATGCTTTTTTGTGAAAACTTCATAAAAACTTTGATACTATAAGCATCATAAAGTTCACATACTTCATTCATCCATATAAAATAGTAACAACATCACTTAAAATCACACATTGCATTTAAGGCACTTTTAGAACCACTTTACAGTAAACTCCTTTCCTTTTACAATAACTGTTTTTTCCTTTACAGCGACCCCTTTTTCTTTTCAACTCCTTATCTTCCCAAGTAACCCTCTAGTGATACTAGGTGCAATGTCTAGATAATGTCCCATCACAATCTCCACAGTCAAGCATCACCTTACGGCCACAAGGTAATCATACATAAAACCTCCATTACATCCAACACATGCATTCATAGAACCATTTCATATAACAAGATATCCACTTCACATTTTACTCAACATACTTTATGGACCACATAGAAGAAGTCATAACAAGACCACATAACCCTAATTATAATCTCATTCTAATTCCACTGGTGCAATGTACATGTGAAGTCCCATAACCTCACACATACTAAGTAAACCTACAAAGAGACTACAAGCCTGCCATTTACTTTATACATCCATAAGACAAGTATAGACAACTTACTACATGCCAAGCAAGACCTTCATCGTATGGTCAATAGGACCCGCATTATGCATATAAGGTAAGACCACATCATATAGACTCATACCATGCATATCATCCCAACAAGGAGACAATACTACAATGTCATGCATAAGGGACATAAACATAGTCATATACATTAGAACACCTTTCTAAAACTCCCTTCGAGAGCTACTTGTGCAATTCATAGGTAAAAGTATCATACTCACTAAGAAACTTCCCATAGGTTATCCTAATTAGGGTCCATTACTTTACTTCCATTGTTCATTTTACATTAGGGAAACTATAGTCATAACCGACACTAAGACCATGAGTGCTAACATGGAATTTGGTGTTGTACAACCCTTACACCTAGGGAAGGTGCTCTACCTTTCCAAAGTAGAACATTAACAACATGTTATCATATTAGGTGATACTCCTTGCTTGATCCTATGAGGCAAGAATAGTTTATGGAACTTGAAGTCATATATGGAAAAATCACTCTATGCCCTTTGGTCCATGAAGCTAACCACCTCGTGAAGACAATGGTGAATCTACCTTCCTACATTGGGATGGGACACCCCTAATATTCATGTTCACTCAGTGCTAAGCTAATTTCCCTTTATTGAAAAGCCATTATTAATTATTACTTTATAAAAGTAGGCTTTAGGTCCCCATATGCTTAGCTCATATGTCATAGATGAGAGGTCATCAATCTAAATAATGTGAGAAAACCTTTCACATAGACATAGCTTTTTCAAGCACCAACTAGTTTAGGATACACTTAAGAACACCCTCTAAGGCACCTGTATTGACTAGATCATCATACATTCATAATGTACATGTTTTTTTATGTGTGTTTACATACATGTGAGAAAACCTTTCACATAAACACTCTTTGTCACACCCCAAACCCTAGGTGAGGCAGACAAGTACCCTATGAATAAAGGATTTACAAGTAACCTATGATGAGAAAGTAAGCTATTATGCAGATTACTGATGAAAAGCTCACATATTGACTAGCTGAACCAATACATGTGACAAGTAAAACTATGAAAACATATTATATCTTTACAATGTCTACAAAGCCTCTATTGTAATCCATGCTTTGAAAATATGCATAGCAAAGACTCGGCAAAGCCCTGAATCAACCTGGAGCTCACCAATAATAGTTGATTATCATGTTCTTCTATTGGGGAGATCTACTTTTGAATAGATGTAACACCCCATATTTTACGTGACCTAGTTCTATGTATATGTCGCTTAAAATTTTCCTTGTGGTATAGTTTGGACTCAGTTTCCTATGCGACTGCTGACAGTAGAATACGTTTGAAGTTGTAATACCCCATGCCTTCCAACACATATATCAATAATTGAACCAAGAAAAACAATTCAAACTCGGGATAGTAAAAGGTGGTATTCGATATAAAAGTTAAAGTTGTCAAGTGTGTATTTAGCGATATGGTCTTGTAGAGAATTTAAAATGGGGAACATGGTGTAAAATAATTGAGGTGCTTGCTTGAATAAACTATACTAGTAGGTGACAATTAGGTGATGCAACTACTTAGAATTAGTGGACTGCAATTAAAGTGAAAAGGGCAAGTAAGTGATGCACCTACTTACAATTAGTGGACTGAAAATTTAAGTTAAAAGGAGCAAGTAGGTGTTGCACCTACTTAGAATTAGTGGACTGAATTTTAAAGGAGCAAATAAATGATGCACCTACTTAGAATAAGTGTAATGACTATAAGTGAAAAGAGCAAGTAGCTGATGCAACTACTTAAAAACATGTGGTAGAAACTAAGGAGGTGATGCACCTTCTTGCTCAAAGGTAATGTATTTCCCAATTTATTAAAGGGAAAACGTGAAAAATGGCCTCTAAAGCATAAGCTTATCATATCTCCATCATATTACTTATTTTCAACAAATTACTCCCAAGGAAAGCCATGGAAGCTCCAAGAGTTCTTTTCTACAGCTTCACCATTAGAATTTGAAGGAAAAGGGTGTTTTAAAGTACAAGCTGGTATAACATCTCCATCTTAAGGAATTCAAGTGAATAATCTGATTTAACATCAAGGTAAGTTAGAGAGGACAACCTAAACCTTGAAGAATCCAAGTCTTGGCAAGTGAGGTTTCTGTCTAGCAAGGTAAGTTGTGGAAATTTTCATCCCTCTCTTGTTCTTGCATTATTTATAACAGTTTGTATTTGTTAATGAACTGTTGACTGTTGCCTCTATATGGTGTAAGCTTTGTGAATGTTCAAGAAGGAGGTTCTTGTTGGGACACATATGGAGTGGAGTCCCCTTAAATTTATGTTGTGAGCATGTTTTGAGAATCTAAATGTTAGTTAGAACTCACGGGATGTTGATCGGAAGTCATGAGTTCATATTGCTATTTCCACATTGTGAGGCTTAGAGACTGTTTTGTGTATCATATAAATATGAGGGTCTGGCAGGATATGTAGAGAAGTCATGAAAACTGGTTAGAGGATGGAGCATTGAAAGTGTAGTTATACACCACTTAATTGAGTGTTGCATGAGCTTACTTCCTTCCATTTCTTTAATACTGTTTTCTAGACGTGATAAAGACGAGGGGTTTCGGAGGACCTTATAAAAATCATTAGGGGAAAATGGATGGGAAGAACTCTGGATGGGATCAATTATAGATATTTTGCCAATTACTGTTTTGGTCTGATCAAGTAGCCCAAACTTGTTTTGAAACTAATATTAGTTTTTATTATTTACTTTATTGTAGATAAATAATAAGAAAGGAAGATGGTTAACTCATTGTGATATCCCTTTTATGCAGCAAGGTATGTAAGTCTATTCGATTTCCTATTTCCTTGGTATGAATCCAACACTTTTAAGCTTTCTAAGAGCTCTTTGTAGTGACTAGTCCATAAATGTAGTTCGTACGCCCTAGAGAATTAAAGTGAGCACTCAACTATGAGTTTGTTACTAGATATGCGGTTTTGGTCTACCAAGTGTTAGCATGCAAGGTTTAAACTTGTTTCATTCTCAAAATACCCCTGGCACGTATTTCCCTTAGATAAATCAAAGTAATCCTAGATTACACATGGTACATATGTTTATAAGATGGATACACTATCTGCATATCTTGCCAACTTGCTTCAATAGTATATTCCATCATATATTTCATATTTTCACATGTTCATGTGTACCCTTTATTGGTTATTACTCCCATTGTTTAGACTATTATGTTGCCTCACCAGATGTCTACTTGCTCTATTGTACATTTATTTGCATGTAATTACTTGGAATATGTATCCGTCCTTAAGTTGAATTTGTCCTCATTCTTCCTTGGTTCTACATTCTTGTTTACCTTGTCATTGATATTAGCTGGTGAGTATTTGTCTATCATATAGAGTTCAAATCTCTTGGCTGAAAGTTTTATGTCTTCACTTTGTATGTGCTTCAATTTGACATGTCAAAAATGCGCACTTAGTCATAGAAGAAGTATTATGTTGGTGCACATTTACTTCCCACATCATTGACATTATCATTAGTCCACATTCGTATGCCTTCTACTACTGGTTCATAGTTCCATATCTCAACAATGATTATGACCACCAAAACATCAATCCAAAATGAGTTACTATCAACAAAAGAACAATCTCAAAAGAGTTATGATTATCCAAAGTACACAGTCTCAAAAGAGTTATGAACATCAAAGCAACAATCTCAAAGATTTTTAAAAAATCTAAGTGAAGAAATTTGTATATTTATGGGTGGCAGCCTAGGTATAAAGCCTAGCATGGGTCAATCCCAATTTGTATAGAAGGGTGGCAGCTTAGGGGACAAAGCCTAGCATGGGCCGATCCTGATTGGTATAAGAAGGTGGCATCTCAGGGGAGAAAGACTAGCATGGGCCGATCCCAATTGGTATGGAAGGGTGGTAGCTCAGGGGCGAAATCCTAGCATCGGACGATCCCAATTGGTTGGAAGGGTGGTATCTCAAGGGCGAAAGCCTAGCATGGACTGATATCAATTTGTAAAATTATGAGGAAAACATCCCAGGGATTAAAATACCTAGCATTGGTAATCCATGTGAAAGGTTTTCTCACATAATTTAGGTTGATTGAAGGACTCTCTCATCTATGACGTACGATCTAAGAATATAAGGAGTTAATCTCCTAAAGCCTACTTTTATAAAGTAATGTTAATAAAGGATATTCAATAAGGGGACTTCGTTTAGCTCGAAGTGAGATTCCCATTCCCAATGTGGGAAGTCTTGTTCACCATAGTCCTCACGAGGTAGATAACTACAATGCCCCATTTGGCATAAAGATGGTTCCCATATATGCCTCCAAGTTCTATTAACTATGTTTTGCCCAATAGGATCTAGCAAGTGATATCACCAAATATGCTAGCATGATGTTAATGTTCTACTTTAGCAAGGTAGAGCACCTCCTTTTGTTATGAGGTTCAACAAAATCGGATTCCATGTTTAGCACCCATGGTCTTAGTGTTTGTTAAGGCTATAGTTTTCCTAAGGTTAAATGGACAATGGAAGTAAAGTAATTGACCCTAACTAGATAACCTAAGAGAAGTTGCTTAGTTTAGGTGAGGTATGGGACTTTACCTATGCATTGCACAAGCAACTCTTGAAGGGAGTTCTAAAAAGGTGTTCTATATGTATATGTATATGTATATGTATATGTTTATGTTTCTTTTGAATGACATTTTAGTGTTGTCTACTTTTTATGATGATATTCATGGTATGAGTCTTATTGAGTCTATATGATGAGGTCTTTGCTTGTATGCATAATGTAGGTCTTGGTGTCAGTATGATGAAGGTCCTACTTGGTATGCATGTAGTTGACTATAGTATCATGGTTGATGTATGAAGTATATGTTAAGGGTTGTAGTCTCTTTGTAGGTGTACTTAGTATGTGTGAGATTATGGGTTTTCACATGTACATTGCACTAGTACGCTTAGAATGAGGTAATGAGTAGGCTTCTGTGATATTTTAGTGAAGTGAAGTCCAAGTATGTAAATGTTGACTATTGTATTAGAATGATGATGTTGGAATTCTTGACTTGTATGTGGTATTGTAATGAGTTCTTCTGTGTGGTCCATAATGTATGTTGGGTCGAACGTGTAGTATATGTCTTGTTATATTAAATGGTTCTATGAATGCATCTGTTGGGTTAACGAAGGTTGTGTATATATATGATTAACTTGTGGCCTTAAGGTTATGCTTAAGTGTGGATAGTGTGGGACATTATTCATACATTGCACCAAGTATCACTAGAGGGTTGCTTAAGAAGTTAAGAAGTTATGGAAAGAATGAATTTACTGTGACTGAAGAATGAGCTTATGGTAAATAAAATGTAGTTACTGTAGAGTAATGTGAAATGTGCCTTAAATGCAATACATGGTTTTATGTAATGTTTTGACTATTGTATATGCCTAAATGAAGTATGTGAATTGTATGATGCTTATGGTATCAAAGTTTTATGAAGTTTTCACTGAAGGCGTGATGCATGGTTTCAAAGTAAAATGTCCTCTTGAAATGCATGTTTTTGCATGGTTTCCATACTTAGTGAATTCTTGAACTAATACCATTCTTGTTCACCCTTTTCACAAAGTGTAGGTTATGGATGCTTGAAGGATGTCTCTAAGATGAAAGGCTTGATATGTGTTTCCCAAGCTCAAGGAAAGGGATCCTTAAGTTCAAGGATTTACTATGTCATGTTTTATGTAAGGTTATGCAATAGATTAGTAATATTTTATGTTATAAAGTTTGTGTCCCTTATGTACTCTAATGATGAGTTTAAGATGACAAAGATTCTTTAACTATGTAAATATTATAGGTTATCTATATGATAGAAGTGATGTTCTATGAAAGTTCTAAATTTTCCACAAAATTCACCTATGACAATGCGATGAATGATAACTATGGGCTTGTATAAGACCTCCGAGAGGTCAAGTATGCCATAATACTTCTAGGGAATGCTCCCCCGCCGTGGCAAAATCCTTATAGTTGAAACCCTTTTGGTCTTTAAGTTCTTCTCCCAAAAATCCTCTAAAACATATTGATCAAAAACATAGATAAAAACAGCAAAAATATTATATAATGTATCCTAACAATATAGTTCGATCGGTAAGCTAAAACACTAATCAACTACTTATCGTTTTCAGCGATTAGTGCTCTAGCGGGATGCTCAGCGACATTAGTCATAATCGTTGAACAAATTGGCAAATCGCCTTTTGATCAGTTCATTACCTTCTTGAAGGTAGTCCAACACTCTTTGTGTTATAGATCACTGGGCGACAAGGCACTTCTTCACAGACGTTCTCGGTGATGCATCGACTACTCATTTCTACCGCCGATTTGATCCTTTCCTGTAAGACTCAGAACACTTTAGTAAAAGGCGACGTTCAGACCTATCGGTGACTTGCCAAGTTGACTCAGTGGTCCTCAACCTTTTATTTTTTCGTTCGTTTCATCCATTTTGCTCTTTTTTCCAAGTACTATCCATGTTTTGCCTTAAACGTAAAGTACCTTAAATTCAACGTTATCCAGTAGTAATTGAGATAAAACAAGCAATTAAGAATACTATTTCTATCAAAATATAGTCTTAAATGAGTCCAATCGGGGGGTCTCATCAACACCCCCAATTTATTCTTTTGCTTGTCATCAAGTAAAACTTAAGTTTAGCAGTTAAAAAGGTGATGTCTTAAGCAGTGCTACAGAAGATGCAATCATAATGTACCCAACAAAACTTACGTTCTTTATGCAAGGATCAATTGTATACCCAAAGATTCAAGTTATGATACACCATTAAACAATATTCTCAAGATTGCCATACTTGCTTCAAATTCAAGTTCAAATTCAATAAAAGCATTACAATGACCTCACATAACTGATGATTCCATTCTCACACATATGATGTTAGTCATTTAAGGTTAAAGAATCAAATACAATACTCAATCTAAAGAATAACACAATTCATGTTTTCACACATACTTTTCCCCTTATTTTCCTATCAACATTTTTCAGCTATTGCAAGATCGAAAAGATCTTTTTAAGGCTGAGTGCAAAGGTATGGTCAATTAGTTTCAAAAAATATGATCATCATAAAATTCTGTGCCCACAAAACTTCTCTTTCTTTCCTCCATTAAATTCATTAGTTCTTACAACTTATCCCTTTATTAACATTCCCATAATGTGTTGAGAACCCCCTTTTTTTTGTTATTGCAACTTTCAAGTATATTTAACAACATATCTTTTTCATTCTTTTATTTTTCTCTTTTCTCCATTTTTTTATATGGAGGGGCTCCATTTTTCTCGACACAATGGGTAGACAGGATCTTTTTTTTTATAAGGCTTAAAAGGTGTTCAAGAGAAAATCGCACAATCACATGGTAGGTCGCAAAAGAGGTATTTGTCAAATTGGATTACACTATTCAAAATTACCCAAGATTATATATGGAGAAAGCTTTACTTAGTCAATAAAGCAAACCAGGCCAATTCTATAGGTTTTCATGCATGGTTAAAGTATTATCACGCAAGTCATCAACAATAAAGTCAATAAAGACTCCACACGCTTTCTAGTGTGCAACAATCATTATAAGAGGATCAATTTGTAAATTGTCTAATCTCAACAAGATTCAAATAATTCACATATTTTTTATGAAACTTCATTTAAACTCGTTGTAGTCGTACATTAATATTCGTTTGACTGCGAGCACTATTCAAGTCATTGGTATTGATCAAATTTGATCCTAAAATTTTCCTATGTAAAGCCACATTTTTAAGTATATTCAAGAGGTCGCAAAAATTTATGCAAAATCTAAAATTTTTTGGAAGGGTCAAAATCATTTTGCAACTATTATCAAAAGGGAGCCAGAAGATCAATCATCCACAAAAAGTAGATAAATACAATCTAATACAGAATAACCAAAATATAAACACAAAACACAAATAAAAATTGTAATCGCGCACAAAAGTGGACCTTACCCCACTACAAATAAAAGCTTTTCGCCTTCAAATACTTATATATTGAAAATCCAAGTGTCAAATCAAAGAGATACAAATAGGGCTAGAGAATAATCCTTATTGAATAGTTGCTTACGATAAGTGTCCTTCAACAGATTTAGCATTAATCAGAAGGTGAGATGGGGACTTAGGCGGTTTGCCAAGTGATTCAACAAGCTGCACACAGCTTCTATTAGCAGCCCAATTCGCTTTTTATCCACCCACGTTCTCGAATACTTATAGAAGCCCTGATTTGACTTTTGCACCGACCAATTAAAAGTTTAATAGTTAGGTAGAAGTGCAACCCGTGTTCCGAGCACCGATTGGTGACTACAACACTTGAGAACAAGGATATGAAAAATAATGTGCAAAAGTTCAATAAGAGGCATGAAAGCATGAAAATGTGAACGGATTTGAAGATTTGAACCGCCGTCTTTCAAACTGTCTAGTATATTCCCATTCGACGAGAGTCCAGATTCATTCGACGTTCGACCAAGTGATCATGTCATTTACTGAGTTTTACAGAACTCCCCAATGATTTTGAAAATTGAAAATGCAGTAAAATTGGAATCATCAAAAATGTTGGTGGTTCGCCAACAATTCTTGTGGCTCGCCCAGTTTTATAGACTCGAATCTTTAAGATATCTTGAATCAAAAGGCGGATAATGTTGAGTTCGCCAACCTCTTTAGTGACATGCCGACTAGACCTGTTTCTTGCCAATGAATTCTCTTTTGAACAATTCTCATACTTTAATCTATACAACCAAGACACTATTATTTTACCTAGACACAAATAAAAGATAACATCAGGTTATTAGGTTGCCTCCAAAACAATGTCTTAGTTAAAGTCATGGAACTGTGGAAATAACAAGCTACTCTTAATCATCGGAGTCAGCCATTGTATAGTTAGGCGAGTCTTTAGCGAATGGTTTATAGTGACGTGCCATTAAAATGGGTGATCTGAGCATCCTGCAGATGAATGGTCATGGAGTTTGAAGTAGACGTTTCATTTTTCATTTCAGTGTTTTCCTTAATATCATTTAACCTTTTCTCTTGTTGTTCATATTTTTGTTGAATGATCGAAAGATCTTCATCGTCTTTCACACCAAATGCTTTTTCTTTTGTTAACACTCCCGGAGAGAGAACTGTTTTTCTTTTTCCATGGGGTGCACTTCCAACTTCATGACTCGGCTAGATAGATTATACAATTGGGTAAGTTGTGCATCCCACTCTTGCTTCTTTTTTAACTTCCTTGTTAAATTCTACCATGTCATCAAAGATTTTTTCTACGATTTCATTAAGGTTGATGTAGCACACCACCCTCAAAGAGTTGATTGTCTATACTCCTATCCTCAGATCCAACACCCCTATTGAAGAATTCTAGTAGCGCTCTCTCAATCATACAATGAGACATGCATAGTTGTAGTATTTCTTGAAACTTCAGCTACATACTATGAATTTTCTTGTATCCCACTGGTTTTAATGTCTGGAGGTCGTCCTTGAGGTTTAGTAGCTTTAAAAGGGGATGATTTGTGTGTTACCCATAATGACTATCCATTTTTTAATACCCTGTTGTAGATATTCATAAAAGAAAAACAAAACAATAAATAAGGTTATTAAAGATACAACTAATTAAGAACGAAAACTCTACTCACTACATCTACTCAAGTAACACCACTTCTTGTTAGTGGCACCATTTTTATATTTTGTGTAATCAACAACACAACATCCAGTACGAGTGTCTATGATCATGCAATAGTAATGTAAAACAACCAAGGATTGGGGTCGTTTCCACAAGGAGTGGTGGTGAGAATTAATAGGAAAGTTAAATTACGTTCTAACTAGTTCTAGTTAAAGATATTACCGAACAAAAACATTATAAATCAATTATAGGGTGACGCAACGTCAAATATCATTGGGGGTTTTTTTTGTCACTAATAGTAAAAAAATGAAAATAACAAGATAACTAAATCAAGTGAGGGGGATTCTTGGGATGTGATAGCAATTCGAGTTGAGCTAAATTTTTGAGTACATGATTTCAATAGAATATTTATAGTATAAGTGTGATACACTATGCTTTAAGGGGGACAATCTCTCTCTCTCAAGCAACATACCCCATTTAAAATGCAATGCACTAAGGCACCCACTTCCCGCATGAAAACGAGCCTATTCCTTAACTCACTCACTCTCTCTCGAGTTGATTTTGTGGGATTGAGACCAGGCTCACTCTATTGAGCTCAGCCTCATGTTGACCCATTCCCGCTGGCCATCAATTTAGTAATCTTAGTTTTAGGACTTCTCTCTCCAGCAAAATTAAATCACATAAATAAACTTGTATTTGCAACTACATATTCATTATGTTCATACACAACTACTAAATAAAATCACAATCAAACTATTATTAATCTATAAGAATACAATATCCAACAACAACCTTAACCCATATTAAAAAAGAACAACCCAAGAATTGGGATTTCAGCTAGACTTAACAACAGGTAGAAATTCATACCAAAATGATCTTGTATTCAAGTGGCTATGAAGATTTTAGTATTGTTACACCCCAAGGAAGAATAAATCAAAAATCCAAGTCCAAATCCTTTGAGTTGAACGACACATATAGGGAGCACCCCCTAGACGTAACCGACATCCTCATCCTCATCGATGACTAAGACTAGCCTCTTAGCATACATCATTACATTCATAGGTTAGAACGCGGAAAATTTAAAACTTTTTTATATCTATCTTGAGGTTTACATAAACCTCGTGCATACACAAAATATATTCATATCGAGCATACATAGACCCTTCGTATAAGAAGATTACTTAGTCTTCTACTTTTATTGCACATTCATATGTAAAAGATATAATATCGTCTAAAAACCGGATATCTTACCTCATGACCATCTAAACAAGAGTATAACAATTGGGCATAGCCCATACATCAATACGATAAATGCCACATATAGGCTATACAATCTTTTGTAATCAAATGAAAGAAAATGAACATATTGTCTTCAAGACTCATCAATATCCGAAGCTAGAAAATGGCATTTTCATCGCAAACCTTAAACTACCGGAATCTAAAATGTTGGGGAAAAGGGAGAAAATGGGGTTAGCACATCACTTGTACTAAGTATGAGACCATAGCATAAAATCATGCTAAAGATGGACATTTCAATTAAGTATGCAATTTACTTTGAAACACCTTATGGATATTTCAAGAAACCATACCAATCAATAAAACATATTCATTATGACAAGACTATGAACATCACAAGACCAACCATACTAATTCCAATCAAACTAACATGCATATCAACATAATTGAATACATAGTCAAGAAAACCCAAACAACA
Source organism: Solanum pennellii (assembly GCF_001406875.1). Lineage (NCBI taxonomy): Eukaryota > Viridiplantae > Streptophyta > Magnoliopsida > Solanales > Solanaceae > Solanum > Solanum pennellii. The sequence goes on from NC_028647.1 coordinate 19,272,540, forward strand.
AATCAAAACATCATCTAACATGGATAAGATCACCATAAACATATCATTTAAATTTATAAGAATATACATATATGAACATCCTCCTGAGACTTTCCTCAAGGCTAAATAATGGAATGTATAGGTAGAGTCCCATACCCCCTACCTACACTAAGCTAATCCCCGGGTCATGCTAGTTAGAGTTCATTGTTTTAGTTAATTTTACCTTTTGGCAACATCTTTCCCTAATCGACATAGGCCACATGAGCTAATGTGGAATCCGGTGTCATGGAAACCTACACCGAAGGAAGGCGGACTACTTGCTAAGATAGTACAAAAACATGAACATAGCATGTAGGTTGATACACTGCTAGTATTCCTATGGGGGTAACATAGTTCAAGAACTAAGAGATATAATTGCAATCCTCTTTATGCTACATGCATTATAGAGTCCAATCTCATGAGTACATTAGTTATTCTACCTTCCCTATGTGGGAAGGGACACTCCTCACTCTAGTTCAATTGGTACTAAGCTAGAGTCCTTTTTTGAAATATCTCTAATGCCTTATTAATCATTATAGCTTAAGAATTGCATGAGTATTATCCTTTCATTACAATTCATAGAAGTGAGTTTATCACATTTACATAATCACATCATGATAAGGCACATTGGTAAGTTATCACCATCCTTATAACATTTACATCTTAGCCAAAAACTCACAATCCATAGTTCAAGACATTTCAGTTGAATATCATACATACCCTAGCAATCTTAACATAAGGTATACTTTAACATAATATCATCACTTAATCACAAGAAATCATAATTTAAGTATATAATAGACATCACAAGACTTACCCAATCTCCTTCACAATTCTATCCTCAAGGTCTTACCATCAACCATCCAATTCAACCCAATAATGGTATCATATCATCACACCATAGTAACCAACATAATAGTGAATTCAATTGATTAACTACACAACAACATCACTAGTTCATAGCCTAAAACTAGAGACTTAGATAAAATTCATAATCTACTTCAAAATCTAGGTCAATTACTCAAGCACTAGAATAATTGGGTTACAATGTATCATAATATAATCATGATTAGTATAATAAAAACATAGGATAGTAATTTTCACTCTAACCAAGCCAATTATATCAATACAATACAATTCAATTAAAGATCACAACCTAGGATTAAGGGGAAAAGGTCATCTTTCCACAAATTAGGTCAATGCATCAAGAATTAGTATAATGTAACCATCATACATGTTAATATACTCATTATACCAATAGAAATCATAAACAAAACAATTCTCAATATCAATATCGGATTGGAAAAAAACCCACTTAGAACTCAACTTTTTGAAATCAATTTGGAGGAACCCTTTGGGGATAGAGGATCCCATACCTTGTTGTTTAATGAAGTTTGATGGACAAACTTGACCTTTAGTAGCCCTAGAACACTCTTGAACTTGACTTTCCATGGTGTTCTTCTACTTCGGAGTGAGAAAGAAGAGAAAAGGAAGAATAATTTGTTTTTTGGAATTATGAGGGCTTAGGTTAGTTTAATTAGGTTAGAGTCTTTATATAGGTCATTAACAAATTTAATTAGACCTCCCTAAACCCATATATAATTGACTAACCACCTAATTCATTAATTTAGACAACTAAAAAATGTCCAGTAAAACAGTGTGCTCACAGACAAAAACACGACTAATGCATTTGTCAAACGACGGCAAAGGGATCAACCGTCCTATTGGTCCGTCGTTTTTGACTAAGGCTTTCCAAAACAGGCTTCCAATAAATTTGGGTAAGTGACCATCGACGGTGTACATCGAATCCTCGTCGATTGGACCACGAGCCGTCGCCTGCAACCTTCATTGGACACTGCCTTTTGGCAGCTTTTGCCAAATTGTGAGAATCCTCCTCAAGGACTCTTTGTTTAGTCTTTGGGGGGTCGTACCCTTACTTTTCGACTATAAACTAACTCTATTACGTGTTAGACAACTTACCACTAAATTTCATCATTTGTGACTCTTAAAACTTCGTCAAATAGACTAAGGCACACTAGCACCTCATTGAACTAGTTTCGGGACGTCATGGACGTTCTTTAATGTTTTGATTCAAAAACTTCCTAAATGACTTACACACTATTTTAGACCTTAAAATAGTGAAAAAAAACTTTAGACACTCATGTGAGGCTCTATAACACATCTTAGACTTTCGGAGTGTTACATTGAAACTCTGTCTTCAAGTTCTTCTTCCAAAAATCTTCTAGACATAGAGCTCAAACACATAGATAAAAATGAAAAAATATGATTATAATATATACTAACAATAATATTTCGATCTCTAAGTTAAAATACTCATCATATTTATAGTTTTGAAAGATTTGGGCTATACTGGGATGCTCAGCAGCATTAGTTGGAATCTCCAAACAAATTGGCGATTCGCCCTTTAATTACTTCATTGTCATCTTGCGCGTAGTCCAAGCATCTCCATGTTGTGGGGCACAAAATGACAAGGAACTATTTCACAAAACTTCACCGTGATGCACCGACTGCCTCTGTCTACTGCCGATTTGGTCCCCTCCTTTAATGCTCATCACACTAGAAGAAAAAGCGATCTTCGGAGCTATTAGTGATTCACCAAGTTGACTCAGAAATAATTAGGTGTTCATTTCTTTATGCTTCTCATTCCGTTTTCTTCTTTTTTTCTAATTAGTGTTCATGATTTGTCTCATACTTAAAGTATTATAAAATCAAGGTTATTCACTAAAAATTGAAATAAAAAAATAGCAAAATTTAAATGCATAATTTACAAACATAACCAACATTACAAGTCATTTCATTACATAATAACATAATCAACATATAAGCCATTTAATCACATTATGAATTCACCATATGTATCTATAAGCCATACTTTGTCAATGTATGAATAGCGTCCCATACGACCATCCACGCTAATTACCATATTTAGACCACTAAAAGTAAACTTAACATTCTTCTTTTTCATCATTGTACAATACTCATACACATGGAACTTAAATATTTTTTATAAGTCATGACAATAAAGGTATATCATAATATTTTCCAAGTATAGCATGCAGAATTACATTAAGCATATAAGTTAGCATTCATCAGTAGCTTAATTTAGAGGTCTTTCATTCATTATTCATGAATACATTAGAGAAATAAATATGACACTCTCAAAGTTATTCATGTAATGCATGGATGACATCTCATACTACAACCCATACTTCACAAAAATTTTCAAGAAACCATAATGAATATCTCACATGACGCGAATACGCATTAACCAACATAGACCATGAGAGACAACCATGGAATCATGCCACACCAAAATAAGGTGTCCAACGTGCCTTAGGTAGAACTAGACACAATTTCGCTTAGGTTGACCAACTACCTAATAACCTATATGGGAACATAGTTATGCTATAAGAAATATGTTTATTGAAATCAGGCCTAACTTAAGGAATCTTCCGTCTTACAATATGCACTTGCTACTTAGACTCCATTCCCATTGAGTAGTTAATTCACATTACATTTTTGTACTTGGAAGGGCCACAAAATTAGGCCTACCGACGCAAGGTACATTACACATTAAAGGGCCACCACTATTAGGTCTACCAAATCAAGGTACATTACATGTATAATTCTCAAGAAAGGGCCGCCGCCATTAGATCTACCACTAGAAGGTTCATCATTTCACGCAAGAAAAGGCTGCCAACATTAGGTCTATCGCTTCGATATTGACCATCACATTAGCTTTTGCACTCATCGTGGTGGAATGACCTTGTAGGTTGTTTTTTGTAGTTTTTGAACAGTTCTTTTATCTTGAGTCAATTAATTGATGGGTAATTGTAGATAAAGGAGTTAATCAAAAGTTAATGGGCTAAAGTCATAATTTATTTTAGACCATATACCATTTAGACTACATTGATTGAAGTATATTAGTGGAATCTGTCACTTTTAATTTAAAATTAGTGTTTGTTTAAAGAAAAAAATATTTAACTCTAGAGAGAGGGTAACATTTTGCGACTTCAGCAACAATGTGACGAACAACGGTAACTCCAAAAAAACATCAAGCTTTATGTATTTATATATGAATGTTGGATGTGAATAACCTACTTTATTAGTTTTAAATGTATCCTGGGTAGACATAAATAAAATTGCAATACAAAACGTTAAGTAAAAGATATATGTGTACACCGTACACAATTCAAAAGGAAATTTCATCACGGAAGATTAATGATATACTATGGAAATATAATAATCATTATATTTTATTGTTGGAAATAATTGGAAGCGTGGAAATATAATAATCATTATATTGTATTGTTGGGAATAATTGGAAGGGAAAATATATGTATACATATGTCTTCTGCAAAGTTGTGAATTTACCAATAAAGTGACATCCACTAATTTCGATACTGTCTTGGTATGCACAATGGAGATTACATTTCTAAAAATATAATGCGTACCAAATTTAATACTTCAAAATCGATTGGCTTTCATTAAATTATGTTCATAAACAGGGTTTGGGTTCTTTAGAATTCTTATTACTGTTAAAATATTATAATTCAAATTTCCCTATATTAATATAGGGAATTACTTATTGGTGTATTATAATACAAGAACTATTAGAGTTGATATTTGAAAATATGGGAATTAACCCTAGGCTTGAAACTTAAAAACATGATTTTTGGCTTGGGTGAGTTTTTTGTCTAGGATAGACTTGAAGTAATGTTGGTGTACTTATCTTCAATAGGTTGTAGTGATTTTTTGGAAAAATCATCACTTTTTGAATCTCTATCGTGCTTCGTTGAGCCGTTTTGATTTTTATTGTATCACTCCATTCACTCTCACATATAGTGATGACTCGTGCGTAATTCATTATGTGAGCCATTAGTTGATGTCGTGTATGATTTAAATGTTAGATTTGATATTAAGGTGAAAGTAATATACTCATGCAAAGGATGTGTGGTTAGACTGAGAATGTTCAACAATTTTAAGGGGTTGTGTATTACTTATGCTAGTAAAGGGAATTGTAGTTTTGTGGTATAGATAATATCTTTAGTTGTTTAACAATTAGAAGTTGAATGATTAAATGGATGTCCAGATAATGGACATGTAACTTCAGAAACTACAATAGGTAAAGTTATCCAAACAAGAATGGGTTAGTTCGAAAATGATAAGAATAGTGATGCACCAATTAAGGCTAAAATTTCTTCTATGATTTTATAGATTGTGTGTATATTAAATATTCCATGATACCGATTACTATAATAGAGCTTACATGGCCAGAGTTATGAAGTGTGTGACTTTTGATATTGACCTAGCCTACGAAAGAATAATATATCTTGGTCAAGACACGAAACTTATTTGATAATATTTTAGACATTTCAATGGGTAGAAATATGTCACCTATTTGGATTTGATCTTCTAGATAGGAATGATATATGCTAGTGGTGCTAATAAAAAATTGTGGTGTGATACTTGTGGAATATGGAAATGGATCTGTCGTTTGCCAAGTACGAATACTAAATACTTAAAGAGTTGTCACTTGTATCACATACTTGTATAATGATATTTGATGTTACAATCACATTTGAGAAATCAACTCGGTTGTTACTACAGAAGTTTGAGGTTAAGTTGTGTATATAAAAATATTTTAGCGGTTAATCTTTGAAAGGTATTAATGCATTAAGTTTGTAAGTGTATCCCAAGGTTTTTAAATGAGGACTGGTAAGGCTCAAGAAACAGGATAAAGTTCTAAGTGAAGGCAAATGAGATTTTTAGTTAAAAAATGCGTATAAAAGTGGGTCATTCCTTTGGATTGGATTGGTATAACTAGGTTAATGGTGTCATATTGTTAATAAGATTGTCTTTGTAGTGATGAAAAAAAGCTAATTAAGAATGATGGTAATAGGATTTTGTGATGGACTGTGAGTGAGATGAAACCATATAATAATGATAGTTGGTTAAACTAGTTTAGTGTGGTAATAACTACTTGCAAACATCTAATGTTGTGATTTTCCACAATTTGATGAGTAATATGGTTGTATGGAAAATTGTAGGATATGTTGAAACACCGCTTGAATAGAATTTAAAGAAGTTAGAGTCATAAATGGATGTAATTATTGAGATATATATAGCTTTCTCATTGAGGAGAGAACAAGGATATTCACTTTGATTGTAGGCCAAAGATGTATCTTCAGAAAAAGTGCTCAGCCGTATTAAGAAACACTTGATTCCATCTGTTTTTCCTAGATTATTATGATTGGTTTACATGTCATTCATATCAGTTAAAAGTTGTTGGATAAGCGTTGAAAAAGAAGTCTACACATGTTTGACTTGAGTATGGTGATAAGTTTTTTATGGTATTGAGTTTGATGATGATTATGATTTAATTTTTAGAGGGAGATATTATTAGGTCACTGAAAAGATGATCAATAATTGAGTAAGACACGGGAATTCATAAAGGTCTTTAATGTATGAGTTAATGTTGAAAGATAATGGGACTGGTTCAATGGTAGAGATAAAAATTCATATTTTTGATGGTGAGTTTATCTTTGTGTTATTATATTTTTCAAGGTATAGATTAGAATGTTGAATTTTTTGCGCTTCTATATGGGACTTTGAGTCCATGAAAGTGTTCTAAAATTTTTGAATGTCATTCAAGGACGAATATTCCAAAGTGGGGGATATTATCAAGACCTTCAAAATGAACTAAAGTAGGTAGATCCTCACATGTGCCTAGAAAGGTTAATAACATGTTAATAAAGTGTTTTAAATCTTGTATAGTCGATTTGAAGTGGTTTGGAGTTCAAACGTCCAAGAACGACCAAGACGTTTGATAGTAAGTTTTAAGACGTGCTAGTGTGTCGTAGTATGTTTGCCTTGTTTTTATTTGTTGTTCGAGCCTAAAAAAGAGGAGTTGAGTCTAGTGTCGTAATAAACATGTTTAGGGTCAAAACTTCTTGTTACGACTCCCCAAGGACAGACCAAGGGGTCCTTGTTACCCAACCTTTGGACAACAAGCTTCCCCAAGGGAGCAGACTTTTTGTTCATCAAAAGAAAGTAGTCCGTATCGGGAATATGGTTCACTAAAAGCACAGTTTTTTGTCGGCGTCGCGGACTCTACTGTCCTAAAATTTAATTCCTAAATTCACGTGGGAACAACTCGCGATGCGGACTTGTTCCCCGAAGAAAATTCTAAAAATGAAGGTTAAGTTTGACATGTCTAAAAGTCCAAATAAGTATGGGGGTGTTTTGGAAACTTTGGTGTCGGTTATTAACTATATTTAAGACCTATTTAACCCCTTTCTCATACATCTTTGAACAGATTTCCTGCAAATAAGGAGAAACTTATACAAAAATTAGCACAAAAAGGCTTTTGGACACACTAAACTTAAGGAAAAAGTATTAATAATACCGTGAAACCACAGTATATCAACACCCTCAACTTATATTCGTTGTTTGTCCTCAAGCGACGCACTGTGACTCAATACAAAATCTTTGTACAATAGTATCCGTGTTTTATCCTTTGCAATCATTTGGCTATCAATCCCATTTAATCTCATCATATCTATGCATGCTATCACTATTAGGCTTGAATTATGTGGGATCAGAACATGACACAGACTCACCACGCACTAACACCTATCATCTTCAATTTCTCACCGAGATGCTAATATTTCCGGTATTGCAACTAGTGTCCTCACTTTGAAACAAAATCCTCATTTTTCACATAATGATTTCAGTTTGAGTATAAGGATTACTTTTCAACAGTCACTCTCAAAACAAAGTCACACTCATTCATACCTATTTCCATAAGCTTGCCCTTATTTTCACTGCCTTAAGTTCGCTATACAACCCTTAGGATCACGATAGGACTTTCTTAGCTTGTAACATAGGCTCAGGGTCAGGTAGGGTATATTTAGGTATACTTAGTGACTTTTTGCCCTCCTTGACATATCGGCTAAACATACCATTTTCTATCATTTTATCCCGCACAGTTTCTCATATTCTTTCACCTTGCTATTTTCTCTTCTTTCTTCATTTGTGTAAGTGACTTTCTTCTTTTCTTGCTTGTATTTCTTGTATATTTTTCTTTTTTTTTACATCTCTTTCAACTAATTTTGAGTCACTTTACTTTTGTTCTTTCTCTCTCTTTTGTTCTTTCAACCCCACTTTCCAGAGTATTCCTCATAATAGCCACCCTCAACTCATGGCTTTGCCATGAGTCAAAGTACACAATACCCAAAGTTGGTTCAGGGCCATAAAGAGGTTGTTTACTACGTTAGCCACCCTCAACTTATGCTTTTGGCATAAGCTGAGGTGCACATGTCCAAGGAGGGACCAGGGCCAACACATTATTCCCAGAAAAGATCAGTTGGGGTGAGAAAGAAAGGTCTAATTTAAGCTCAAATCATTTGGATCAAAGAAGGATAAATTTCATTTGGTTTTCTTTAAATTAGGCTAAAAATGGGCTATATTGAATAATGGCCTATGATCCTTTCCTAATTGTCTATTACAACTTACTTTTAGCAGGACTAACCAGGCAAGTTCTAGCTCAGTATAAATAGTGGACTATTCAAATCTTCCTCACACTCACTTGACATCTTACCACTCTACCAGATTATCAGACACCTAGTTCGAATTTTAGACTTAGGGTCATGCAGTGGTGTACCTCTATGTCATGCTTAGAGCCACACATTTATCAATTACTATGCCTAGTCATGCATCATTTTCCATTTTATCAGGATATCATTTTAGCCATCATGCTTCAGAATTAAACTATGTACACAAGATATAGACATGCCGGTTCAACAGAAAAAGTAATCAGTCTCTTGGGGAAAAAGAACACAGGCAAGAAAACCCCAAAAGAGGATAGTGAATTGGGCTACTCAGACTTCACCCTAGCACTCACTTTCCATTTACCCCACCCCCAACAAAAAGACATGCAATTGTCCCCAATGCATAAAAAAATTGAAATACAAGAGTGGTAGGTGAAGCAAACCTGGGGCGCAAAGCGCCGACAATCAGCACGGACCGTTGTGAATATGACGGTCCGTCGTCGCTGTCCGTCGTGGGACACTTGAAAAAATGGAGACCCTTAAGAGAGGGGTCTCTGACCGTCATGACGGTTATGCAAGACGGACCGTCGAGAGTACGACGGTCCGTCGTAGATGTCCGTTGGAGGACACTTAGAAAATGTGAGAGACCCTTAGGAATAGGGTCTCTGACAACCAGAACGGTTGTGCAGGACGGACTGTCGAGAGAACGACGGTCCGTCGCATGTGTCCGTTGGTGACTGTTGCAGAGTGATTTTCTGCCGAATTTCCTGGTGATGTGCCTGCAAATTTAAAACCCATTAGTAGAAAATGCTACCATTACTAGAAAGAAAGAAAGAAAGAAAAAATTCTAAGTATTGGGTTGCCTCCCAACAAGCGCCTGATTTAACGTCGCGGCACGACTGAGGACACTTGATTACTCAGCCTTCATCAAGATGGTATGCCTCTATCACTTCATTCCCCGATGCTTTATGCCAAAAATAGAGTTTTATTCGTTCTCTATTCATCTTAAACCGCACTCCCCCCTTGGCTTTTAACTCAACTGCTCCATGAGGGAATACTTGGATAATAAAGTAAGGGCTAGTCCATTTGGACTTGAGCTTTCCCGGAAGACAAGGAGACCCAGAACTGTCTAAAAGCACTAAATCCCCAACCATAAATTCTTGTTTTGCAATTTTTTGTTTATTTTCCTTCTTTATCTTTTCTTTGTGGGATATGGCAGATACAGATTGGAGCTCGCCACTCTACCTCATGGTCCTACAAATGTTGAAGGTCGCTTCTTCATTGTTCAACCGAAATTTCATCTGTCCCTTTTCCATATCAACTAAGGCTCTACCTGTAGCAAGGAATGGCCTCCCAAGAATAATAGGCACTTCAAAATCGACTTCACAATCAAGAATAACAAAATCTGCCGGAAATATGAATGACTCAATTTTACTAGCACATCATGGAGTATCCCTATAGGCCTTTTCACTGTTCGATCAGCCATCAGTAGCCGCATCGCAGTGGGTTTTGGGTCACCCAAACCCAACTTCTTGTAAATCGAGAGGGGCATGAGATTTATGCTTGCCCCCAGATCACATAATGCTTTCGCAAAATGTAATGACCCGACTGTACAAGGAATAGTGAACGCACCCGGATCTTCTTTCTTTTGTACGAGGGATCTTGTAGCAATAGCACTACAATGCTGCAGTCTATCATCATCCTCAAAAGTGACCGATCTTTTCTTTGTGACCAGATCTTTCATAAACTTGGCATAACCGGGCATTTGTTCTAGAGCTTCTACCAAAGGGACATTGATAGAAAGCTGCTTCAACATTGTTATAAAACGCCGATATTTACCATCCTCGGTCTTTTTCACTAATCTCTGAGGAAAGGGGGGGTCTAGGCATGGGAATTACCTTTATAGGGACTTCTGCATCTTTTCCAGTGCTATCTTCTGCTTCACCACTACCCTCTACCACCTTATCATTATCCTTTCTCACCTTTTCCTCATTAGACGGCATAGGTGGGTCAATGGTTTGCTTACCACCCCGAGTAGTGATTGTCATACAGTGTGCATCATTTTTCGGATTTTGGACAGTGTTGCTAGGAAGAGTGCCCGGTTGCCGTGTGTTCACAGTCGCAGATAATTGGGCCATTTGCAACTCGATCTGCTTAATCGATATTGCATGTGTATCGACTTTTTGCCCAATACCTGCTAAATCACACCTTAACTCTTTAATGTGCTCATCACTAGCATCGAACCTCCTCATCATTTTGTGCAACATATCCTCAACTCGCGCCATACTATCTCCACCATCCCTAGGAGTAACTTCACGATTTTGAGGAGGGACATAGGGCCCATTCCTATCATTTCTGTTACCGTAGTTACCCCTGTTGAAGTTGTTGTCGCGGTTGTAGTTTCCATCTCGGACATAATGACCCTCACGGTTATAGTTACCATAGATCCGACCTTTGTTCCCTTGACCTTGGCGCCAATTATCCTGATTTGAGCCTTGGGCGCTCGGTCGGAAACCCCCCTTCTGCTCATTTACTGCATAGGAGTCCTCCGCATAATAGCATTCATCATTAGGTGGTGGTTTCGACATGTAGTTGACTGCATTTATCTTTTCTGCACCCCCAGTGACATGTTTTAGTACCAACCCAAGCTCAGTTCTCATCTGAGCCATTTCTTCGCGGATCTCATCTGCGGCTGGGTTGTGAGTGGAATGTACTGCGAAGGTGTTTCTCCCTGTATCAGACTTCCTAGTACTCCAAGCTTTATTATTCCGGTAGATTTTCTCTAATTTTTCGACAATCTCAGCATAAGGACATTCCCCATAAGACCACCTGCTATAGTGTCCAACACCGCCTTATTATTATCATCCTGTCCCCGATAGAATTATTCATTTAGTGACTCATCATCTATACAGTGATTTGGGACACTTCTCAAGAACGAGGTGAATCTATCCCAAGAACTACTAACTGACTCTCCTGGTAGTGCCACAAAGTTATTCACTCTGTCTTTGTGGTTTAGTTTCTTGGAGACCGGATAGTAGCGTGCTAAGAAAACATCCCTTAGTTGGTTCCAAGTGAAGATTGAGTTGTTTGGGAGCTCAGTGAACCATATAGCAGCCTCTCCCGTCAGTGAGAGAGGAAACACTCAGAGCCCTATTACATCTAAATCCAAATCAGGCCTCCCTACACAGCTTTTACACACTGCCCTTACCTTAGCTATATGGGCGTGTGGATCCTTAGAAGGTAGCCCTGAAAAAAAACCTCTCGCAGTGGGCATTTGCATCAGGCTACTAGTTAGCACAAAGGTGTGGCCTGTGGGTAGAGGAGGTAAGACAAGTGGCCCATCGGAGTCTGCTATGTTATCATAGCCTCTGTAGTATGCTTGGGGCCGTGGAACGGGATTTTGTCCCCTCTGTTGGTGTTCACCCGGAGCATCGGGTAACAACTGACCATGAACATCAACCGGAGCTGGGATGTTCTGGTTTGGGTCATCATCATTTATTCCCAGGTTTCGATTCATATTGCGTAGTGTACGCTCTAATTCGTGATCTTAGGGAAACAAGGGTTCTCTTCCTCTCTGTGTATTTGGCATACAAGGAGGATAGTTCTGAAAAAAATCAAAAACAATAAAACAAAGTAAAGTCAAGAAAATATCAACTAAACTATAGTAATAAGTTCAAGTTAATCTAAAAGCTATATTCCTCGGCAACGGCGCCAAAATTTGATACGCTCAAACTTACTTCTCAAATAAGAAGTAAAGCGGTCGTGTCAAGTAAATAATCCAACTAGTGAGGTTGGGATCGTTTCCACGAGGAAAATAGTTTAGACTTAACTTTAACCTGTTATTACTATTGTTTGGTCAATGACTTCCTTGGAAAGTAAAAACAAAAAAAGGGGGGTTTCTATTTCTAAATGAGTGAAAATAAATAACGAACTTGAAAGAGACACTTAACAGCTTTGACAGTTGGATTTTAATCAATTAATCAAAGTAACTAGGGTTTACGTGTTCCCCACAGGTTCATAACTTGATAATTCTAACTATAACAATTCTTTCCTAGTATCTTGCATGCAAAGTGATAAGTTATGTATTTCTAAATCCTTGGTCCGGCATCTAGAAAATCTCACTCCGCACCTTGGTCCGGCTACGTGTGTTGCTATCCTAACCCTTATCTTTACCTCATATTAAGCATCGTATTCGATATTTGACTAAGTTATTACCTCGTACCAATCAATACTAGCCTATTAGATAGTATACACTAAATCTATGTTAATAATTCTTTTCCTATTATCTACCTCCTTGGTCCGGCAAGTAGCATTAAGGCGAGTTCTAACGTTGATCATCCGTTAAAAAGACTTCTAAGCGAAAGAATTATTAATACATGCAAGACACTATTCTAGAATTGTTATTTTAGCTAGGGTTTATCTCATTATTTGCCTATGGTTCCCACAACCCTAGTTATGGAGTTTAGTTGCCCATAGTCATAATCACAATATTCAAATATATTATATAAGAATTCATGTACTTACTTCAATGAGAAAGAGTAAAATCTGGAAGTTCGCTTGATTAATCAACAAAAATCACCAACAATCACTTGCAAGAATCTCAAAGTAATCAATAGTCTAACACTAATACACAGAGTCTAATAATGATCCAGAGTCTAATAATGATCCAGAGTCTCATAATACGGAGTCTAACCTCAAAAACGAGGTTTTTCGAACTATTTATAGAAAATAAAAACCTAATTAAACAAGGACTCTATTTGCTGGAAATCTGTCAAAACGCGGCTGGGTCGACGGACCTCGCGACGGATCGTCTTGGTCACGACGGACCGTCACGGACTCCGTCGTCCCATACTTGGTGAAATTTCTTCTGCTGCTCTCTTCATTACCCTCGACGGCAAGTATGACGGACTGTCATAGGCACAACGGTCCGTCGAGGGTCTACGTTCCAAAAAACTTAAACTCTTGGAATATGGGTACTGGGATTACTTCTCTGAACTTCATGACGAACCTGCAGGACGGACCGTCATAGACACAACGGACCGTCATGGACTCCGTAACCCCACACTTGGTCAGACTTCCCCATCTTCCTTCAGCAGCTGCACTACGCTGCCACCTACGGACCGTCACAAGCATGACGGACCGTCACAAGCTCAGTAGGTGGTCTCTTCTGCATTTCTTCGCTCAAAAACCTCCGCATACATCTTTGAACAGATTTCCTGCAAATAAGGAGAAACTTATATAAAAATTAGCACAAAAAGGCTTTTGGACACACTAAACTTAAGGAAAAAGTATTAATAATACCGTGAAACCACGGTATATCAGTTATTAACTATATTTAAGACCTATTTAACCCTTCGCAAGGGAAAACCCCAATACCCAAAAATCCAAAAACTCTCTTCTATTCGAAATCCTCTAAAAAACCTCCATTGAAGACAAAACTAAAGATTCAAGCTAGGGACTGGATTTACGGTTTCTTCTTCAATTTTTTATGGGTCTTCAATCAATAAGGTATGGTAATAGTTGATCCTTAGTTAATCTTCAATCTAAGGAGTTCAATCAAAGATTTTCAAAAGTGATCTAAAGACTAAAATTCCCAATTTTCAATCTAACCATGGGTTCCTTGAATTACTGTTTTATGATGATTTCCTATGAAATTAATTACTTGAAGAATTCATTATCTCATTAACCTCTCAAAATTATGATATAATATGGGTCTTCTGATATTGATCAAATGATGATTAGATTATGTTTAGATAGTAATGAGTTGCTTAGTTCTATATTCATTTATGTTAATTGATTATGAGTTCGGGAAGAATTTATCAATGATGAGCATTGTCTTGGAGAATTGGTAAGTTGACCTATTTTCTCTAATTAGCTTTGACTGTATATGGAATTTTATGCTTGGTATGGTCCACTTTTGGTAGATATGTTTACATTCTTGTACATCTTTATGTGTTGTGGTCATGGCCTTGAAGGCATTAGATATAAGATTAATTGATATAGTGATTTCATGTTTATGAAGTCGATGGTTGTAACCTTGATTCTAGTATCCTGTTCTGAGTGATTGATGTTATGTGAAGTTTTTATGTATAGTCTTCAACACTTGTTTCATGTTTTAGGTGTGCGGATGAAGTAGTATATATGTGGATAATCATGTTAGGGTTAGGTGTGGTCTATATGGCTAATGATGATGAAAACTCTTGTAGCATGACCCCTACCTACGAAATCCCTATATGAATATGTGATCAAAGTATACTAGGAGTCTTTTATTCTAATGTTGAATATGTAATGTGGGTGTATGTAGTCTGTAGTCCTTAATACTCTATATGTGTTTGACTTAACACTTGAGGAATGTTGTACATATGTTGTGATCTTTAGAGGGTGTCTTCCTCAATGTTATGTTATAGGCATTATGTTATCATGTTGACTAATGTACACACACTTTATGCATGTCTATGTGTAGGATAGATTCATGAAGACTAAGGAAGGTTAGTTCTCCTATGCATCATTATGTATTACTATGGATGTAAGCGTATGATTAATGAGGTTATAATTTGGGGGCGATAACCGGTTTCGCTTTAATAGCCATTAAAATTTGGCCACAAATGTGATGGTCGCCTTATTAAGGAGCCCTCATAGATCTATAACCCAGTCAGCCCTCTCACCTCAACTTTGGTGGAGTCAACCTCTATACTCTTCTCTAAGATTCGGTGGCCCAACACTATTCCTTCTTTAACCATAAAGTAACATTTATCCGAATTTAGCACAAAATTACAACCCTCACATCTCTTGAATACCTATGCCAAATTATTGTAGCAGCGACCAAATGAGTAGCCAACCTTAGAAAATCATCCATGAACATGTCAATAGTGTCCTCCACCATATCACAAAATATCGACATCATACAATTCTGGAACATAGCCGATGCATTACATAATATTAATGGAATCCTTTTGAATGCGGAAGTTCCATAAGGACAAGTGAAGGTGGTATTTTCCTGATCTTCCGGTGCAATAGAGATCTAGTTGTATCCTAAATATCTAGAAAAAAATACCAACTCTTGCATGCAAGTCTGTCTAACATCTGATTCATAAAGGGAATGAGAAAATGGTCCTTTTCAATCCAAGCATTCAACTTCTTGTAGTCCATGCAAACTCTTCATCCTGTCACTTCCCTCATCGGAAAAGGTTTGGTCCTTTTATTTGGTACCAAAGTCATCCCACACTTTTTAGGCACGCACTCAAAATGACACAACCAACTTATGTCCGCAATAAGATAAATGACTCAAGCATCCAACCACTTGAAGATCTCCTTTTCCCCTACTTCTTGCATAGGTTGATTGAACCTTCTTTGGTGCTGAATACTCGATTGTAATATGGAATGAGTTGGATTTTTGGTGACAAGTACTGGGAGGCATCCCAATAATATCTGCAAAAGTCAACCAATGGCTCGCTTGAACCTCTTCAGCATCGCCACTAAGCACTTTACTTGTTGTCCGTTCAATTCTGCTAGAATGATCCCTGGAAAAGTGTCATCTCTACCCAAGAATACATATGTATGATTAGGTAGCAGATCCCAAAGGTATGATTTTGGGGCCTCAACAATAGATGGTCTCGCAGTTGGAGACTCGCGATGCTTCATATCCAACTCCAACTTTTTTGGCTTTGACCAATATTCATTTTGTTCAAGTACAACCACCAAATCATCATACTCTTCAATACCATCACCTTCAAAATTTATGATGACCGGTGCTAGTGCGTCAACACCTAGTCGCTCTTCTATTTGCAATGCAAATACACTCTCACATCTATTGAATATAACAGATACCGTTTGGAGCTCACCAATCATCTTTATGGATATATAGATATTGGAAGTTGCTTCTTCATTGTTTAACCAAAACTTCATCTGTCCTTTTTCCATATCTACTAGTGCATGCCCAGTGGCAAGGAATGGTCTCCCTAGAATAATGGGGATCTCAAAATCAACCTCACAATCAAGAATCACAAAGTCTGCCGGAAAGATAAACAACTCCACTTTCAGCAGCACATCATACAGTACACCTATGGGCCTCTTTACAGTTTCATCAACCATCAGTAACCGCATCTTAGTAGGATTTAGGTCCCCAAACCTATCTTCTTAAAAATTGACACTGGTATGAGATTTATGCTCGCACCAAAATCACACAGCTCTTTAGCAATGTGTAGCAAGCCTATCATATATGAAATAGTGAAGGCACTCGGATCCTTCTTCTTCGACACAAGAGAGCTCGTAGTGATAGTACTACAATGCTGCATTCTGTCATCATCCTCAAAACTCACTAACCTATTCTTTTTCACCATATAATCATAAACATGGCATAACCAGGCATTTTCTCCAAAGCTTCTATCAAGAGGACATTGATGGAAAGTTGTTTCAACATAGTGATAAATCGGCGAGATTTACCATCTTCCATTTTCTTCACTAATCTCTCTGTGAACCACTTTCTGAGATAAATCTGCTTCTTTTGTTGTTGCATCCCCCAGCTCTCCACTAGCTTCTTCTACATCATCTTATATTCTCGTGTCACCTTCTAAAACAAACGACATAGGTGGATAAATGATTTGCTTACCTACTCGAGTAGTGACCCCATACAATGCACATCATTCTTTGGGTTCTGTATAGTGCTACTTGGGAGAGTGATAGGTTTTCTAGGGTTCACAATAGTAGATAACTAATTCATCTGTAATTCAATATGTTTTATCAAGACCGCACGTGCATCTACCTTTTGTCCAATGCAAGATAGGTCACATTTTATCTCCTAGAAATTCTCATCAGTTGCCTCAAACCTTCTCATAATCTTCAACATCATATCCTTAACCCGACCCATACTACTTCTATCGTCCCTAGGGGTAGCTTCCTTATTTAGAGGAGGATCATATAGCCCACCCCGTTCATTCCTATTACCATGAATGTTCCTTGAAGTTGTTGTCACCATTATACTTTCCATATCCAACATATTGACCCTCTCGATTGTAATTACCATAGTTTAGACCTTGGTTTGCTTGACATCGAAGCCATTTATCTTTATTGGAACCTTCGGTGTTTGGTCGGAAACCCCTGTCTGATCATTAACTACATATGTATCCTCTTCAAAGTAATACTCATCTGCGGTGGTGGTGGTTTTGTCAAATACTACACCGCATTCACCTGCTCTGCGCCTCCGTTAACAAGCTTCAAGACCAACCCTAATTCAGTTCTCATCTGCACCGTCACTTCAAAAATCTCATATGCGATCGATTTATTTGTAGCATGTATCGAAAAGGTGTTTTAGCTTGTGTCTGACTTTATAGTACTCCTAGATTTATTGTTGCGAGATGTTTTCTCCAACTTCTCTGAAATGTCAGCATATGTCCATTATGCATAGGATCCACCTCTAATAGTATACAGTACCGCTTTATTGTTGCCATCTAAATCTTTATAAAAGTACTCATTGAGTGACTTATGATCAATGCGATGATTTGGGACACCCCTCATGAACGCAGTAAATCCATCCCAAGAGCTACTCACCAACTCTCCAGTTAATGCCACGAAATTTGTCACCTTAACCTTGGGGTTGAGTTCTTGGACACTGAATAGAACCATGCGAAGAACATATCTCTCAATTGATCTCAAGTATAAAAAGAATTATAGGGAAGATCAATGAACCAAATAGCAGCATCTCCTGTCAGTGATATAGGAAACACTCGCAGCCCAATGACATTCATATACAAGTATGGTCTACCCACAAAAATTTTGCAAACCGACCTCATCTTGGATATATGTGCTTGTGGGTCTTCCGATGATAGTTCCAAAAACAAGAACCTCGAGGTGAGCATCTACATCAAGCTACTCGTCACCATGAATGTGTGTCCAGGGGGTAAGGGGGTAGGACAAGAGGTCCATCAGAGTTTTCAATGTTCACGTTGCCCCTGTAGTAATCCTGAGGTCGTGGGGCTGATGGAGGTTGCACTCTCAAGGCATCACCTAACTGATTCACAATGTGTTCCTGGTTGTGTGCCTCAACTAGTATGGCAGGCTGGTGGCCTACTCCATCACCTACATTCCCTCTATTTGAATTAGTTGGGATCCCATCATTGTTTATCCTTTGAAAGTTCGATTCAGTTCTGAATCGTATGGAGTGAGTGGTTCCTCTTCGCTTTGTGTTATTGGCACACCATAGACTTAGGCTTGAGAAAAAAAATTGAAACAAGTAAAATTAGGAAATAGTTGACTAAAGTTCAATAACATAGTTTAAATTAATCTAATTGCCTAATTTTCTAGCAGCGGCGCCAATATTTGATGCCGCTCAAATTGCACCTCCCTAAAGAAGTACAAGCATTCGTTATTAAGAAAAGAACCCAACTAGTAGGTTGGGATCGATCCCAAAATCATTTAAACTTAACATTAACCCACGATTATATCTGTTTAGTCGATGTCTTTCCAAAACAAGTAAAGAGGGGGTTTGTGAAACAAATTCCTTAAATAGTATGCTTATCAAGTGAACAAATACCTTCAGTAGGGTGTATGTGTTCCCACAGGTTCATAACACATTATTACTAGCAATAGCAATCCTTTCCTCTTGTACTACATGCAAAGCAATAAGTTAGGTATCTCTAAATCCTTGGTCTGACATTTAGAGAATTTCACTCCGCACCTTGGTACGGTTATGTGTGTATAATATAAACTAACTCTTACCATTATTACCTTATATTAGACATCATAATCGATGTATGACTTAGTTATCACTTCGTTTCAATCAGAACTAGCCTGTTAGACAGTATCACACTTAATCTATGTTGATTATTTTTTCCCTATTAACTACCTCCTTGGTTTGGCAAGTAGCAACAAGGCGAGTTTTAACACTGGACACCGTTAAAAAGATTTCCAAGAGGAAAGAATTATACATTCATGCAAAACACTTTTCAAGAATTGGTTGTTGTTAGTTATACTTTTTTAATTACCCAGGGTTCTCACAATTCTAGTTGTGGATTTAGTTACACATGCTAATGAGATGACAATCCATAGTTTTAGATGAAGAAATCATTAACTATCTCAACAAGAAGAATAAACCTAGAAAATCATACCTGAAATTAAAACCACAATCTTCAAAACTGGATACGAAAATCAATTAACTGCTAAATTTGGAAAATCAATCCTCATTACACAAAGTAGAACAAAAGTAATAGTAGTTACTCTCAAAATTGATATTTTAATACCATATATATGGAAAACAAAGTCTTATTAAGAAAGAAATTCAAATAAGGAAATTTTCGTTCAGGTACGCGGCTTCAATCGACAAGACAACTGACAGACCGTCGATAAATCGACGGCCCATAGTTTTCTTCCATCAATAAGGATATAGAAAATATTATTGCTCTCCCAAAGTCACCCTTTCTGAATAAAATGATAGACCAATAGTACGGTCCGTCGATCCATCTACGGGTCATCAATTCTATTCCGTTGCTACATACTTAGAATCTTCAAAAAAAGGTATTGGAACCTTCTCTAAACCAAACAAGAGTTCACCGCTATGGTCGATTGTTCAGTCGACGGACCGATGATTTTTCTCCTGGTCCCACAATTAATCACACTTCCTGGATTTCAGCTGCCCCACATACGACCACACCTATGTTCCATCAATTGAACGGCGAGCCATCGATTGCCTCCGTAGGTCTATCTCTGAACTTTGTTCAATTGTCTTCTCCGCTTTCTTCCTGAACATCTTTCCTACAAAACAACACACAAAACTTGTTAAAACCACTACAAAAAGTCTCTAGACACACACAACTCTTAAGTGAAATGCATTTGAAATACCATGAAATCATGGTACATCACTCTTTCTCACATCCACTTGATATGATGGACGCCATCACGGATCGTCATCATTACCATTGCCAATAAAATGGGTCGTGAAGAACTTTCATCATGACAGTCCATCACTATTTCAGGATAGGTAATGGCCCACCTAATTCATTTTAAAATTATGATATATCATCATTTATAGTTGACCCTACACTCTAAGTCAAGTGAAAACTCTTCATGTATGACTTCATGGTCCGTATAGGGCCTTACAAACTGTTGTGACGCCCTTAGCCCTTGACAAGTAGCCTAGTTTGTCACCTCTTAAACCCTAAGAATCTAACTCAAACTACGATCCCTCCCACGACACGTGGTGGACTTCATAAGTCGTTTAGTTTCTTGTGAGGAGGGTACCTATTTTTGGAAAATCTGTGAAGCTACAGCCTCATGATACACGGGTGGAACCACAAATCCTTATTGAAACCAATGGTAACCACAAATCCTCATTGAAACCAATGGTCATAAAGATCCTCGTGGTCAATGGATAGACATGGTTTAGCAACCTTGCCCCCTAGCCACGGCCTTCACCGAAAGTTCGTGGCCCTTGGTCTTAACCTTTCACGTTAATCCATACGTTTAAGCTCTAGTTCAACTTGCTATTTTTTGAGGTGTTACATTAGTTCTAGATTATATGAAATGAATCCATTTTACTGAATCCTAGAGACCTAATGGGTCAAAGGAACCAATTATTCAAATCACACATGCCTTGTGACGAATGTAACATAGAAATCTTTCTAATTGGGGGCTGAAACTAATGAAAATTAACTACGTTCTTGAACAAGTCTACTTGAATTTTCCATCTATTTTGTTGTATGTTTGATGAATTTATTGTGAATAATTTATTAGTTTATGTTCTAATTTGTTAACTAGGCTAAAACTGACAAAAACTATGTAGTTTAGGGGTTAATTAACATAGTTCAAAGGTCATGAGGAAAAGCCAAACAACCCCTTATATAAAATTTGTTGAAGCCACTAAGAAGACTTATCGATGTTCTACGGATGGATCCACGATCCGTCTAGTTAGTCCTCGATCAACTTCATAGGATGGTTATTGATGAGAGTCTCAACCTACGGACTACTTTACAGTCCATGGACTGATCCAATATTTGTCGTGTCATTCCATCGATCAACTTAAGAGGATTTGTTTTGGGGTGTCCTGAGGGTCTCCACATAAGGTCTGATTGACCATCCGTGGGCGGATCAACTATATGTCTTGTTCGTGTGTCGATCAACTTTAAAGGATGGGTGTAGGACTTAAATCAATGTTGCTGGAAAACGGTCCATATTTGACATAAGGTTCATGGGTCATGCCTTAGAGGAATTTTTTGGCTGATTTTTTGGAGGGTTGAAGGTTTGCATCCACAGCCACTAGGATAGACCATTGGTTACCCTACAGTCTCTGGTTGGTAATGGTGGGTTTCACCTTCAAATTCTTGCAATTTAGTGGTTTTGTTTGTGTTTGAATATGGGGTGTTAAAGTCATCGTCCATAATGGGTCTGATGGAGCTTTATTCTTGTCGTTATCCTTTATTAGTTGAATTGAAATAGTCAGTACTCAATAAGTCTGTTGAGGCTTTCTCCCAAGGGGGAGTTGGGGTACTTAGTGCTTTTCGAATGATGATGGTTAGAGGGAGAAATTCTAAGAGAAGTCTCATGGTTGCTAAATTTCCTTATTGTTAACAAGGTAAGGTTGAGCATCAAAGGCCGGGAGGCTTGTCCAAAAATATAACTATTCCAACTTGGAAGTGGGAAGATGTTAATAGGGACTTTATTTTGGGGTAGCCTCGCACTAAAAGGAAACAATATTCTATTTGGGTTATTATAGATAAGATGACAGAATCAATCCACTTTATTTTCGACAAGATTTCTCATTCCGCGGAAGACTATTCTAAGTTGTGTATAAGTGAGATAGTGAAGTTTCATGAGGTTCCTTTATCTAATATTTCGAATCATGTTACACAATTTTCTTTATACTTTTGGAAGTCATTCCACAAAGGGCTTGGTACTAAAGTTAATCTTAGCACGACTTTTCATCCCAAAATTTATGGGCAAGCAGAGGCGTACCATCCAAACATTGGCACGTGACACCCCGATCCAATAATACCATTAATTTATCATTTATTGTAACTACTTTTACTAGATTAACAATATTTCATCAAGAATTCTGTGTTCAAGGCATCACTTCGATACGGAGGCATCAAGAATATAAATTTCATGATCTTAGAATTTTCAACCAACAACAAAACACACTTCCACGCAACACAATCACGTACATAGAGAACGTGACCTTCTTCCATATTTTCAAAAGAAAGCAAGATATTGACCTTATTTCAATTACTTTTTCACATCACTCACTGTATATAAATCGCTATTAAGAGTCTATAAATCAAATAGAATAAACCATAAACTACCTCCATCGAATAACCGAAGTCAAGCAAGTGTAAGACCCCCAAAAATAAGATAGGTTGCTAGAGCCTCACATGTGCCTATGATCTTGTTATCATGTTGATTATCTGTTTAAAAGTAATCATGAGTAACTTGAAGTCATTTGAAAGTCGTCAAGGGTCGACCAAGACGTTAAACGACTAGCCACAAAGAGGCCTTAGATGTTTTTATGTGTCTATATGTGTGTCATTGTATTATGAAGTCCTTATATGATTACTAATGATGTTTATAATCACTTTTTTAAGTTGCAATAATTTTAGAGGTTATACGTCCAAAAACGTCCAAGACGTTCGAAAGTTAGCCCTTGAGACGTGCATGTGTGACTTTAATGTGGCAAACATGTTTGAATGTGTTACAAATGTTTGTTTTGGGTGAAACTGATGTGGAAGGTCCTTGACTTGTTAAGGTTTATGTTTACGTTGGAAACACATAGGTACGAATCTCCAAGCGCCCCGCAAAAGGCCCTCAAAAAGGACCTAAAGGCTGTCGAGACACTTCTTTGGCTGTGTCAATCGACTAGCCCTCAATCGATGCCTCATGTCTCAGTGGACACCCCGTCGATTGGATGCGTCTCTGAACACTTAGAAGTGTGAGATCAGACCTCTATGCATTCAAGATATATGTTTATGAAGCATATTATGTATTCCCTTAACTAGGATGACTTGATAGATGTACTAGTATGGCAAGGGTATGGGACCTTGTCTATGCATTGCACATGTGTGCCTTGATAGGATAGTTCTTAGGTTTGGTGTCCGATGTATATGCATATGAATGCATGGTTATGTTATGAATGTTCATAGTGTCTTAATGTGTTTATATGAAAGAATTTCTCATAATTACACTTATGCATTAATGAATGAACATGTGTGGCCTTAATGTGCTATGTGAAAGGTTTACTCACATATAAGTATACCTACACACATGTATGATGATAGTCAAGGGAGGGGCCTTGAAAGGGTTTCTCACATGATTTCGGACGACAAACACACATCTATGCCCTAGGAGCTAAGCATATGATGGGTTAGCTATCCTAAGCCTACACTTTATAAAATAAAGATAATAAAGGCTTTTCAATAAAGGGAACTTAGCTTATTACCGAGAGAACTTGAATATGAGGGGTGTCCCTTCCCAATAAGGTAAGGTAGGTTCACTAAAATTCTTATGAGGTTTATAACTACAATGCCTCCTAGGAATAACAAGGGTTTCCATATATACCTCCAAGTTCCATAGACTATGCTTGCCACATAGGATCTAGCAAGTTATTTCACCTAGTATGCTAGCATGTGTTAATGTTCTATCTTGGCTAGGTTGACCAACTTCCATTGGTGTAAGGCTCTACAACCAAATTCAATGTTAGCACCCATGGTCTTATGTCTTAGGCTATAGTTTCCCTAAACTAAAATAGACAATAGAAGTAAATAATTAGGACCCTAACTAGGATAACCTAAAGGCAGTTGCTTAGTGTAGGTGGCGGTATGAGACTTCACCTACGCATTTAACCATTAGCTCTTGACGGGGGTTGTAGGAAGGTGTTCTAATATATATGACTATGTTTATATTCCTTATGCATGACATTGTAGTATTGTCTACTTGTTGTGCTGAAATACATTGTATGAGTCTATATAATGTGGTTTTATCCTTTTGGGCATAATGTTTGTATTATTGACTATATGATTGAAAGTCTACTTGATATGCATATACTTGACTATAGTATTATGTTTGATGTGTGAAATACATTTTATGATGCTTATGGTCTTATGATATGTTTACTAAGTATGTATGAGGTTATGGGTCTTCACATGTACATTGCACTAGTAGACATAGATTAGGATTATGAGTAAAGTCTTGTGTTAAGTTTAATGTGTGCCTTATTAGATGAAAAGTTCTATATGATGGTATGTGTTTGGCTTATGTAGGTTGTGTGTATGAATACCGGTGGCCTGAAGGTGATGCATTGCATCAAGTATCCCTAGAGGGTTACTTGGGAGGTTAATGAGTCAAAGAAAAGAAGTTCATTGTAAAGGGTAAGACTCACTGTAATGTGAATGTTATTACTGAAAAATGACACCAAATGTCACTTCAATGATATGTATGATTTTATGTGATATTATGACTATGGTATATTCCTAAATGAAATATGTAAGTTGAATAATTCTTAATGTATTAAGTTTTATAAAGATCTCACAAAAAAGCATAATGCATGGTTTAAGTAAAATGTCCCTTTTAAATGTGTGCTTTTTTATGGTTGTCATACTTAGTGCATTCTTGCACTAACTCCATTCTTCTCTACCTTTTTACATAAAGTGTAGGTTATGTATATTTAAAGGATGTCTTTAATGGTGAGGAGCTTGATATGTGATTCCCAAGGTCAAGGTCAGGAATCCTTAAATCCATGGATTTCCAAAGTTATGGTTTACTGTCAAGTGTTGTATTATTATACTTATCAATTATGTTGTAAGGGTCGTGTCCCTGATGTATTCGAATGATGTTGAGTCTAGGATGGCAAAAAGAGACTAGAGTCCTTAACTATGTATTATGGTATTTCTTATATAATGATAGTGATGTTCTAGCATATGATATACTAAAAAAGTTTTAAATTTTCCACTAGATTTACCTATGACAATATGATGAATGATAACTATGGGCTTGTATAATACCTCTGAGAGGTCAAGTAAATCATGTTACTTCTAGGGAGTGCTCCCGGGTCGTGAAAAATGTGGTATCAGGGCATAAGGTTTAGGAAACTTGTTTAAGGGTCAAAAGTCTCATATTGCCACGTCTAGTAGAGTCTCGATCATCGGTGGTGATTCGCGACACATCAATGATCAGTGGTTTTTAAAAAGTGAAGGCATGTCTAGCCAGTGTCCTTGTGTGTGCCTATACATTGCCATACTTTCCTTAAACTGATGCATGTTTATGAAAGATAGGATTATGATAGAAATGGAAAATTTTTTATATGACTTCCTATTGTGGTGATGTGTGTGGAGTGAATTACCATTTTGACTTCACTAGGAAGGAAATATGAACATGCTTTTGGTTTTAAAAGGTTGAAAATTCCTAATCTAAAATGAATTGACCTTTGTGCCTTGATTGGTTGTGAACTCATGAGACTTGTAAGTGTGTTGAGGAGAAGGACATTCCTCCCTAAAATAATTAAGCATGGTATGGTTGAGTATGACCCTCATGGAAGTATGCCTAACTAATAAGAATCCATTGTTGATTTACTTGACTCAATCTATATGCATTGAAGTGTGAGTGCTTATTTGTTTCTTGAGTGTTGTTGAATCAGCCTAAATGTGACTAAATAATGATATATTAATGAATTGAAATATAAAGACCATGTTATGACTAGGGGAAACATGTTCCTCCTATGAACATGACAAGAGCCTATGTGTTTAATGCATTTTGAAAGTGAGTGAATAAAGGTTTTTTCTTGCTTGTGTTTCATTGAGTGCTAAATGGTTGGAAGTTGTGTTCCTTGTAAGTTTTGTGCATTGACTTCTTTTAGATAATGTTATGAATGTTGTAAGCTGATCTATGAGTCATTGAAATCCTTAATGTGTTTAAAATGTCCCAAGTGTCATTCGAGGACAAATTTTCCCAAGTGGGGGATATTGTAAGACCTCCAAAATAAATTAAGGTTTCTACATCCTCACTTGTGTGTAATAATCTTGTTCACCTGTTAATTAAGTGTTTTAAGCATGTATGATTAATTTGAAATCATTTGGAGGTCAAATGTCCAAGAATGTCCGATGACGTTTGAAGGTTAGACTTGAGACATGCATGTGTGTCTTGGTGTATCTTTACATGTTTTACGTGTTCATTTTGGTTGAAACTTATGTGGAAGGTCCCCAACATTGGAAACTTCTGGGAACGGCTCACCAAGGGCCCCAAATAAGGCCCTCAAGGAAAAGCCAAAGTCTTCCTAGACACTGCAGTGTCTACCAATAACTAGCAAACGACGGCCAGTAGGTGTGGTGACACCCCGTCGATGGGTGGGCGTCGTTCCATACTTATCCTAGGAGGAAAAGCAACCAATGCCAATCCTCAGACCCAAACGACGGCCAGCAGGATGGTCCATTGATTGACCTACGGGCGTAGGTTGCTGGTGTCGCTATAGCCTGCAACAAGCTGCCAGGCGCACTTTTTTATGAAGGTGTGGATGGGAAATTCACCCCTTATCCTAACCTATTCCTAGGCGGTTTATTTAGATACTTTTGGATATATTTAGTTGGTTGTTAAGATCAAATACCCATTTGCAATTTCATTCTTCAAATTAGGCTTTTCCCTCTCGAAAAAAAAACCTCTCTAGAAAGCTCTGCTGGAGATGAATCTCATGAACAACTCGGAGCTTGGATTTCCATGGATTCTTCATAAAGATTTCGTTGTTCTCTCCTACAATTAGGTATGGTGATCCCTCATCTTTATATAATCTTCCATTTAAAGAGCTCTTTCCAATGTTTTTGAATGAAAGTTCATGATCAAACTACTTTAGTTTTCATCTAGCCATGAGTTCTTTCTCAAATTGATTTCAAAATCATCTTCATGATAGATTGAAGAAAATTTACTGATTTTAAAGTTGATTTCAATCTAATTTCATGATGAACCCATGTTCCCTCCAATTCTCAAATTAGCCTATGTTATGGGCATTGTGATCTTGATTATGTGTTGATATAATTATGATTCTAGCATGTTGAATTGCTTATATCTTCTGCCTATCATGTAAATTGAGTATGAATTATGTGTAATGGATCTAATGTGGATCAAATCTTGAAGATTTGGTAGAATTGACTTATGTTCTTCTATCTTCTATTGTTTGTTAATGTAGAGTACTTGGTATGATCTCAATTCTAGGGCGATTGAAGTATTGTTCATTTACATTATGATGTCTTTAGCTACTGTCCTATATTGATTATTGATTCATTATGAGTATTGATCTTGATAATCAAATCAAGGGAGTTTTGGTAAGGTTGATATATATTCTCCTATCCTATAGATTGATAATGCAATGTACATAATGTGATCTTAATTCTAGGATAGATGAAGCATGATTTTATATATTTTAAGATAGATTTAGATACGCCGTATACTTGAATTGTTGATGAAAGATAAGCATTGATCAATGGTGATCAAAGGTTGATGAATTGGTAAGATCATCTACTTCCTCTACTTTCTATGTAATGGCTAGTGTAATTGGCCTGTATGGCATTGTGTGGTATGATTCACTTACGGTGGCGGTGTTTACTTCTTGTCAATGGCGGTATTTACTTTTTCTCAATCTATATATTTGTTGATTATGGCCTTAAAGTCGAATTGATGTTATATGAATGTGTGGTTATGATGATCACACTATGTGAAGCTTATGTCTTGTTCCTATTCTAGTCTATGATCTAGGTTGTGTGGCTATATGTTGTAAGCATGTGAATGAATATGTTAGTGTTAGGTTTAGGTGCTGCCATTGATGAGTTATAATGGTTAATGATACCTTACCTATGTACCCCTACATGAAGGTGTGATTAGCTAATGTTAGGAGTCTTGAATGTAAAAGTTGAAGAGTATTGTCTCCTATGCTATTATGTGTTGTGTAGTCTATGATTGAATGTGCATTGTGGTCTTAAGAGGGTGGCTTCGTCAATGTGTTGATGATCATGTTGACCAATGTACACTCACCTCATACATGCTCACAAGTAGTGTAGATTCATGGTGTCTAATAAAATGGTATTCTCATGTGCTAGTACTACTATGCATGTAAGGTATACATCCATTAAGTATGTTATGTATCCCTTAACTAGGATAACTTGATACGTGTACTAGTATGGACAATGGTATGGGAACTTGTCTATTCATTGCACATGTGTGCCTTGATAGGACAGTTCCTAGGTTGATGTTATATGTACATGAATGTGAGAATGTATGATTAGTTGATGCTATATGTACATGAATGAGAATGTATGATTAAGCTATGAACATGACTTATGTATGAATGAAGTGAAGTATGAATATGTGTGGCTTAAAGGTGTTTATGTGAAAGGTTTGCTCACATATATGTATACACACACATGAAAGTATGTCCATGATGCTTGTAGGATGATCTGGTCAATAGAGGGGCTCTTGAAAGGTGTTCTCAAGGGTACCCTAAACTAGATGGTGCTTGAATACGCTATGTCCATAGTAAGGACTTCTCACATGATTTAGGTTGATGAACTCTCACTTATGACCTATGAACTAAGTATACGAGGGGTTAACTCTTCTAAGCCTACATTTTATAAAGTAATGATAATAATAATTTTTCAATAAAGGGAACTTAGTTTAGCACCGAGTGAACTTAGATGAGCCCAATGTGGGAAGGCTTGTTCACCATTATCCTCACGAGTTGGATAACTACAATTCCTCAATAGACTTAAAAAGTGTTCCCATATATACTTCCAAGTTCCATAAACAATGCTTGCCCTATAGGATCTAGTAAGGTATCTCACCTAGTATGTATCATGTGTTAATGTTATACTTTGGATAGGTAGAGCACCGTCCCTTGGTGTAAGGCTCTTCAACACCAAATTCAATGTAGCACACATGGTCTTAGTATTGGTTAAGGATATAGTTTCCCTAAAGTAAAATAAACAATGAAAGTAAATAAATGGACCCTAACTAGGATAACCTAAGAGAAGTTTGTTAGTGTAGGTGGGGGTATGGGACTTCACCTATGCATTGCACAAGTATCTCTTGAAGGGAGTTCTAGGAAGGTCTTCTAATGTATATGATTATGTTTATGTACTCATGCATGACATTATAGTCTTGTCTACTTCTTGCGATGAAATGCATGGTATGAGTCCTAATGAATCTATATGATGTGTTCTTACCTTATATGCATAATGTTGGTCTTATTGACTATATGATGAGGGTCCTACTTGGTATGCATGTAGTTGACATAGTATCATGGATGGTGCATTAAGTACATGTTAAGGCTTGTGGTCTTATGATAAGTTTACTTAGTATGTGAGGTTATGGGGCTGCACATGTTCATTGCACTAGTAAACATAGATTGGGGTTGTGAGTAAGGTCTTATAAGAGTCTATGTAAAGTGAAAGTTAGCATATGTGCAAATTGACTATGGTTTACTTAGTGGTTTTTGTAGTCTAGACATGAATGTGTCTTATTATGTGCTATACTTTTGTGAATGTATGCATTGAGTTAGGGAGATTGTATGTATGAGTACCTTGTGGCCTTAAGGTGATATTTTGCACCAAGTATCACTAGAGGGTTACTTGGAAAGCTAAGAATTTAAGAGAAATAAAGCTAACTATAAAATGAAGGTTTTCACTGTAATTTATATAAGCTTATTGTAAAGTGGTGACTAAAATGCCTTAAATGAAATGTATGGTTTTATGTAATGTTGTGACCATTGAATATGCCTAAATTAAGTATGTAAATGGCATAATGCTTATTGTATCAATTTTTATGAACTTTTTACAAAAAGGCCTGATGCATGGTTTCAAAGGGAAATATCCCCTTTAAATGCATATTTTGCATGGTTCCCATACATAGTGCATTCTTGTACTAACACCATTCTTTTTTACTTTTTACACAAAGTGTAGGTTATGCATGCTTAAAGGATGTCTCTGAGGTGAAGGGATTGATATGTGATTCTATAACACCCTAAAATGGACTAAGGTTAACTAGAACTTCGTGATGGTTTGTTAAGTTAATTTTAAGTTAAAATGAGTAATGTTAGTGTCCTTAGGAAGTGAAAAAGAATACGACCGATACGATTAATTGGTCTGTGCGCCTCTCTTATTACTTTTTTGTATCCCCCTGTGTAAAGTTTGGTTAAGTTTGGAGGCAAACGTCCAAAAATGTCCATGAAGTTTGGAAGATATGCCTTGGAAAGTGCTTGTCTGTATTGATGTGTCTGAGTGAGTTTTACGTTTTCCTTTTGTTTGAAAATGGTGTGGAATGTTACTAAGACCTAGAATACTATGTTTAGGGGCTTAACGTTTGGGTACGACACCACCTAGGACCCACAAGGGGCCTTAGAGAAGGGCCCAAGACTTAGGCTCAAAACTGCTTTGGCAGTGTCCACCAAAGAGGGAAAACGATGGCCAGTGGTCCAACTAACGGCCCGTCGACTTTCCCTATTGATTGGAACTGCAAGGTAGTCTAGACAGGCCCCAAATGGAGCTAAGTTTCCACCCACAAAACCCCGCCAACGGACCGTTGATGGACAGACGGTCCGTTTGTTGCAATCTGTCGTTTGAAGGCTGTCCAAAAGCTGTCATTTTCTTTTTTGGCTTGGGGTGTTTGGTAAATTCACCCGAATTCTTTTATGAACCTAGGGTGATATTTTTAGGGTATTTTAGGTATATTAAAGTGCTTTAAACCCTAAGACCTAATTTTAGACTCCATTTCCTAAAACCCAAAACCCCTCCCTCGTAGAAGACTTTCAAGTAACCATGGAAGCTAGAACTCAATAACGATTAGAAGGGGATGTCGATGGATGTTTCTTCATCAAAAATCATTGGGGTTTCTTCAATGTGATGTATGGTAGTCATCCTTGAAATCTCTTCCACTCAAGGAGCCCTTTCTAATAGATTTCAAAAAGAGTTCTTCAACCCTTGTTTCTTCTATCTTTAACTCTAAATATGGGTCTTGCATGAAAATGTTTTAAATGATTCAAATATGATGTTTCTAATCTTAGTCGGTGATTTTAATGTTAAAAATTTCAATGAAAACATATTAAAGCTTTATGTCACATTTTTGCTTAAGGAGTTGGTTAAATGGGCATTTGTAGTTTTTAAGCTTTGGTTTCATTGAGTTGATCTTGTTGTTTAGCTACTTCCATAAGGTCTATATTATGATGAATTGTTGAGTCAAATTTTACAGGTGATGAAAGCTTGGATTAAAGGGTAAGTTGGTTATGTTGTTTAGTTTTGATTATGAAATACTCTTGAGTGGTATGGTCCACCTTCTTGGTGGCGGTGTTTACTTGAATTGTATATGTGACCCCATATTCTACATTATTAGTGTTATGTATATGTCTCTTAAAAAAATTTTGTGGTATAGTTATGGACTCGGTTTCCTAAGCGACTGGTGACAATAGAATATGTTTAAAGTTGTAATACCCCGCACATGCCTTTCAGCACATATACAAATAACTGAACTCAAAAACAATTCAAACTCGGGATAGTAAAAGATGGTATTCGATATAAAAGTCAAAGTGGTCAAGTGCGTATTAGTTCTAGGGTCTTGTAAAGAAACAAAGATGGCGAAATGTTGTAAAATAATTGAGGTGTTTGTTTGACTAAACTATGATTGTAGGTGACAAGTAGGTGATCTACTTAGAATTAGTGGACTGCATTTTAAGTGAAAAAGGGCAAGTAGGTGATGCACCTACTTAGAATAAGTCGAATGAATTTAGTGAACGAGCAAGTAACTGATGCAGCTACTTAAAACATGTGGCAGAAACTAAGGAGGTGATGCACCTTCTTGCTTAAAAGTAAAGGACCTTATAATTCTCCAATTTTCACAGTGAAAACGTCCAGAAGGGACCTCTAAAGCACTCAAGATTATCATCTCTCCCTAAACACTTATTTTGAAGAAAATTACTACCAAGGAAATCCATAAAAGCTCCAAAGAGTTCTGTTCTACATTTTCACAATTACAATCTGAAGGAAAAAAGTATTTTTAAAGTAAAAGTATGGTGTGAGCTTGGTGAATGTTTACGAAGGAGGTACTTGTTAGGACATACATGGAGTGGAGTCCGCTTAATTTTAATTGTGAGCTTGTTTGGAGAATGTAAATGTGAGTTGGAATTCACGGGATGTTGATAGGAAGTCATGAGTTCATATTGCTGTTTCCACATTGTGAGGCTTAGGGACTGTTTTGTGTATTGTAAAATAAGAGGATCTGGCTGGATATGTAGAGAAGTCATGAAAACTAGTTAGACGATAGAACATTGAAAGTGTAGTGATACACCACATAATTGAGTGTTGCATGAGCTTACTTCCTTCCATTCTTTTAATAATGTGTTCTAGTCATGATGAAGCCTGAGGGGTTTTGGAGGACTTTATAAAAATGATTAGGGGAAAAAGAATGGGAAGAACTCTGGATGGGATCAATTATATATATACTGCCAATTACTGTTTTGGTCTGATCAAGTATCCCAAACTTGTTTAGAAACTAATATTAATTTTTATTTGTCTGATCAAGTAGCCCAAACTTGTTTAGAAACTAATATTAATTCTTATTATTTACTACATTGTAGATAAATAATCTGAAAGGAAGATGGTAACCTATTGTGATATCAATTACTGTGCAAACAAGGTATGTAAGGCTATTCGAGTTCTATTTCTTTGGCATGAATCCAACACTAGTAAGCTTTCTAAGTGATCAGTCTCTACCAAGACCAATTAGAAATCTTAAAAGTGCTGGATTCATGCCAAAGAAATAGAAATCGAAGAATAGCCTTACATACTTTGCTGCACAACAATGGATAGCACAATAAGTTACCATCTTCCTTTAAGATTATTTATCTACAATGGAGTAAGTAATAAAAATTAATATTAGTTTCTAAAAAAGTTTGGGATACTTGATCAGACCAAAAGAGTTCTTCCCACCCTTTTTCCCCTAATCATTTTTATAAGGTCCTCCGAAACCCCTCAGGCTTCATCACGACTAGAACACAGTATTAAAAGAATGGCAGGAAGTAAGCTCATGCAACACTCAATAAAGTGGTGTATCACTACACTTTCAATGTTCTATCCTCTAACCAGTTTTCATGACTTTTCTAGATATCCAGCCATAGCCTCTTATTTTATGATACACAAAACAGTCCCTAAGCCTCACAATGTGGAAACAGCAATATGAACTAATGACTTCCTATCAACATCTCGTGAATTCCAACTAACATTTAGATTATCAAAACAAGGTCACAAATAAAATTAAGCGGACTCCACTCCATGAATGTCCCAACAAGTACCTCCTTCCTAAACATTCACCAAGATCACACCATACTTTTACTTTAAAAATAATTGTTTCCTTCAAATCCTAATGGTGAATATGTAGAACAGAACTCTTTGGAGCTTTTATGGCTTTCCTTGGAAGTAATTTTATTGAAAATAAGTGATGATGGAGAGATGATAAGTTTGAGTTCTTTAGAGGTCCCTTTTGGGAGTTTTCACTTTAAAAATTAGAGAATAATATTGTGCTTTACTTTTAAGCAAGAATGTGCATCACCTCCTTAGTTTTCTAAAGACTTATTATGTATTTTTCATTTAATGTAAAGGTTCGTGTCCCTAAGATACTTATATTGTCACGCCTCAAAAGCCATTAAGACGGACTGGCACCCTATGCCCTAAAGGCCTGAGAGAACTAACCTGCAACCTGTTCTTACTGTGCATATAACTATAACAATTGTGGCAAGTTCACCTAGGATGCAGAGATACAAAACAACATAAATAGGCCCAAAAGTTATATACAAGACTTGGCCGTTGAGGCCACAAGTCCTTAAGACACAACTGAACCATGAACATACATCTACAAATACTCTAAAATATAGAAGACTAGAGTAGGTTGGGATATCCCCCGCCTTGCCCTTAACTACAATACAATACCAAAATGAATTTACCAAAGACTCAATAAAGCTCCGAATAAACTTGGAGCTCATCCATTAGTAGCAGAGTTTCGTGTGCTCCTACTAAGGAGGTTTACTAGCTGGAGTTTCTGTGCCTGCAACATGAAATGCAGCGTCCATCGCGAGGGACGTCAGTACGAAAAAATGTACTGAATATGTAAGGCAATAACATATATAATACGAGAGCTCAAATGAAATCAAATAGCAACAACATATGAGTGCACAGATTAGGAGAGAAGACCATATTTGCTTACTCTTGTGGGATCAAGTAAGTTACATTCTTTTCTTTACTTTTCTGTATGTTATAATCTTTTTAGGATATGTGATACAAGTGACCAGCTGATGAATGATAGAAGAGGATGACCCATGCTAGGAGTATTTACCCCGGGGATGCGGTCCTCATAATTAAACAACTTAGTATCGTCCCATACTAGTCTTTCGCCCCTGAGCTGCCACCCTTCTGTACAAATAGGGACCGGACCATGCTAGCTTTCGCCCCTGAGCTGCCACTCTTATGTACCAGTTGGGATCGACCCATGCTAGGCTTTTTCCCCTGGGCTGCCACCCATAATTTTATAGATTTCTTCACTTAGATTCATTAATCTTTGAGATTGTTATTTATCAATTCAAAACTCTTTTGAGATGTTATTTTGGTGGTCATAATCATTTTAGCGATATGGAAGTACAGACCGGTAATAGAAGACATGAAAATAATACTTCAAGGATATAATAATGACATAAGGAGCAATGTAACATCAACACATTACTTTAAGGGATTAATGACACAATTGACTTCAAACAACAAAGAGGAGGATTCACGGACTTGATTTTGCAATTACCATTTCTATACCAGCACATAGGGGATAATTACACAAGTAGAAAATAGTGAACAGATAATGAAGTAGTTCTATGCCCTACGGTGAGAGGGAAATATTGTTAGCTATTTGGAGATAGTACGCTGCCACTATGTTTCCTTTTCTTGGAATAGAACTTATGAGATTCACTTCATTGATATTTATTGCAGGTGTCAGACTTCATGCCAAAGCGATATAGAATCGAATAGCCTTACATACCTTATCTTCGGACTGCTATACTATAACGATTTAGGCTCTCCTTTTTGGTTTTAATCTACAATTTAAGTCATGGTAAACTAAAATTAGAAGCTATCACGCCGTGAACCTTGTTAAACAGTAGCTAAATTTGACTGATGATGAGCCCATAGAGCCCTTAACATAATGTGTATCACCACACCCTCATTCTCTGTTCATCACATACAGTATACATCCTTTTCCCAAGATCAACCAAGCTGCGCCCACAGTACTATACATAGAACAGCCCCAATATTCTTTATCATACAACCAAGTATTGAAGTCACCACCCCCTTGAGTTCTCATGAAAGCACACCACTAATTCCTCACTCAAACTCATACATAAGGAAGACAAAAATGGAGCAGTTACCTTACCTCTATTTCTGCAACTTCTTCTTATAACTTAAATTCTTTTAGAACTTCAGCTTCCCTTCACACTTGAACCAAAGAAGAAAGAAAGGTATTTTAATAACTAAGGAAGTGATCAGTTTCTGCTGGCAATATTCTGCCTATGTAGTTATATTAGAGTGTGAATAACATGTTTTCCTAATCATCCATTGGAGAATTAAGCTAAACCCATGAGTTTTCACATACCTTAAGGGTTTTTTCAATAAACTAGAAAACTTTAAGGCTGCTGGTTTAATCCTTGAGAGAAAAGAGAGACAGAGCTGGAGTTAAATTTTATTTTTATGTGTTAAAATAGGTGAAGAATATCTGCTCATATTGAATATATAGAGAGCTTTATTGACCACAAAATATCTTCTAGAACCACCTTTTTTGGGGTCCATTTTCAGCCACAAATTGGTCAAGTAGGTGATGCACCTGCTTGTACAGATGAAGCAACTCAAAAGGTCAAACTAGGTGATGCAACTAGTTGCTTTCACTTGGGCTTTATCCATATTGGGCCTTGGCATATTTGGCTGCTGGGATTTCTTTCAAATTTTAATTTCATTTAATAGGTTTGGTCTTCAAGTGACAGCCCATCAATATAAGCATAAATCTGGTCCATCAAACTTGGCCCTTTAACTTTATTATAGCTTAAGTAGGTGATGCAGCTGCTAGCTTAAATTAAGCCGAGCAAGCAGCTCAATTATTTTATTTCAATTTCTGAATGTTAATCCCTTTTTCTTCAACTTAGCAC
This sequence comes from Solanum pennellii, assembly GCF_001406875.1. NCBI lineage: Eukaryota > Viridiplantae > Streptophyta > Magnoliopsida > Solanales > Solanaceae > Solanum > Solanum pennellii. The sequence continues at coordinate 19,309,308 of NC_028647.1, forward strand.
TTAGCTTTTAACTTTAAGCTCATCTACCACCTTACTATATCAACTTGAATACTTTCCGTCAGGGTTAACTTGCAATACACATGCTGAAACATGCAAGGTGTTACGTCCCCTTCCAAGCTTGTTTAAACCAACACTAACCATATAAGAAACATGATCCTGCACCTACACTATAAGTCTATGTCAAGAATCACATGAATAGAACTAGCATATACATAATACAGGCCGTCACATCCTTCCCCCCTTAAACGTTCGCACTCGAATGTTAGCAATGTTGTCCATCCCAAACAAGTTAAAGCCTAAGTTATTACTACTATCAACCACATTGAACATATAAACTTATACTTACTTGTCAACAACTCCGCTAACATTTTGATCTTTCTCACCAGTCTGGAAAAGGGGAGGATACTTCAATTTCATTACTTCATCCGCTTTCCATGTAACTTCTTCTACTTGTTAGTTCCTCCATAGTACTTTTACAGAAGCTACTTCTTTATTTCTTAACTTCCTAACTTGTCGATCCAGAATAGCAATAGGTACTTCTTCATAAGTGAGATCTCCCGTAACATGTACATCTTTAGTAGGAGTAATACGAGATGGGTCACCTACACATTTTCGTAGCATTGAGACATGAAACATTGGATTAACTGATGAAAGATCTTGTGGCAGCTCTAACTCAAAGGATACTTGGCCGAAATTTCAGATAATGTTATATGGCCCTATATAGAGCAGACTCAGCTTTCCCTTTTACCAAAACCTCATTACCCCTTCATTGGAGTCACCTTCAATAACACCTAATCCCCTATAGAAAATTCTAGTCCTCTCCTTCTAATATCTTCATATGATTTATGTCGACTTTGAGCTGTTTCTAGCCGGTGCTGTATCACTTTGACTTTCTCCATAGCTTTATGAATAGGATCTTGCCCAAATAAGGTAGTGTCACACACCAGCTAATTGGATATCTACACTTTTGACCATATAAAGCTTTATAAGGTGCCATTTTAATGCTCGAATGGTAGTTATTGTTATAAGCAAATTCAATAAGTTGTAGGTGATCATCCCTGCTACCCTTGAAATCTAATATCCTTAAGTGTCTGAATTGTACGTTCTGCCTGTCCATCCGTTTAAGGATGAAAGGTTGTACTTAAATTCACTTGTGTTCCCAATCTCTTTTGAAAAATTGAGCTCCTCTATCAGATATTATAGAGATTGGCACTCCATGTAGTCGAACTATCTCTTTAATATACAACCTCACATACGCTTCATCTGTATAAGTAGTCTTCACTAGCAAGAAGTGTGCTGCTTTGGTAAGTCTGTCAACTATTACCCATATGGAGTCAAACTTCCAGAATGAGCGAGGCAAACCATTTACAAAATCCATGTTGATCATGTCCCATTTCCAAATTGGAAGTTCTATACGTTGCAGGTAACCTCCGGGATTTTGGTGTTCTACTTTTACCTATTGACAATTTGGATGCTGAGCAACGAATTTTGAAATGTTCTTCTTCATGTCACCCCACCAATACATTCCTTTCAAGTCATGGTATATTTTAGTTGACCCCGGATGAACATAATATCTTGAATGATGTGCTTCCATCATGATCCTCTTTCTTAGTTCATGTATATTAGGTACACACAATCTGTTTTGACATCGAAGTACTCCGTCTTTCTTAAGCTCCAATGCCTTTGTCATATCATGCAGTACATTCATTCTCTTTAAGTTGTAAAAGTATTGGATCGGTGTACTGCTTCTCTTTCATTTCCACTACTAATGAGGATTCTGCCGCATTTTGCACAATAACCCCTTCGTCTTGAGATTCAAGAAGATGAACGCCCAAGTTCACTACTGGGCACTGATCATTAGTCATTCCTTGTGTTTCCACAGACTTCTCTTAAGTTCTTGCCATTATTTTACGGCTTAAAGCATCAGCTACTACATTAGCTTTACCGAGATTATATAAGATTTCAATATCATAATCTTTTAATAGCTCCAGCCACCTTCGCTGCCTCCAATTTAAGTCCTTTTGCTTAAAGATATATTGCAATCTTTTGTGATCAGTGTATTTGTCAACATGAACTCCATACAAGTAGTGGCACCATATTTTTAAAGCAAACACAACTGCTGCTAGCTCTAGATCATGGGTTGGATATTTTTTCTTTGTGGCAGCAGCTGCCTTGAGCCATAAGCAATAACTTTACGGCACTGCATCAGTACACAACCTAATCCAACTCTCGAAGCATCACAGTACACTACATAACCTTCTGTACCTTCTGGAAGTACCAACACAGGTGTAGATGTTAATTTACTCTTCAGCTCTTGGAAGCTTCTTTCACACTCAGCGCTCCAGTAAAACTTTGGTTTCTTTGTGTGTTAGTGTTGTTAAGGGTGCAGCCATGGAAGAGAATCCTTCAACAAACCTTTGTAATAACCTGCCAATCCAAGAAAACTACGGATCTCCGTAGGCGTTGTAGGTCTTGGCCAATTTTTCATGGCTTCCATTTTCTAGTTATCAACCTTATTCCTTCCTCATATACAATATGACCTAGGAATGCCACAGATTTCAACCAGAACTCACATTTAGAGAACTTTGCATACAATTAACGACCACGGAGAATTTGTAAAAACTGCCGCAAGTGATTAGCATGATCCTCTTCAGATCTTGAATACACCAAAATGTCATCTATGAACACTATCACGAACACATCTAAAAATGGCTTGAACACCCTATTCATCAAATCCATAAAAGCTGCTGGTGCATTTGTTAGCCCGAATGACATGACTAAGAACTCAAAATGACCATACCGTGTTCGGAAAGTGGTCTTCGGTATATGTTTCTCCTTGACCCTCACTTGGTGATAACCTAACCTCAGGTCGATCTTTGAAAAACACCTAGAACCTTGTAATTGATCAAGCAAATCATCAATTCTATGGACGGGATATTTGTTCTTAATCATTACCTAATTCAACTGCCGGTAGTCGATACACATTCTTAATGAGCCATCTTTTTTGCATACAAATAAATCTGGTGCTCCCCATGGGAACATACTAGGCCTTCTGAATCCTTTTTCTAATAAGTCTTTTAATTGCTCCATCAACTATAGTAATTCTTCCAGATCCATTCTATACGGAGGAATTGAGATAGGTTGAGTATCTTGAAGTGCATCAATTCCGAATTCTACTTCTCTTTCTGGAGGCAAACCGTGAAGATCTTCGGGAAACACATCTTGAAATTCATTAACCAACGGAATGGATTTAATGTTTGGTGGCTCCGCATCTACATTTTCACTCTAAGCAGATGGCATATGTATCCTTTGGACATCATCTTCTTTGCCTTAAGATAAGAAATAAATTTACCTCTTGGCACCCCAATATTACCTTTCCATTCGAAGACTACCTCTTTTGGAAACTGGAAATGCACTATCTTAGTTTGGCAATCTACAGTAGCATAAGAAGAAGCTAACCAATGCATACCCATTATAACATCAAAATCTACCATGTCTAGCCCAACAAGGTCAACCAATGTATCGCGACCACAAACAGTTACAATGCAATTACAATAAACCCTTCTAGCTATAATAGACTCACCAATCAGTGTAGATTCATCAAATGGCTTCACTAATAATTCTGGTGTTCTTTTGAACTTTGTAGCAATCAATGGTGTAACATATGATAGTGTAGACCCCGGATCAATTAATGCATATTCAATATGTGAATAGATGGACAATATCCCTTTAACCACATCCGGCGAGGCTTCTGAATTTTGTCGATCCCCTAGTGCATATGTGCGATTCTGACCTCCACTAGAATAGTTGCTCCCCTAGCTCCTCTACCATGACCTGTAGTCGTATGTAGGCCCCTACCTAAAGAAGGGATTGATGAGGTCGACACAGCAACTGATCTAGTTAGTTGTGCAACGCCACCCACTTCCCTATGAGGGCAGTTTCTCATCATATGCCCTGGTGTACAACACCAAAAACAAACATCCGTCCCAAACCTGCATGCACCTAGATTATTCCTCCCACACTATTTACAAGGCTGTCATGTAGGCCTTGATTGGATCATACTTCCCTGCTCTTGATGACTTGCTATTTGTGAGACTTGGTTTTAACTTCATTGCCCAAACTGATTGCCCCTAATCCCTTTGAAGAGTAATGGAGCACTAGTTGTAGAGAAGAAAAATGATGGACTAGGTGGTCTGTTAGAGAACCGAGGCCTAAACTCACCTTGGGATGGTGTAAACTGCCCCATGGATCTGGCCCTCTTAGAATGCCCTGTTTCCGACTCTTGCATCCTTCTTCTTTGCCTTTGATCCTCCAACCTTTGTGCAATATCCTACATCGTTGCTATGTCCATATCTTTGTCAAACGAAGCAATTGTACAGTCTCTAACAAGACATGAATCTAATATATCAACAAATAGATGAACTCTATCCTCCGTAGGAGGAGCATACCTGGCCAAGGAATTAAATTTGAGACTATACTCTCTCACACTGATATTTTCTTGGTGGAAATTTATGAAATGATCCGCACGGGCCTCTAAGATCTCCAATGGCAGATAATGATCAAATGCCTCTTTGTCACGACCCAACCCGATGGGCCGTGACTAGTGCCCGTTTTGGACACCCACATACAAACCTGCAAGTATAACCAACTGAAACTAAGACAATATGGAATTTAATCAAATCAAGCCAACCCCAACGTCATATATATATAAGAGGAGTCTCATAAGGAGTCATAACCATTCAACCATAACAGCATACGCGAGCCGACAAGGCCGCCACTATTCAAAGCATAATAACATACGTATGCCGACAAGGCTGCCACTACACAATACACAATGATGTACGCAGCCGACAAGGCTGCCCCTGTACAAGCGGACATCCCAAACAAACCATGTCCAGACCATTATCCAAAACATATATATACAACCCACATAATGTCCATAGACCTCTAAGAGTACATTAGTGAAACTCGACGGGACAGGGCCCCG
>NC_028647.1:19322649-19384143 GCF_001406875.1 Solanum pennellii
GGCTGCCTAAGACAAGTGGTGAAGAAGAAGATGATATGCAGCAATGCATTTCACCACTTTATTTAGCATGCAGTGGATCTCCACCTCATTTAATAGTATGAAGTGGAGGCAGCCCCCCTCTACACCTGTCCACTAAGGCCAGCCCACAATCTGATCCCTTTTTAATTTTTGCCTTGAGTGGTGGGGCCCACTGGATTAAATTAATCCTAATCAGCCACCAATTATGAGTGGTGGGGCCCATTGGATTAAATCAATCCAAATTAGCCACTAATTAATCCCTCACTTAAAGTAAATGGCACTTACATTAGCCAACTCATACTTAATATCACATTTGGAAATAACATCCTTGCCTAATATTTCTTTACGTCTTCTAGATCACGATGCGCACTACGTATAAAAAAAAATACGAGGCATAACACTTTTGAACTCTTTCCACGTAGGTGAAGGTGCATTTGTTCCCCTAGATTGGTTCCAAGCTTCATACCACAATATAGCCACACCCTTTAATCTGTATGCAGCTAGCTCAAGTGCTTCTTTACCAATTACAAGCATAATATCCAAAGTGTGTTTAATTTAATCTATAAAGTCTTGCAAATCTTCATTAGGATCTGACCCGGCAAATGATAGAGGATCCAAGTCAAGAAAATCACGTATCCGTGTTCCAGCTGATCTATCGACACCACTAGTACCTACAACTGAACCTTCTTGCCTTTGGCCATGACCAGCAACTATACGAGTAAATAATTAGACTGCATTCCTCAAATCTTGCTCGGTAGCATTGATAGGGGGGTCCTGAGGTTCATCTCCCTCCTTAGTTCTTTAGGAGATGGAGGCGTCGGGGAAGTCTGCGATATAGACTCATCTTGATCCCCCACTTTGAACAACACCACTTTCTGGTGGGTAGCTGATCCCTTCTTGGGCAGCCACATTTACTCGTTCACCAATACTTTTACTACTTCTCATAACCGGCATCTTTGATATAACAAAACAATTGAGAAATAAGATATGATTCACCTACAACACTGGTTCTATCGCACGATCTAAGAAATGAGACAACTCCTACATGTCCTGTAGCCTCCTGTTTATAGGTGTAGTGCACAACACATCCATAAGCAAGACTCTACACAGACACGACTTTGTAGACTCCTTAGTATCACCTGCACTGATACAACTTTTTGTCACGTCTCAAAACTCATTAAGACGGATAGGCACTCGATGCCCTAAAGGCCCGAGAGAACCAACCTGCAACCTGTTCTTACTGTGCATATAACTATAACAATTGTGGCAAGTTCACCTAGGATGCAGCGATACAAAACAGCATAAGTAGGCCCAAAAGTTATATATTAGACTTGGCTGTTGAGGCCACGACTCCTAAAGGCACAACTGAACCATGTACATACGTCTACAAAACCTCTAAAAGATAGGAGACTAGAAAAGGTCACGATAGACACGGCCTTACCCTTAACTACGATACAACACAAAAATGAATTTACCAAAGACTCAATAAAGCTCCGAATAAACTTGAAGCTCACCCAAAAGTAGCAGAGTTTCGTGTGCTCCTTATGAGGAGGTCTACTAGTTGGATACCTGTGTCTCCAATATGAAATGCAGCGCCCCCCACCCCCCACCCCCCACGAGGGATGTGAGTATGAAAAAATGTACTGAATATGTAAGGCATTAGTATATGTAATACGAGAGATCAATTGAAATCAAATAGCAACATATGAGTGCACAGATTAGGAGAGAAGGCCACCTTTGCTTACTCTTGTTGGATAAATTAAGTTACATTCTTTTCTTTACTTTTATGTTATAATCTTTGTAGGGAATGTGATACAAGTTACCAACTGATCAGTGGTAGAAGAGGATGACCCATGCTAGGCGTATTAACCCTTGGGATGCGGTCCTCATAATTACAAAACTTGGGATCGTCCCATACTAGGCTTTCGCCCCTGAGCTGCCACCCTTCTATACCAATAGGGATCGTCCCATGCTAGGCTTTTTCCCTTGAGCTGCCACCCTTATGTACAAGTTGGGATCGATCCATGCTAGGCTTTCTCCCCTGGGCTGCCACCCGTAATTATATAGATTTCTTTATTTAGATTTTTTAATCTTTGAGATTGTTGTTTATCAGTTCATAACTCATTTTAGATTTTATTTTGGTGGTCATAATCATTTTTGAGATATGGAAGTATGGACCAGTAATAGAAGAAATGAAATAATATTTCAAGGAAATAACAATGACATAAGCAATTATGTAACATCAACACATTACTTTAAGGGATTAATGACACAATTGACTTCAAACAACAAAGAGGAGGATTCATAGACTTGCTTTTGCAATTACCATTTCTATACCAGCACAAGGGGGATAATTACACAAGTATAAAATAGTGAACAAATAATGAAGTAGTTTTATGCACTACGGAGAGGGGGAAATATTGTTAGCTATTTTGGACACAGTACGCTGCCACTATCTTAAGTAAGAGCGTATAACACACTAAATGGCCAAGTGCATTGACATATGATGAAATGAACATTCACGTAAAAGGGATGAGTAATTATGAAAAGAAAATGTGCTAATGCTAATGAATGTGGTGACAATATGATAAGAGGCTAATGTGAAAGATGAGAGAAATCTCAAATGATCTTAAGTAAATGTTACCAAAACGTACTCACCTATGAGAGTGTAAAGCTAATGAAGAGAACAGTATCTATGTACACTCTAATGAAAGTATTGAGACTGATGTATACTTAATACTAATAATGAGATGAGAAATCATCTATTGAGCTATGATGTCCTCATAATAGAAGCCAGCTTGCATGACGTATGAGTTGAATGAAATGGAACTTTATACTGAGCCCCAATAGGCTAGCTATGAGCAGTGATGCCTTCTTTCGGGAAGGGCGGAGGTTCACGTAACTCAAATGAGATGAGACTGTCTGGTATGCTTGGTATGGGTCTCCTTATATCTTCAAGTCTTTGAACCTATACTGCCAATATAGATATCTGGCGGTGTTCAATTCCCATGTACGCTAGCATGTTTTGGGTCACTTTGATTGCTGATTCCACCTCTTTTCGGTGTAGGGTAGACACTGGATGTTATGATGGTCACATGATCTATTCAGTTAAGTTTGGAGTCCTCAGAGTATGAAAGATAATGAAATGAACGATACCGAAGGTGTTTGTGCAAGACAATCAAGAGGTGACAAGTAATGACATTAGGTCATTCTTGGTCATTTCACTTCATGATCCCAATGAGAGTCTTAAAATTCATCCTAGGTATGAATGAACGAATGAAGCAGACTATGTGTTTGCTAAAGAAGGCCCTCGGGTTGAGGTCCCATATGTTGGGCACTCACTTGAGATGTCTTAATGCTATACCAACGATTCGAAGGTCTCGTGTATATGAAATATATAATATATAAAACATGAAAGTAATGAAATCAATGACATAATCAATAGATAATGGCTTATGAAATGTAATGAATACTTGATGTAATGAATAACTTTTTGTAAGGATAGTCAAATCGTGTCCAATAAAGTTAACAATAAGTAAAGGGCATAACTCTTAATGAATCCAAATGTTATAAAAATAATAAAGACAAATAAATTGGCTTATAATGAGTTTATATAATTTGCAAAATATATTAGCCAAATAAGATTGGCTTATAATGAATTCTTATACTAGGCCAATAATACAATAATAGGAATAGTCACTAAAGATTGGTTTATAAAGAATTCATGCCCAAAGTAAGCAAGATCATAAGCTTAATGATATTCCCCAAGATCTATACACATTATGCAATCAACTAAAGTATTGACTTACAAAAAATATATTCATGCCCCAGATTGTAGTGAAGTCATTTCCTTAATTTCTTGAATTACTTATTTGATTCATTGTGAGTATAGGAATCAATGAATAATTTCACTTGTAAGTAAAACATAGTACCAAAGGAGTTATTGAACTACACAACAAGCAGATGAAAAAGACTGAAAAATAATATGTGTACAAAGAGGAGCTCTCGGGTTTGGAGGATCAAAAATTAAAATCTTCGCCCGAGTGGTTCTAAAGTTATGTTGATGATACTAATTTCTTTTAATAATATAGAAAATGAGTTGTGTTCTTTGAATGCATTAAAATACATCACATTCATACCACAATTCACAACAAACTAATTAGGAAAGTCTAATGGCTAGACTTTCCAGAAATGGCATGTTGCTTAGGAAGAGCATTCATTGATCATGCATATCTTTATGTGTATGTGTGCATACACCCATACTTAGTACAAGTGGTGTACTAACCCCCTACTATTTACTATTTTCATAGGTGCAGGTCAGAGGACAGGTTGACGACACTTGCAGTGGTTTGGACTTCACGTTTCTCCGAACCATTTGGTAGGTCCTCATGATTTCGAGGATGCTACAGATTTATTCTGGCCTTAGTTTTAGAAAAAGCTGGTGGATGTTGTTCCCAGCCATACTTGGTGCATTCTTGTGCCAACTCCATTCTTCTATACTTTTCACACAAATTGTAGGTTATGCATGCTTAAAGGATGTCTCTATGATTGAGGAGCTTGATATTCGATCTCTAAGTTCAAGGAAAGAAATCCTTAATTCCAAGGATGTCCTATGTTTAGTTCACTGTAAAGTCTTTTGTAATTGTAATTATGTATCATGATATATGGGCCGTGTCCTGAGGTACTCTTATGATGTTGAGTCTAGGATGCCAAAAAGAGACTAGAGTTTTATGTGACAGTAAGAAATGAATATGATCTTGAATTTAGCAAAGAAGGTAATTTATGTGGAACCTTTTAGAAAGAAGGTTATGTATCCTTGAAGTCAAAACCCATAATGGTATCCTTCTCGTGTGAATGGTGGGCTTATGGTTGGTTGGCTGGAACAACATCCTTAGGAAAATCACTGAGCTATCTTCTTAACTATCGAAATGCAACCCTAGGAGACCTCTTTGGTAAGGTATGTTATGATTTTATTATGAACTAAGATAAGGAACCTCTTCATATACTCCTTGATTGAATTAATATATTAGAACAAAGGCTAGCAACAGGTGAGTATGGTTTGGGGAGTATCTCTAGTTGAAGGTGAGGCTAGAGTACAAAGAAACCATTCATATTCCTTAACCATGTGCCTACATGGGATGTGTCCTATTCCTACCATTGGCAAGTAGAACACCCTTAATCGGAGTAGGGTTGACTCCGGATTCCATGCTTAAATACCATTGTCTATGTCGGTCATTGCCTATTCTCATCATGTCGGACACATTCTAGTGTTGAATGAGTTCTATGAAGTTTAAGTAGTTAAATGAAACTCTATCTAGACATTGCACGATTAGTCTTTGATGATGTTAATATGTGAGTCCCTAGGTCATCTCCAAGACCATTATGTTAATGGTCTTACTTGTTGAATGTCTCATAAATGAGTTAATGGACATAATGACTTAAGTGAAGGTATTTTAATGAAAAAGCAAGTATCTAGAGTAGCTCTGAGGATTGCTCAGGTAGGCTTGAAGAGAGGGTATGGGCGTTATCTTCTTGTCTTAGTTTAGAGTAATTCTAGGTAGTGAGTTTGATTAATGAAATTAGAATGATCTTTTCCTAGGTAGTCTTGAGGATCATTTAGGTATGCTTAAAGAGGGTGTATGTGTGGTCTCTTCTTGTCCTACTTAAGTGAGTCTTAGGATAACCTTGGATGGGAGGATTATGTGTTAAATAGGTTACTGTGAACTTACTGTGAAGTCCTATAAGGTTATTGTAAGTTGCTATAAATTAAGTATGACTTGGAATGTGCCTTAAATGTGATGTTTGGTGTTTAAATGTGGTTCTTATGCTTATGTATGAAGTTTTAATTTAAAATAGAATGTTTTAATGTAAATATCTGTTTATCATAAGTTTATGCATTATGTCATACTTAGTACATGCATTGTACTAATTCCATACATTTTGTCTATATCTAAAGTTGTAGGTGGAATGTGAGAGACATCTTGAAGCAAAGCTTGGAATCTAGACTCTTTCAATCAAAGTTGGGGTATGTCCTCACTTGATTCGTGGATATAACTATCTTTAGATTTCTTTTTTTTAAACAAGTATTGTAATCGACTAAGTTTCTATATTCGATTGTATGGACCATGTCCCAAGTATTCTTGAGTGCAAGATTGGCGTATGTTTAGGCTTAGTATTTTCTATGGTTTTATATGAAAGATGTTATGAGATATTATTGGTTCGAAAAGTTATAATTTCGCACTAATTTTTATACATGTATGCAATGAATCAGGGCTTGTACAAGATCTCCGAGAGGTCAAGTACACTGAGTCGCACTATAAGAGTGCAATATCTTCTAGGGTGTGCTCTCGAGGTGTGACAATCTTGGTATCAAAGCATAGGTTATGAAGTAGTATTTAGGAATCAAAAAGTCTCAAAAATCCATTTCTAGTAGAGTCTTGTTCATCGGTGTGAGTCGCGACACATCTATGAGCTAGAGGCAATACGACAATAGAGTTTTTCTTCTTTTCTACTCTTGTGTCGTGCTGTAGAGTAAAAGGGTTATGAGTGTCACATCCGGGAAAGCCTCAAATATGTAACCGACGTCGTCGTCCTCTTTGAGGACTAAGACCAGCCTCTTAGCTTACATCATTACATTCATAAGTAAATCACTTCTTAGAAGAAAATTGAAAACTTTTCATTACTTATACTCGGATGTTTACCACATCTATTGTAACACCCCGTATTCTACGTGAACTAGTTCTCTGTACATGTCGCTTAAAAATTTCCTTGTGGTATAGTTATGGACTCGGTTTCTTATGTGACTGGAGCAATAGAATATGTTTGAAGTTGTAACACACCGTGCCTTCCAACACATGTATGAATAATTGAACTAAAAAAACCATTCAAACTTGGGATAGTAAAAGGTGGTATTTGATATAAAATTCAAAGTGGTCAAGTGTGTATTTAGTGCTACGGTCTTGAAAATAATTTAAGATAGGGAAAATGGTGTAAAATAATTGAGGTGCTTGCTCGACTAAACAATGCTAGTAGGTGACAAGTAGGTGATGCACCTACTTAGAATTAGTGGACTGCATTATGAGTGAAAAAGGGCAAGTAGGTAATGTATGTAGAGTTAGTGGACTAAATTTTAAGTTAAAAGGAGCAAGTAGTGTGATGCACCTACTTAGAATTAGTTGATTGAATTATAAAGGAGCAAGTAGGTGATGCACCTACTTAGAATAAGCGAACTGAATTTAAGTGAAACGAGAAAGTAGGTGATGCACCTACTTAGAATAAGTGGACTGAATTTAAGTGAAAAGAGCAAGTAGTTAATGCAACTAATTAAAAACATGTGGCAGAAACTAAGGAGGCGATGCACTTTCTTGGTTAAAAGTAAAGGACCATATTATTTCTCCAATTTATTAAGTGAAAACGTCCGGAAGGGACATCTAAAGAACTCAAGCTTATCACCCCCCTTATCACTTATTTTCAAGAATATTACTCCCAAGGAAAGCCATAGAATCTCTAAAGAGTTCTGATCTACAGCTTCAGCATTAGAATCTGAAGGAAACATGTGTTTTTGAAGTACTAGTTGGTACAACATCTCCATCCTAAGGAACTCAAGTGAATAATATGAATTAACATCAAGGGGGAAGATGACAACCTAAACCTTAAAGAATCCAAGTCTTGGCAATTGAGGTTTCTTTTTATCAAGATGAATAATCTGAGAGGAAGATGGTTAACTCATTCTTATATCCATTGTTGTGCAGCAAGGTATATAAGGCTATTCGATTTCCTATTTCCTTGATATGAATCCAACACTTGTAAGCTTTCTATGTGCTCTTGGTAGTGACTGATCCATAAATGCAGTTTGTACTCCCTAGAGAATTAAAGTGAGCACTCTACTATCAGTTTATTATTAAATGTGCATTTTTGCTCTACCAAGTGTTACCATGCAAGGTTTAAACTTGTTTCATTGTAAAAGTACCTCTGGCACGTATTTCCCTTATATAAGTCAAAGTGATCCTAGATTAGACATCGTACATATGTTTATAGGATGGATACACGATCTGCCCTTGTCTTGCTAACTTGCTTCAATAGTTTATTCCATCATATATGTCATCTTTTCACATGTTCATGTGTTCCCTTTATTGGTTATTACTCCCATTGTTTTAGACTATTATGTTGCCTCACAAGATGTCTACTTGCTATATTTTATATTTATATGTATGTACTTACTTGGAATATATATCCGTATATATATGTACTTACTTGGAATATATATCCGTCCTTAAGTTGAATTTGTCCACATTCTTCCTTGGTTCCACATTCATGTATACCTTGTCTTTGATATTAGTTGGTGAGTATTTGGCTATCACATAGAGTTCAAATCTCTTTTCATAAAGTTACATGACTTCAATTTGTATGTTCTTCAATTTGAGATGTCAAAAATGCGTTCTGAGTCATAGAAGAAGTATTACGTTTATCAAACCCCGAGCTACCCCCGAGATGCAGACACGGAACTTAGGACCACAAGTGATCCCAAGCTAACCCTCTTGGCATGATCATGAGCATACTAAAGGTAACAAACTGAATGCGGAAGCTAAATCATAATTTAAACTGAAAAGATGGGGAATATCATATACCATAATTGATATAAATGAAATATTGATGAATTTAATACAAAGAAGTTATTAACTCAATACTACGCTAAAACTAACTATGTCTGAAGTAAGCCTCTAAATGACTAGAAATACTGGGACAAGCCCCAGCTAAGTCTAGCAAAAACTGAAAGTAAATGACTAAAAGACTGAAATGAACTCATGACTATTGTCCTCGGAAAATGAGGACTCACCACTGAATCTGCTGAACTAGAGATCGGGAATCAAATCTAAGCGTGATCTGGATGCTGAGAACCTGAACCTACATCATGAGAATATGTAGCGCATGTAGGCGTCAGTACTTGAAGGTACTGAACGTGTAGGATAGAGTAAAGTTGAAATAAAACATAACTGAACAAGCACAAAAGAAAGTATAATAATCTGAACATGATATACTAAATTTTGAGCTAACGGGATGCAATGACCAATTTATAACATGCTGAAACTAAATACTGAATATACTGATAAATGGTCAATGCAAGAGAGTCCGACTAAACTGTGGGAGCTACTAATAATCGATAATAAAACTAAATTATCTATATGTGGAGTCCGATGTATACGCCCCATGGAGGACCCCATATACCCTGCCAAAGGTATAAAGGCATGCTCGCATTATCACTAAGTTGATTGCCCATAGAGGGAACTTACAACCTACTTGGCTAATAGTTTTAGGACTAATTGGGTATGTTGAACCCTAGTCCAACACGGTATTATTCTACTCCCAATGAATTTTGTCATTAACTAGATTATGAGTTTATTTAAATACTGGATAGCTCAAAACTGAACATGCAAACTGAGAATGCAACAATTAATATGGTAATTATGCATTTATAATTGAGGCATATATATCTGAAGTAACTGAAATATCTGACCTATCATGTGTAGTCAAGAACTAAAGAAATACATAGATAGGGTTCCAAAATTCATGCAATAAACTGAGTAACAACATTACAATCTGATTTGGAACATATAACTAATAAATTCATGAAGTTCTATTGATTTTCTAAAAACACTAGGTCCAATCATGATATGGCAATAAAGAATCTGAATGAAAACTAAGGACCCAATTGGTCAAAAGAACCCACTAGTGAAATCTGACATACCCTGTGATGGAATTCACGGGAAACACTTACATTTTGGGGCTGGAACTGCTGGAACCTTGTTGCGTTCTTGAACTAGGGTTCGTGACCTTTTTCTCCTTTCTTGCTTCTAATTTTCTAAGTTTTGATTAATGATTTGACTTAGGTAAGTTTTAGTTATGTTTCTAGGCTTAAACTAACAAAAGTATGATGATTTAGGGTCAAAACAACATTTCTTAGGTTTAAACAAAGTGGGAAAAGACCAAAACACCCCTGACTAAAAGCTTTGAGAGTCACCGATGGAGTCAACTGACGAACCGTAAGTCGACTGACGAACCGTAAGTCGACTGACGTTCCGTACTGGTAAACCGTCGTTTGTGACTTAGAGTTGAAAGTCAGTTGGGGAATCGACGGATTTGACTGACGGACTGTAGTTTGACTGACGGTTCATACTGGCCGACCGTCGTTTGCGATTGAGAACTGGAAGTAAGCTGATCAATCAATGTAGTCAACTGATAGACCGTAAGTCTATTGACGGTCTGTACTAGTTGACCATAGTGTGTGGCTTGGAATTGAGATTCAGTTGTCCCATTGATGGAGTCGACTGAAGGACCTTACGTTGACTGACGGTCCGTAGTTGGCTCCGTCGCTGGCACCTGCAATTTCTGAAAATCTGCATTTTTTGTACTTTTTTGGATACGGGGTGTTACAACGTTGGTGTCACATTTGCTTCCCATGTCATTGTCATTGTCATTAGTTCATATTTGTATGTCTTCTACTACTGGTTCATAGTTCCAAATCTCAACAATTATTATGACCACCAAAACATCAATCCAAAATGAGTTGCTATTAACAAAAGAACAATCTCAAAAGAGTTATGATTATCAAAAGTACACAGTCTCTAAAGAGTTATGAACATCAAAGAAACAATCTCAATGATTAAAAAAATCTAAGTGAAGAAACATGTATAATTATGGGTGGCTGCCCAGGGGCAAAGCCTAGCATGGGTCGATCCCAATTGGTATAAAAGGGTGGTAGCTCAGGGGCGAAAGCCTAGCATGGGCCAATCCCAATTGGTATAAGAAGGTGGCAGCTCAGGGGCGAAAGCCTAGCATGGGACAATCCCGATTGGAATAAGAGGGTGGGAGCTCAGGGGCAAAATCCTAGCATGGGCCAATCCCAATTGGTATGGAAGGGTGGCATCTTAGGGGCGAAAGCCTAGCATGGGTCAATCCCAATTGGTATGGAAGGGTGGCAGCTCAGTGACGAAATCCTAGCATGGGCCGATCCCAATTTGTGGAATTATGAGATAGAATCCCAGGGGTTAAAATCCCTAGCATGGGTCATTCTCACCTACCACTGATCAGCTGGTCATTTCTATCATATGGCTTACAAAAATTATAACGCACAGAAAAATAAAGAAAAGAATGCAACATACACAATTCCACAAGTATAAGCAAAGGTAGTTTGTAATCCTTATCTATTGGTATTTGGTTTCACTTGGGCTCTCATGTCACATATGGTTGTATTAGGCCTTACATATTTAGTACATTCTTTCATACTGACGTCCCTTATTCGGTGAGCTCCAGTTTGATTCGAGGCTTTGCCGAGTCTTTGCTATGTGTATTTTCAAAGCATGGATTCTAATAGAGGTTTTATAGACACTGTAAAACTATCATCTGTATTCATAGCTTCACTTGTCACATGTATTGGTTAAGCTAGTCAACATGTCTTGTATATAAAGCTTTTCATTAGTAATCTGCATAATAGTTTACTTTCTCATCGTAGGTTACTTGTAAAGCATGTATTGATACAATACTTGTCCGCCTCACCTAGGGTTGCGGTGTGACATCTACATAGACATATTATTATATATATTGAGTATACATAGACCCTTCGTATAGGAAGATTAAATCGTCTTCTACTTTTATTGAACATAAGTATATAAAATATAACATAGTCTCAAATAGTGGTCTCATTTCATAAAAATCTATTGGGAGTATATCAAATTGTTCCTAGCCCATAGATTGATGAAACAACACCACATATAGGTCATACAACATTTAGTATCCAAATGAAAAGGAAAGAAACGTAAGAGTCTTACTACTAAAAACAACATCATGGCTTGGTAGTGGCATCGCCTTCGGAAAGTGAGGACCTACCCTACTTGGATGATTAAGAAATCCAAGACTTCTTCAATGTCGTCTCCAAAAGCCCTTCAACAACCGAAACCTAAAATGCTGGGGAAAAGGAAGAAATGGGGTTAGTACAACACTTGTACTAAGTATGAGACCATATGCACACATATCATGAAAACATTCTAAAAGGCACATTTCATTAAGTATGTAATTTACTTTGAAAACCTTTATGCACATTCAACAAGACTATACCAAATCGTTTAGGCATATTCATTATGTCATAGGCATGTGCATCACAAGACCAACAACATCAACACTAGTCAACTCAACACGCATATCATGTAATTGAATACAAAGTCAAGTACCTCTATCATCAAGTCATAAATAACCACAAGCGTGAATAAGAGTACATTTCATCATAAGCAAAGTAAGACAATTACCCATGAACACCTATCAAGTCAGTAAGTGCAATGACCAAGCACAACTCCATAACCTTACTCGATGTAATAACTCAACAAAAATCATGACCAACATCCCCCTTAACATAATATGATATTTAAGAGCACATAGCATCATACTTTCACAATATAGACCAATACATATTCATAAGTGACACCAATCAACATATAGTATCAACAATGTGCAAGTTCACCATATACATATCATGTACCATTATAAGCATATTCATAAATAAGAACATCCACCTAAGACTTCCCTTAAGGATAACTAGTGCGAAGTTGAGGTAGAGTGTCATACCCCTACCTAGACTAATCTAAACCCCTTAGGTTATCCTAGTTAGAGTTCATTCCTTAAATTCATTTTACCTTTTGGGAACATCTTGCCTTAACCGACATAGACCACATGAGCTAATGTGGAATTCGGTGTCATGAAACCCTACACCGAAAGAAGGTGGACTACTTGCCAAGGTAGTACAAAAACATGAACATAGCAACTACGTGGATCAACTAGCTGGTATTCAAGAACTAGGAGATATAGTTGGGATCCTATTTATGATACATGCATTATAGTCTCCAATCTCAAGAGTACTTTAGTGATCCTACGTAGTCTATGTGGGAAGGGACACTCCTCACTCTAATTCACTCGGTTGCTAAGATAGAGTACCTGTTTGAAATGGCTTTAATGTCTTTATTAATCATCATAGATTATTGTAGGTAATAGGGTCTCACCCTTGTATAATCATCATCATCATAGCTCAATAATATAATCCTTTCATTACAATTCATAGAGGTGAGGTTATCACATTAACATTTTCATATCATGATAAGGCACATTGGTAAATCATTCACCCATCCTTATAACATTTACATCTTAGCCAACACCTCTCAAACCATAGTCAAGACATTTTAATTCAACATTATACCACCCTACTATCAATACTATACAAGGCATACTCCAATACAATATCTTGACTTAATCACAATTAACCACAAATTGAAGTAAAGGATAGGGATCACAAGACTTACAAAGTCTCCTTCATAACCCATCATCAAGGTCATACCATCAACCCTTAACTCAGACCAATTAGGGGGTAAAATCATAATAATTCAATGATCAACATGATAACAAGGCTAAAATAATCACTACATCACAATTCAATACTAGTTCAAAGCTTAATACAAGATACATGGGTCAATTCACAACATACTTCATAAACTAGATCACTTTTGAAAAACTAGCATTAAAGGACTATAATTCACCCTAATTCATTCATGATTAGTATAACAACATCATCTAGTAGTAATTTAACCAATAACCAAGTCAATTCAAGCAATACAAAATAATTCATATCAAGATACCTAGGGTTAAGGGGTAAAGTTCATCTTCTACAAACAGACCATACCATCAAGATATATCATAATTAAGTTAGAATACATGTTAATATATTAATAATATCCAAAATAAATCATAAAAAAATCAATTCATAACATAATTTTTGAGATTGGATGAAACCCACTTGAAAACCAAGCTTTGGAAATCAATTTGATGGAACCCTTTGATGAAAGAGATCCCAAAGGTGAAATAGATCCCATACCTTTATAATTGATGAAGATTGATGGTGAAACTTGACTCTTTTCAACCCTTACACCCTACCCTAGAATGGTTTTCAATGGAGTTCTTCATTAGAGAGAGAAAGAAGAGAGAAGTTGGAGAGTTAGGGTTTGTGAGTTATGAGAGTTTAGATTAGTTTAGTTGGTTTGGGGTATTTTATGTGGTGTTAATGAACTTAATTAGGTTTCCCTTAACCCCTAACTAACTAACTAACCCCTTAATTAATTAATTGGAACTAATTTAAAATGTACAGAAAATCAGGCTCTCACAAATGAGACATCGACCAACGGTCCGTCGCAGAGTCGACGACCCCTGCCTCCTTCCGTGCTGCACATCTGTAGGTAAGTTCAGAGACTAGTCCAAATGTACCATTAGCCAAAATGTCTAAGTGTTGGTTGACGGATGGCATCGACGCCCCATTGATCCACACACGCCCCGTCGTTACCCTTCATGGGTGCACACGGCCCAGATAGTCTTTGACACAAAATGCAAGGGTCCTCCTCAGGGGCCCTTGTTTGGTCCTTGGGGATTCTTACCCAAAACATTTCGACTATGAATCAACTTAAACACATTTTAGACACTCTTCCACAAATTTTCATCATTTTTCGATTTATAAAAGTTAGTCAAATAGGCTAAGGCACGCTAGCACCTCATTAAACTAGTTTCCGAACGTCATGGACGTTTTGGTTTCTAGACATCCTAAATGACTTATATTAATCAAGATGGACCTTAAAAAGTGTCTACACCTTATGTCACTTACTTTATCTCTAGAACACGTCTTGGATTTTCGAAGTGTTACATTGAGCATCCTTCTTATTGTTTAACCTTGTGTTTATAGGAGATGACTTCTTGAAGGATCTCCGCAAGAAGGTTGGGAGAGGAAAAAGTGCATAAGGGAGTTCCCCAAGGTTATCAAGTCCCTTTTGTGAGTGAAGGTAATGAGGTTCTAGTTGTTCCCCCGAACATGACTAATGGGGAGATTAGAGAGGCTGTCTTGCACTAGCTCGAGTGATAACGACTCATGTGAAATGAGGTGTTTATCATAAGGTGAACGTTTTAGAGGGTACCATGACCTCTAGGTTGGGAGACTTTGTGAGGATGAATCCTCCTATCTTTCTTGGCTCTAAGGTGGGAGATGATCCCCAATAGTTTCTTGATGGTGTGTATAAGGTGTTGAGTGCTATAGGGGTGAATCCTATGGAGAAAGCGGAGTTGGATTCGTACCAATTGAGGGAGATTTCTCAAGTATGATACAATAAATATAAAGATAATAGGCCGGTAGAGTCGGGTCCTATAGAGTGGGAAGAGTCCAAAGAGCCTTTCTGAAGAAAGTACTTCCCATGTGAGAGGAGGGAGGTGAAGGTCGGAGAGTTCATTAACCTTAGGCAAAGTAATGTGGCTGTTGAAGAATCCATGCTTATTAGAAGCACAAGGATTATGAAGAGGAGTAAATCCTATGAGAAGAACCAAATTATGGTTAAGAAGAGGGCCCTAAATCAAGATGGGGTTAGTGCTTCTAAGGGCAAGCTTGAAAGAGGTGGTGGTTCTCGAATTATTAAGCCTACTTGTTCTACTTATCGGAAGAAGCATGTTGGGAAGTGTCTAGCCGGAACTTCTATGGTTGTGGTGAAGATGGCAAGAAGGTGAGAAACTGTATTGCTAATTCTGCTAAAGGAATGAAGGCCAAGCAAGTTCCTTCTTATGCTCCGGAAGAGGATGTTGGTAAGTTCTAATACTCTCTCTTAAGTGTTATGAGTTCCTTCTAAGTGCGTGAGTATGGTGAGTAGAGGAGTTGTGGTTGTTGTCTCTTCTCTTCTATTTTACTTAAGCTTGAGAGTTAGAAAGTCATAGTAGCATGTTGTGTTGTGTCTAGGTGTTTTGTAGAAATTGAATTTCATTGATTCCTTGCATTGTGCATTTTATGAAGATATAGTTATGCTTTTAAATGAGTTTATATGGTTTTATCTCTCATATTTTCATGCTTCCATCATCAATTGCTTAAGAGTTGCATTTTTGAAAAGTTGAGCATATGTACTGTTTTGGTGTTCACTGTGAAATTTTTGGAAATTTGACTAAATTGATCTTTTGTTGAAAATTGTTGTGATGTGTATATTATTGATGTATATAAGCATGATAATTAATGGAGAAGGATTTCCTCCTATTTGAAATGAAGAATGTGAGTCTTATTGCATGATGACTAGTAGATTTGTTTCTATGTTCATGTTGTCTTTTGAGTCTCTTAAGTTTGTGAAATTGTTGTTCTTCCTAAATATGTGTATTGTATATGTATGGTGGGTATATTTATGTGCTGCTAGTCTTGATTTTCTTTTCTCTTTATAGTGTCTAAAATAAAGCAAGTGTCATTCGAGGACTAATGTTGTCCAAGTGGGAATGAATGTAAAACCTCTAAAATGACTTAGGTGAAGCTAGAGCCTAAAGCTTCTGTCCTGAAGTTCTAAATTCCTAAAATGGTTTATAATTATTTTTATAGGGAGTGTCTAAAGTTTGGTAAAGTTTGGAAGTCTGAAGTTCATGACGTTCGAAAGGTTTGCCTTGAAACGTGCTTCTGTGCCTTAGTGTGTTTCGTGAAGTTTTACCTGTTCGTTTTGAATGAAATTGATGTGAGGGGTCCTCAACATGTGTACGAGTATAATTGGCTTGGAAATGTCTGGGAAAAATGTTCTTGTGCAAATTTTTATTTTGGCGCTACTTTTCATATATGTATGCAATGACCTCCGAGAGGTCAAGTACGCCGAGTCACACTCCGAGAGTGTCATATCTTTGAGGGTATACTCTAGGGGTGTGACACATGGACATAGCATACGATAATCGGCAAAATAAGGGTCAGGCGCACTTTGATACTGGTTTGACCTTGCGAATTGGCCGGCATGGCCGCGAGGGCCAACCGACTACATAGCCAATATGTCTTAAGGGATGTTCACGAGAAATTTTAGCATTTTGGATGTCAGAAATCCGGATCACAAAAAAAGATGAGGACTATAGCACATGCTAATCAGTAAAATGTTGGGCATGCGCGCTTTATGTTTGACCCAGTAAATGGGCCGACATGGCCATAAGGGCCAACCGACTGCATAGCCAATGTTTTACGGATGTTCAATAGAAATTTCAACATTTTGGACGTCAGAAATCCAGATTAGTAACAAAGATGGTGAGCTATAACCCACAAGAATTAGCAAAATGGGGGGTATGCGCGCTTTGGGGTTCGTTTGACCTAGCAAATTTGGCGGCATGGTCATGAGGGCTAATTGGCTGCATCTTAAAGGTCTTAACAGATGTCCATGAGATATTCCAGCATTTTGGACGTCAGAAATCCGAATCACCAACAAAGATGGTGAGATATAGCACACAATAATCAGCATAATTGGGGATATTCACTCTTCCGAGCTCCTTTGAGCTTGAAAATGGGTCCGCATGACTGGAAGGGCAAACCGGCTTTATAGCCAAGGTCTTAACAGATGTCCAGAATAATTTTTTGAATTTTTGATGTTAGAAACCAATATCACCAACAAAGATGGTGAGCTATAGCACACGATAATCGGCAAAATAGGGGCTATGCGCGCTTTGGGGCTTGTTTGACCTTGAAAATGGGCTGGCCTGACCGTGAGGGAAAAGCGACTGCATAACTAAGGTCTAAATGAATGTTCATGAGAAATTTCGGTATTTTGGATGTCAGAAATCTAAGTTACCAATCATGATGGTGAGCTATAGCACACAATAATCACCAAAATAGGGGTCATACGCGCTTTGGGACTCGTTTGACCTTATGAATTATCCATGTCCACGAAAGCCAGCCAGCAGCATATCCAAGGTATTAAGTGGACAAGAAATTTCAATATTTTGGACTTCGGATATACGGATCACTAACAAAGATGGTGAGCTATATCACAAGAAATTTCATGCGCGCTTCGAAGCTCGTTTGACCTTGAAAATTGGGCCGACATGGACGCGAATGCCAACTGGCTGCATATCAAGATCATAAGGGACGTTCACGAGAAATTTCGGCATTTTGGATTTTGAAAATCCAAATCACCAACAAAGATGGTGAGCTATAATTGGGAAAAGTGGGGGGTATGCTCACTTCGGTGCTTGTTTGACCTTGAAAATGGGATGACATGGCCGTGAGGGCCAACCGTCTGGATAGCCAAGGGCTTAACGGACGTACACGAGAAATTTTGGCATTTTGGACGTCGGAAATCCGGATTACAAACAAAGATTGTGAGCTATAATATAGCACACATTAACAGGAAAAAGAGGGGGGGTATGCACACTTGGGGACTCATTTGACCTTGAAAATGGGTTAGCATGTCTGCGAGGGAAAATTGGCTGCATAGACAAGGTCTTAACGGTCATCCACGAGACCTTTCAACATTTTGCACATCGGTAATCCGGATTCACAAGAAAGATGATGAGCTATAGCACACGATAATTAGAAAAATGGGGGTTATGCGCAATTCAGATTTGTATTTGAAAATTGGCCAGCATTGCCATGAGGGTTAACTGGCTGGATAGCCAAGTCTATACGGACGTCCATGAGAAAATTTGGCATTTTGGACATTGGAAATATGGATCACCAACATAATGGGAGCTATAGCACATGATAATCAGCAAAATTTAGGGTATGCACACTCAGCGCTCGTTTGACCTTAATAATAGGTCGGCATGGCCGCGAAGGCCAATCGACTGCATAGCAAATGTCTTAATGGATGTTCAGGAGAGCTTTCAACAATTTGGATGTTGGATATCTGGATCGCCAACAATGATAATGAGTTGTAGCACATGATACTCGAAAAAATAGGGGTTATGCACACTTCGGGGCTCGTTTAACGTTGAAAATTGGTCAGCGCTGCATTTTTGTTATTTTGGACGTCATAAATCAAGATCACCAACAAAGAAGGTGAGCTATGCACACGATAATCGGAAAAATGAGGGTTATGCGCACTTCGAGGATTGTTTGACCTTGAAAATTGGATGACATGGCCGTGAGGGCTAACCGTCTGCATAGCAAAGGTCTTAATGGACTTCCATAAGATATTTCGGCATTTTGGATTGGAAATCTAGAACACCAACAAAGATGGTAAGGTATAGCACACGATATTCAATGAAATGGGGGGTATGTGTGCTTTAGGGCTCGTTTGACCTTGAAAATTGGCTGGCATAGCCACAAGGGCCAACAGGCTGCATAGCCAAAGTCTTAATGGACGTCCATGATAAATTTCAGCATTTTGAACTATCACATCCGGGGAGCACCCCCTAGATGTAACCGGCGTCGTCGTCCTCTTTCTGGACCAAGAGACTCTTATCTTACATCATTACATTCATTGGTAAAATTTAGCAGAAATTTAGAACTTTTCATTTATTCTACATTGAGGTTTACATAGACCTCTACATACACATAGTATATACATCAAGTATAGATAGACCCTTCGTGTAGTAAGATTACTTAGTCTTCTACTTTTATTGCACATAGATATATGGAATATAACAGTCTTAAATAGTCATCTCATCTCATAACCATCTAACAAGAGTGTAATAATTTGGGCCTAGCCCATAAATCAATATAACAAGACCACATATAGGTCATATAATGTTTAGTACATAAATGACAAGGAAAGAACACAAGAGTCTTAATACTAAAACAACTTCATAAGCTTGATAGTGGCATTGCACTCGCAAAGTGAGGACCTACCTAACTTGGATGATTAAGAATTTCAAGTCTTCTTCAAAGTCGCCTCCAAAAGCCCTTCAATGTTTGAAACCTAAAATATTGGCAAAAAAGGAAGAAATTGGGTTAGTACACCACTTGTACTAAGTATGATACCATATGCACACATATCTTGAAATAATGCTAAAAAGGGACATTTCATAACGGTATGCAATTTACTTTGAAAAGCCTTCAAAATGACATAGTGTCATTTGCATGTAAGATCATCATATACATATAATTTACATTAATAAGCATATACATACATAAGAACGTCCTCCTAAGACTTCCCTCAACGCTAACTAGTGCAATGTTTAGCTAGAGTCCCATACCCCTACCTAGACTAAGCTAAACCCCTTAGCTCATCTTATTTAGAGTTCAATCCTTTAGTTCGTTTTACCTTTTGGGAACATCTTGCCTTAACCTACATAGACCACATGAGCTAATATGGAATCCGGTGACATGAAACCCTACACCGAAGGAAGCTGGTGTCATGAAACCCTACACTGAATAAGCTGGTCTACCGGCTACAGTAAAACCAAATATAAACATTATCTTCCTAGGTGGATCCACTACTATTCTTCCTATGGTGGCAACATAGTTCAATAACTAAGAGATAGGTACAACCTCTCTGCATGCCACTTGGAATTAGAAGCCTCCTCTCGTGGGAATACAGAAAGTGAGTATCCCTCTTAAGGGAGTCAACACCTCATGTGAAGCTATAGGGTGAATCTTTCTCTATGAAAAGTCAACACCTCCCATTTTTATGTTGATAGGGACCCTTTATGAAATTTCTTTAATACTTTTATTAATAATCATAACTTAATGTAGATAATAGGGTCTACGGTTGTATAAACATCATCATCATCGTAGCTAAATAAGAATTGCATGAGTATAATACTTCCATTACAATTCATACATGTGAGGTTAGCACATTTACATAGTAATATCATATTAAGGCACATTGGTAAATCATTACCATCCTTATAACATTTAAATCTTAGCCAACACCTCACAAACCATAGTCAATACATTTTTTAACATAATACCAACCCTCCTATCAATCCTTACACAAGTCATACTTCAATATAACATCATCACTTAACCACAAGTAACCATAATTGAAGTAAAGAGTTGGGATCACAAACTTACCAAGTCTCCTTCATAACTCATCATCAAGGTCTGACCATCAACCCTTAATTCAACCCAACAAGGGTACCATATCATCACATATAAATAACCAACATGATAACAAAGTCAATTGAGTCACTAAATCATAATCCATTACTAATTCATAGCTTAAGAAAAGTGGCTTAGGTCAATTCCATAATACACTTCATAACCTAGATCAATTACTCAAGAACTAGCATGATAGGACTCTAATTCATCTTAATCTATTCACAATTGATACAGTAAGATCATCTAGTAGTAAATCAACCAATAACCAATTCAATTGAACCAACATTACATAATTCATATAAAGATCATAACTTAGGTTAAGGGGAATAGGTCACTTTCTACAAATTAGACCAATCCATCAAGATGTAACATAATAGATTTACAATTCATGTTAATATGTTCAAAAATCCAAAAGAAATCATAAAAAATTAATTCATAACATCAATTCGTATTGGATGAAAATCCACTTGAAAACCCAACTTTTTAAATTAATTTGATGGAACCCTTTGAGGAAAGTGGTCTCAAAGATGAGAGGAATCTCATACCTTACTAATTGATGAAAATTGATGGAGAATTTCTACCCTTTTCATCCCTTGAATCCACCTCTAGCTTTGTCTTCAATGGAGTTTCTTAGAGAGAGAGAGAGAAAGAAGAGAGAAGGAAGAGAGTTTTGGGTTTGGGAATAATGAGAGCTTAGTTTATCTAATTAATTTAGGGGCTTTAAAGAGGTTGTTTACTAACTTAATTAGACCTTCACTAACCCCTAATTAACCTCCTAACTAAGCCAACTAATTAAATGAATTAATTCAAAGCGTGCAGCAAAACACAGACCTCACAGATGATACCACGATCGATGGATCACGTGTCAATCGAGGGGTACTGTGCACTTCCGTGCTGCACATCTGTCGATGAGTTCAGAGACTATGCAGAATGACCCTTCAAAGATTTTTTCTAAGTGACCATCGGCGGAGGCATCAATGCCCCATCGATTCACCAATGGCCCGTTTGTGGCATTCATTGATGACACTATCTCTTGACAACTTTTGGTCACTTTTTCAAGGGTCCTCCTCAAGGGCCCTTGGTTGGTTCTTGGGTAGTCGTGCGCAAACATTTCGACTATGAATTAACTCTAATATGTGTTTGACATCCTTCTACAAATTTTCATTATTTTCTGACTCCTAAATCAAACTAGTACCTCATTGAACTAGTTTGCGGACGTCATGGACATTATTTGACATTTTGGTTTCTAGACTTCCTAAATGACTTATATTCATTAAAATTGTAATGACCCGAAAGTACCCCCTAGAATAAAGGATCACCCATAGGTCAGAACAATTGCGTACTTGACCTTTGGGAGATCTTGTACAAGCCTTAGCTATCATTCATTACAAAAGAAATGAAAAGTAAAACATCTTTCATAAAAGGTAAGGATTTGATCTCATCTACACAAGCCAACATAAAGACACGATATAAGTATCTTAGGGACACGACCCTTTACATTAAATGAAAAAGACATAATCAGTCTTTAGAAAAGAAAATAAGAAATACAACTATACCTCTAATATATGAGGACATACTTAGTCTTGAGAGAATCTTTCCCAAGCTTGTCTTCTAGTTTTCAGACATGCCTCCAACCTATACTTATTAAGTATAGGAAAGTACAGGGTTAGTACAAAACAATGTACTCAGAATGACATATGCAAGAACATGCAAAAATGGATATTTTAGTAAACTAAGCTTTCATGCCAAATAAGTAAAACTTTCATAATTTAAGAGTTGTAATAGTATAAGAATCATCATAAATAGCACATAAAGCAGGACACTCAAAAACTTAGAAACAAAATACACTTTACAGTAATATTAGAAAATCTTACAGTGAACACAACGACAGATTACAGTGAATAACATTACAGTGAGCATTTTCTCCCAAGCATAGTGAACTCATTTTTTCGTGACTCATTTTTTCGTGAGGTTTCCCTTCTCCAATAGGACCTATAAGTTACACTAAGTGTAAGAGTAGCATCCATACTACTACTCCCACTTAGTGCTCCTTGAGGATTCCCTTAGATTAAGCACCCTACATTAGTCACTCCTAACATGCTTCTTAACATTAGACCTTAAGTTATCTAACTTCATTTACAACACATGATAGAACCCACCAAGACTCCCTTTTTGGAAGGTCTACTTAATATATAGTGCCCCATACGACCACCTAACCTAAGTAGTATGTTCTTTTATGAGACTTAGTTCATAAATTTCATATAAAACACACCAAGACTCCCCTTTCAGAAGGTCTACTTAGTGCAATGGATAGATAGCATCCCATGCCACAACCTACCCTAAGTAGTACATTCTTTTAGGAGACTTAGTTCTTCCATTCTTTTTGTAGGGAAATAACTTTAACCGATAAGACCATGAGAGCTAGACATAGAATCTCGATACTACCCTTATCGTATGAGGGCTCCCTACTACCTAGGGTGGGGTCTTTCTCTTAGCTTTTACATGGCTTTTCCAATAGCTACACCTATGCGGGGGCATAGTTAAGGGATAAGGACATTGCTACTAAGTAAATCACTCTCTACTAACAAGGAGTAGTCATCTCAAGAGGTACATTGGGTACAACATCTCTACTCACAATGTGCAACCCACCCCTTCTTCAAATCCTCTCGGTGCTAAGCATAACTTCCCCACGGTGTTTAAAAATTCAAAACTAAGGTCAAGGATAAATTTTAGACATCCCATCTCAACTCACAATGGGTATCCATCCTCCAACCTTCATTAGAAAGCTCTTGGGAGGTAGTGAGGTTGCTACTAAACACTTCATATCAACTCACAATGAGTGCTCACCCAAAACTCCTCTTTTTCATTCACATTCTTTAAAGTGTGAGTGTGCGTGTACATGTGAGCACATCATTCATATAAATCATCATTTTCATAACATTAAACTCTAGACATGCTTACACTTTCATTCATCATTTCTCACATACTAGGGTTATCAAGATATACACATACTTCATTTAGGCATAATCTAAATAAGACATACAATTCAAGCTTCATAAAGTACATCAACATGAATCTCATCATTTTCACTTCAATTCACACGTTAGGCCTTCAAAGCCACACTCAGAATACATACCAAATATATATCAAAATACATCAAGTAAATACCGCCCCCAAGAAGGTGGACCATACCACTCAAGAGCAATTTATAATAAGAATAATGCAATATAAGTAACTCACCATTTAAACAAGCTTTTACCGCCTATAACCGATTCCTCAATATTTCATTATAATGAGGCCCTTAGGGTTGAAGCTATACCATATTAACAACATAAAGAAACCAAAGCTCAAATACTACATAAACATGGTTCATTTAACCCGTTTCTTAAGCTAAAAGTTAAAAATGTGCATAAGCATGAGTTCATTAGGGGTTTAACATTATAATCATCAATTAATACTAGAAGCAACCTATTTGGATCATTAAACCACTTTTACATGAAGATCCATGCTTAGAATAAAAACTAGGAGAAGATAAAGTTTGAAAACCCTTTTTGAAATCTTTTAGAAATGACTCCTTGAATAGAAGGGGGTTCAAGGATGACTACCATACCTCAAGTAGAAGAAAACCCCTAATTTTTATGAAGAAACACATCGAAACCACCCCTCCTAGTCCACCTTGAGTTTTAGCTCCAATGATGACTTTGAGAGAGTTTGAATATTGATGTGAGGGGTAGTGTCTAGGTCTAGGATTTAAAACCAATTTAATATAACTTAAAACACTAAAAATATGGTCCTAGGGTCATAAAAGACTTGGGGTGAATTTAAAAAACACCTCAAGTCAAGGCAGCAGACCTGGCAGCTTTTGCAGGCCACTATTGACGTCTCTCAACGACGGACCGTTGATGCTTCGATGTCCCATTTATGAGGGCTTGTGGTTTGGGTATTTAACTCCCAAACCTGCAGGCATTCATGTCTAGTCGACAGATCAGGTTGACGAGCTGTCGTCTGGTCTACTGGTCCTCGACTGGCTCATCGATGGACACTGTTTTTTGGCAGTTTTTGTCTAGAGTTGGGGTCCTCTTCTAGGGCCCCTTATGGGTCGTAGATGGAGTCGTACCCGGATGTTAAACTCCTTACTAATTAATCTAGGTCTTAGTAACATCCCACATCAATATCGATTAAAATAAACACGTAAATCTCACTCAAACAAATTAAGACACATGAACACTTTCTAAGACACACCTTCCAAATGTCATGGACGTTCTTGGACATTTGACCTCCAAACTTAACCAAACTTCATACACTGCCTAAGGATACTAATATAACTCATTTTATTACAAAATTAACTCAATAAACAATTACGAAGCTCTAGTTCACCTTAGTTCATTTTAGGGTGTTACAAAAATAGGCCTTTAAACAGTATCTAAACCTTTTGACACTTATTTAGGCTCTAGAACACGTCTTAGACTTTTTTGAAGTGTTACATGGACGTCAGAAATCAGGATCACCAACAAATATGGGGAGCTATAGCACAAAATAATAGACTAAATAGGTGACATGTGCACTTCGAGGCTCATTTGACCTTGAATATTGGCCGGCATGGCCACGAGGCCAATTGGCTCATAGCCATGCCGTTAAAAGACTTCCACAGAGAAATTTCGGCATTTTGGTCGTCCAAGATCCAGATCACCAATAAATATGGTGAGCTATAGCACACGATATTCGACAAAATGGGGGTCATACACGCTTCAGGCTCGTTTGACCTTATAATGGTCCAGCATGGCCGGGAGAGCCAATCGACTGCAAAGCCAAGGTCTTGACAAACGTCCACGAGAAATTTTGGTATTTTAGAAGTCAGAAATCCAGATCACCAACAAAGATATTGAGTTATAGCCCATGATAATCAGCAAAATGGGGGGTATGCATGATTCGAGGCTCGTTTAACCTTGAAAATGGGTTAGCATGCCGTGAGGTCCAACCAGTTTTAACGGACGTCCACGAGAAATTTTTGCATTTTGGACGTTAGAAATCCGGATCACCAACAAAGATGGTGAGATATAGCACACGATAATTGGAATAATAGGGGGATGCATGTGCCAGGGCTCGTTTGACCTTTAAAATTTGACGGCATAGCCGTGAGGGAGAATCGGCTACATAGCCAAGGTCTTAATAGACGTCCACAAGAAATTTTAGCGTTTTGGATGTCATAAATCCAAAACACCAACAAAGATGGTGTCACATCAAGGGAGCACCCCCTAGACGTAATAGGTGTCGTCATTCTCGGAGAAGATTTTGACTAGCCTCTTAGCATTCGTCATAACATATCATAGGTTAAATTATGGAAAATTTAAAACTTTTCATCTACACTTACATAATGAGGTTTACATTGACCTATCGCTTACCCATAATATATACATAGGGAGTTTACATAGACTCCTCGCATAGGAAGCACTACATAGGCTTCTACTTTTATTTCACATACGTAATACATAAAGATATTCTAATAGAAAATTGTCTCACATTTGAACCATCTAGTTTGAGTACAACATTTGGGCATAAACCTTACTTCATGACAACAGAAGACATATATGGGAGGCATATACAATAATAGTCTTCAAAGAGAATGAACTAAATGTCTTTAATACTGAAACAATATCCAATAGGTAGATAGTGGCATCATCCTCGGAAGGTGAGGACCTACCAAACTTCGAGAATGAGAGTCCAAGTTATCTTCAATGGCCCTCTATAAGATTAACGGCCGGAACCTACATAATTGTAGAAACATAGAAATATGGGTTAGTAAACACTTGTACTAAGTATGGAAACATGCACCTAAAATATTTGAAATCATGCTAAAGGGCACATTTATTCAAAACCATGCTAAGTTACTTCGAAAAACCTTATGCACAACCAAGAACCCATATAAGACAATAATAACATATTCTTTAAGACAAGATCATATACAACACAAGACTAGCATTATCAAGTATAACATCTTTGAGCACAGAACCAAAACAGCCCTAACATCATGTTATAACAACAAAGCATATACAAGAGTTTCACAACATTACATCGTATGAAAGATCCTTACTCATAACCCATCATCAAGTCTACAAGTGCAGTGACCAAGTAAAGCCCCATAACCTTACTCAATCAAGTAAACAAAACAAGGACAACAAGCAATGTCTATCCTAACATAGCATAACATCAAGAGTAGCCATCACGACCTTTAGAAATATAGACCAATAACATGTTCATATAGTGTCATACACATGTAAATTTAACGTATGCATAATCACTTACTTTACATAACATAAGAATAACCTTCTAGGGCTTCCCTCAAAGCCAACTAGTGCAATGTATAGGTAGAGTCCATACCCCTACCTAGACTAAGTCAATCCCTCAAGTGACCCTAGTTAGTGTTCACTTCTTTACATCATTTTACTTTCAAGAACACTTGCCTTGACCGACATAGATCACAAGAGCTAAATGTGGAACCTGGTGTCGTGAAACCCTACAACGAAAGTAGGTGGACTACTTGTCAAGGTAGTATCAAAACATGAACATAGCATTCTAGGTTTATCCACTAGCTAGTATTCTATGGGGCAACATAGTTCAAGAACTAGGAGATGTGTATGGTAACCTTTTTATGAATATTGCATTATAGTCTCCAATCTCATGAATACAATAGTGAACCTTCCCTACTTGGGAAGGGACACTCCTCAGTACTAGTTCACTCTGTTTTAAGCTAGACTCCCTTTTTGAAATGTCTTTAATCCTTTATTAATCATCATAACTTAGTACAGGCCATAAGAGACTAACCCCTTATGTATCATAGCATTTTCTCATGAGGAATTGTGACAATATCCTTACAATACGATTGTCATACGTGAGATCAACACATCAAAATTATCATGTCATAATAAGGCACATAGTCATAACCAACATTATATCGTCACATCTTAAACATGATCTCACATCTTTACATAATCAAGACAATTCTATTACATCATCATACCAACACCTACTTAATCAATTCACAGTACATGCTTCAATTGAACTTCATCACCAAGTACAAGTCATCACATTGGAGTAAAGGTTCAAGATCACAAAGTCTTATCGATTTCTCCTTCAAAATCCATCATCATTGGTTTTACCCTCAACCAATCAAATTTCATCCATCAATAGGTGTAATAAGATCATACAATAGTAATTGACACTATAACTAAGTCAATTACATCAATACTAGTAAATTTTACATGAGTGCATCACCTAGGGTTAGGGAATTAGGGTCAATTCATGATCTATTCCATATACTAGGTTAAATTATCAAGAACTAGTGTAATTGAACAATAATACATCATAATCTGATCTAATCATAATCATCAAAAGGAAACCATAAACAATACAATTGACAAGTTCAATTTCGGATTAGGAAGATACCCATATGAAATCATCTGTTTTAAAATAACCATTTGGGGAAAGGTTTCAATCCCTTGATATTCCTTGAATATTGATGGAGAAGAGTGATATTCTTGAAGCCCTAGAACCCTTAGAACTTGCTCTTCAATGGAGTCTTCTTTGGGATAGAAAAAGTGGAGAGAAGATAGCGTAATTTGGGTTTGGGAATTGTGGGGTGTTAAGTTTAGTTTAGGCTTAGGGTAGTTTATATAGTCTCTTAACTAACTTGATTAAACACCCCCTAACCCTAATTGAACCCGTTACTAATTAAATAATTAATTGAACTCACTTAAAACTAGACAGTGAAAATGCAGGCTGACATATGAGACCCCGACCTATAGTTTGTAGGTTAGTTGACGCCCATATCCCCCCACTGCCCTGCAGGTCCGTAGGTAAGTTCAGAGACCGTGCAATTTGGCCATTTTGCAAAAAATGACCGGGTGTCCAATGACGGAGGCATCGAAGCCCCATATTTCCACCTATGCCTCATCGCCTGCAACCGTAGGTATACACTTCCTAATGATAGCTTTTTGGACAAAACAGAAGGGTCCTCCTCAAGGACCCTTAGGGTAGTCCTTGGGGAGTCGTACCCGGACGTTTCGACCCTTAACATACTCTAGTATATGTTTGACAGCTTTCAACAAAATTTTATCGAATTCCGACTCCTAAAACCCAGCGAAATAGGCTAAGCAACACTAGCACCTCTTTCAATAGTGTCCAAGCGTCATGGACGTTTCTTGACGTCTTGACTCTAAAACTTACTACATGACTTATAAACATTATTTTGACCATAAAATCGTGTTACAAACTTTAGACACTCATGTGAGGCTCTAGATTAGGTCTTGGACTTTCAAAGTGTTACATTATCCCCCCATTAGGAACATTCAACCCCGAATGACACTCAAATCTTTTAAAGGGAAAGGATAGACTCAATACTAGCAGCTCAACCAACAACAACATAACCAACATGAGTTACAACTGAAATCAACAAAGCAACATGTCATTTACACTTACCAACTCAAAACATCATTTAACACATATAAGAGCCCAACATCAAAACATGAGGAATTTTCTTCTCAACATCAACAGGAGCTCATATCACACAAAGAGTCACTTACGTCAAAACTCGTTCCAAATCACATCAACATTCTACATGCTTAATATCATTTTATGAATATCACAACATACCAAATAAACTATCAAGTGTAATTTAAGACAAAGAGCATCTTTCCATCAAAATTCATTTTAGCAAAATCTTTACCATAATCATGCATATATTTAGAAAACAAGTCAAATTTAAATTAACCCAATATTTTCATTATTAAATAGGAACAACTAACCTTAATTAGCAAAGAGATGAGGATAACGGGACTTAATGTCGGCCTCGGCCTTCCATGTTGCTCTCTCAACTAGGTGATTTGTCCATAACACCTTTACGGAGTCCACCTCTTTGTTTCTCAACTTCTTCATATGTCGATCAAGGACTTCCGCCGGAATTTCTTCAGAGGAAAGGTTCTTATCTACATCTAGACCTTCACTAGGAAGATTGGACTCGGGGTCACCAATGCACTTCTTAAGCATAGAGACATGGAATACCGGATGAACTAAAGCTAGCTTACTAGATAATCTCAACTCGTATGCAACCTTACCAACCATTTGAAAATTTCATAGGGACCCACATAACGAGGACTTAACTTCCCTTTCTTGCCAAATCTCATCACCCTTTCATGGGTGAAATTTTTAAATACACCTTGTTACCTTCTTCAAATTCTATTTCTCTTCTCCTATCATCGGCGTAAGACTTTTGCCGGCTATAGGCTGTTTAAAATTGGTTCCTTATGATATGAACTTTCTCCATAGAATTATAGATCAATTCAGGACCAAAAAGTTAAGTCTCACTAACTTCAACCCAACCAATCGGAGATCTACATCTTCTACCATTCAAATCTTCAAAAGGAGCCATGGATATAGTTGAATGGTAACTATTGTTATAAGAGAACTCAACCAAAGGCAAGTGTCCATTCCAACTTACCTCTAAATCGATCACAGAAGCTCTAAGCATATCCAAGGGTTTGAATAGCACGCTCTGCTTGACCATCCGTTTGGGGATGAAAAGCAGTGTTTAACTTCATTTGAGTACCCCAACCTTTTTGGAACGAACTCCAAAAGTGAGAAGTAAATTGAGCACCTCTATCTGAAATGATGGATAAAGGGATCCCATAAAGTCTCACAATCTCATTGATATAGATCTTTGCATACTCTTCGACCGAATAAGTAGACTTAATGGGGATGATGTGACCAGATTTTGTCTGCCTATCCACAACCACCCATATAGAGTCATTTTGCCTTCGTGTCCGAGGCAAACCCACTACGAAGTCCATATTAATATCTTCCCACATCCAAGCGAGAACTTACATTTCTTGAAGTAAGCCACCAGATTTTTGGTGCTCGGCTTTCACTTATTAGCAATTTGGACACTTTGCAACAAATTCCGCTATGTCCCTTTTCAAGCCATCCCAACAAAACACTTCTCTAAGTTCATGATACATCTTAGTAGAACCCGGATGAATCAAATAACGAGAACTATGAGCTTCCTATAGGATCTAGTTTCTCAAATCATCATCCACATAGGGCACTACATAACCTCCCTTGGTACCTCAAACCCCCCCCCCTCCCAAGGAGCATGACTCATTAAGCTTACCAAGAACCGATTCTTTTAAATCCATCAATAATTGATCAAAGCCTTTCTTAAACTTCACCTAAACAACCAAAGACGACTCAGAGTTATGATGGACCATAAAACCACCATTAGGAGAATCTTCCAATCGAACACCCAAACGAGCCAACCTATGGAAATCTTTCACTAGGTCTTTTTTGCCCTTTTCAAAATGAGACACACTACCTATGGTTATACGACTTAGAGCATCCACAACAACATTGGCCTTGCCAGGGTGGTAGAAAACACTAATCTCATAATCTTTCAACAATTACAACCACCTTCATTGTCGGAGATTTAACTCCCTTTGAGTAAACACATATTCAAGACTCTTGTGGTCGGTATACACATGATCATGGAAACCATAAAGGTAGAGCCTCCATATTTTCAAGGCAAACACCACGACCTCTAACTCAAGATCTCATGAGTAGGGTAGTTCTTCTCATGAACCTTGAGTTGTCTAGAAGCATAGGATATAACCTTCCCGTGTTGCATAAGGACAACCCAATACCACTCGAGATGCATCACAATATACCACAAAACCGTTAGTACCCTTCGTTATACTCAACACCATAGTGGTGGTAAGCTAGAGTCCTTTTTAGAAATGTCTTTAATGTCTTTATTAATCATCATTGCTGATTGTAGGCCATAAGTCACATTGGTAAATCATTCACCCATCCATATAACATTTACATCTTACCCAACACCTCTCAAACCATAGTCGAGACATTTTAATTCAACATCATACCACCCTATCAATCCTATACAAGGCATAATCCAATACAACATCATGATTTAATCACAATTAACCACAATTTGAACTAAATTCAACACCGGAGTGGTGATAAACCGATCTGAGCTCTATCTTTGAGAAATGGATAGCACCTTGAAGTTGGTCAAACAAGTCATCAATACTAGGTATGTGATACTTATTCTTGATTGTGACCTTGTTCAACTATCTATAATCAATGCACATTCTGAGAGAACCATTTTTCTTCTTTACGAACAACACTAGTGCACCCCATGATAAAATACGAGTTCTGATGAAGCCCTTATCTAAAAGGTCTTTCGACTGCTCTTTCAATTCTTTAAGCTTCGCTGGAGCTATTTTGTAAGGAGGAACAGAAATAGGCTAGGTATCTTGAAGGAGATCAATTCTAAGGTCGATTTTTCTTTCGGGAGGGACTCTAGGAAGATCTTCTGGAAATACTTCTGGTAACTCACAGACTACTGGAACTAATTCAAGAGTTGGGGTTTCAGATACAGAATCCTTAACCCGAACTAGCTGATAGAGATAACCCTTAGGCGCTAAGGTACTACCCTTCCATTCTAAGATTGGTTTATTTGGAAACTGAAAATGAACAATCCTAGTTCGACAATTGATTGAGGCATAGCAGGAATGTAACCAATCCATGCCAAAAATGACATCGAAGTCTACCATTTCTAACTCTATAAGATGTGCTGAGGGACTTTCTGAGAGACTGTGACAGGTCAAATTTTGTATACCCGTCAAGCTATAACTGTGTCACCAACTGGAGTAGAGACTGAGAAAGGTTCTGAGAGTTTCTGGACTAACAATGAATTGGACTGCTATAGTGAGTTACAAAACACAAAGTCTCTCTATTGTCTTTTCACTAAGTGAACCATATTGAGTCACATCCTTAAGCTAGTAGGATGTCAAGTTCACCTATCACTACCAGTTACTTGCATCACACAAAATATTTTCTTGACTTTATTAATGAACTTCTATGGATTCTTACAAACTTGCGACCCTAAAAACTTAGGAGGATTCATCCTAACAAAATCTAAAACTCTGGCCGCAACTGATCAATCATTTCTATTAGTATGAACTAAAACCTGCTGATTGTTCTTGTTGGTCATACTCTGAGCCAACATCTGTATATAGTTTCTGAAGTCAGCATTGGATACTTCCTGATCTAGGACCGAAGTAGCTGCGTTTGCATTCCTGGCATTCACATTCCTAGCGTTAGCTCTATGAGGAGGCATGATCTGAAACATAGAACGCAAAGTTAGAATTGAATAAAATCATACCTCACGCAGATAAGAGTAACAAGATTGTGAAGTTTTTCCTAAAACAGTTCATAGCCTCCCTCTCATTAGATGTGGTGCACTTCACACCCATGAAAAGGACTCTGCTTAGTGCAGCTTCTCAGACATCGTTGGATTCTTGAATCTAGTGCTCTGATACAAAGTTTTGTCATGCCTCGAGCTACCCCCGAGACGTGGACATAGAACCTAAGGCCACAAGCGATCCCAAGCTAACCTTGTTGGCATGATCATGAGCATACTAAAGATAATAAACTAAATGCAGAAGCTAAATCATAATTTAAAATGAAAAGATGGGGAATACCATATATTATAATTAATATAAATGAAATATTGATGAGTTTAATACAAAGAAATTATTAACTCAATATTACTCCAAAACTATCTATATCTGAAGTAAGCCTCTAAATGACTAGAAATACTGGGACAAGCCCCAACTAAGTCTAGCAAAAACTGAAACTCAATGACTAAAAGACTGAAATCAACTCATGACTATTGTCCTCGGAGAATGAGGACTCACCACTGAATCTGCTGAATTGGAGATCGAGAATAGATCTAAGCATGATCTGAATGCTGAGAACCTGAACCTACATCACGAGAAGATGTAGCACATGTATGCGTCAGTACTTGAAGGTACTAAGCATGTAGGATAGAGTAAAGCTGAAATAAAACATAACTCAACAATCGTAAAAGCAAGTATAATAATTTGAACATGATATACTGAATTTTTAGCTAACTAGATGCAATGACCAATTTATAACATCTGAAACTGAATACTGAATATACTAATAAATGGTCAATGCAAGAGAGTCTGACTGAATTGTGGGAGCTACTAATAACTGATAATAAAACCACATGAGCTAAATGTGGATTCCGATGTATAGGCCCCATTGCGAGGACCCAACATACCCTGCTAAAGGTATAAATGCATGCTGGAGTGATCACTAAACTGATTGACCATAGAGAGAACTTACAACCTACTTGGTAGTAGTTCTGGGACTAATTGGGTACGCTAAACCATAGTCCAACTCGGTATTATGCTACTCCAAATGAATTATGCCATTAACTTATTATGAGTTTATGTAAATACTTGATAGCTCAAAACTAAACATGCAAACTGAGAATGCAACAATTAGTCTGTTAACTATGCATTTATAACTGAGGCATGTATATCTGAAGTAATTTGAATCTGACCTAGTATGTGTAATCAAGAACAAAAGAAATACATAGCCAGGGTTCCGAAATTCATGCATTAAACTGAATAATAGCCTTACAATCTGATTTGGAATACATAACTAATAAATTCATGAAGTTCTGTTGATTTTCAAGAAAACCTAGGTCTAATCATGATATGGGAATCAAGAATCTGACTGAAAACTAGGGACCCAATGGGTGAAAGGAATAAACTAGTGAAATCCCACATACCTGGTGATGAAATTCACGGAGAAACACTTAGATTTTGGGGCTAGAAGTGCTGGAACATTGCTGCGTTCTTGAACTAGGGTTCTTGACCTTTTTTCTCCTTTCTTGCTTCTAATTTTCTAAGTTTTGATTAATGATTTGACTTAGATAAGTTTTAGTTATGTTTCTAAGCTTAAACTAACTAAAATATGAGGATTAGGGTCAAAATAATGTGTCTTAGGGTTTAAATAAAGTGGGAAAAGACCAAAAGACCCCTGAGTTAAAAGTTGTCGAAGTCAACTGACTGACCGTAAGTCGACTGATGGTCCGTACTGGTAAACTGTTGTTGTGACTGAGAGTTCAAAGTCTGTTGGGGAACCGATGGAGTTTTACTGACGTAAGTTGACTGCCGGTTCGTACTGGTCAACTATCGTTTGCGACTGAGAACTAGAAGTAAGCTGATCAATCGACGGAGTCAAGTGATAGACCACAAGTCAATTGACATTTTGTACTAGTCGACCGTCGTGTGTGACTTGGAACTGAGAGTCAGCTAGACCATAGACGGAGTCGACTGACGATCCGTAGCTAGCTTCGAAGCTGGCACCTACAACTTTTTAAATCTGTATTTTTTGTACGTTTTTGCATACGGGGTGTTATAATGTTGGTGTCACATTTGCTTCCCATGTCATTGTCATTATCTTTAGTCCATATCTGTATGTCTTCTACAATTGGTCCAAATCTCAACAATGATTATGACCACCAAAACATCAATCCCGAATGAGTTACTACAAACAAAAGAACAATATCAAAAGAGTTATGATTATACAAAAGTACATAGTCTCAAAAGAGTTATAAATAGCAAAGCAACAATCTCGAAGATTAATAAAGTTTAAGTGAAGAAATTTTTATAATTATGGGTGGCAGCCCAGGGGCAAAGCCTAGCATGGGTCAATCCCAATTGGTATAAAAAGGTGGCCGCTCAGGGGTGAAAGCCTAGCATGGGCCGATCCCGATTGGTATAAGAGGGTGGAAGCTCAGGGGCGAAAGCCTAGCATAGGCCGATCCCAATTGGTATAGAAGGGTGGCAGCTTAAGGACGAAAGCCTGGCATGGGCCGATCCCAATTTTGTGGAATTATGAGGACAACATCCAAGGGTTTAATATCCCTATCATGGGTTATGCTCACCTTCCACTGATCAGCTGGTCATTTCTATCATAAGGATTACAAAAATTATAACGCACAAAAAAGTAAAGAAAAGAATGTAACATACACAATTCCACAAGTATAAGCAAAGGTGGTTAATCCTTAGCTACTGGTATTAGGTTTCACATGGGCTCTGATGTCACATATGGTTGTATTGTGCCTTACATATTCAGTACATTCTTTCGTACTGACGTCCCTTATTGGGGCGCTGCATTTCATGTTGCAGGTACAAGTATTCAAAAGTAGATCTCCCCAATAGAAGCTCATGATACTTAGACATTGTCGGTGAGCTCCAGGTTGAGTTGAGGCTTTGATGAGTCTTTACTATGCGTATTTTTAAAGCATGGATTCCAATAGTGGCTTTGTAGACATTATAAAGCTATCATCTGTTTTCATAGCTTCACTTGTCACATGTATTGGTTCAGCTAGTCAAAATGTGTTGTAATAAAGCTTTTCATCAGTAATCTGCAGTTTACTTTCTCATCATAGGTTACATGTAAAGCATGTATTCATAGGGTACTTGTCCGCCTCACCAAGTGTTGGGGTGTGAAATCTAGATACACACAGTATTATATATATCGAGTATACAAAGACCCTTCGTATAGAAATATTCAATAGTCTTCTACTTTTATTGCACATAGGTATATAAAATATAACATAGTCTCAAAATAGTGGTATCATTTCATTACCATCTAATAGGAGAATATCAAATTGGGCCTAGCCCATACACCAATGAAACAAGACGACATATAGGTCATA
This sequence comes from Solanum pennellii, assembly GCF_001406875.1. Lineage (NCBI taxonomy): Eukaryota > Viridiplantae > Streptophyta > Magnoliopsida > Solanales > Solanaceae > Solanum > Solanum pennellii. Next base: position 19,359,105 of record NC_028647.1, read on the forward strand.
CAACGTTCAGTATCCAAATGAAAAGGAAAGAAACATAAGAGTCTTAAAACTAAAAATAATATCATGGCTTGATAGTGGCATCGCCTTAGAAAAGTGAGGACCTACCCTACTTGGATGATTAAGAAATCCAAGTCTTCTCCAATGTCATCTCGAAAAGCCCTTCAACGACCGGAACCTAAAATGTTGGGGGAAAGGAAACAATGGGGTTGGTTCACCATTTTAATAAGTATGAGACCATATGCACACATATCATAAAAATATGCTAAAAAAGGGACATTTCATTAAGTACACAATTTACTTTGAAAACCTTTATGCACATTCAACAAGACTATACCAAATCACTTAGGCATATTCATTAAGTCATAGACATGTGCATCACAAGACCAACAACATCAAAACTAGTCAATTCAACATGCATATCATGTAATTGAATACAAAGTCAAGTAACTCTATCATCAAGTCATAAATAACCACAAGCATGAATAAGAGTACATTCATCATAAGCAAAGTAAGACAATTACCCATGAACACCTATCAAGTCAACAAGTGCAATGACCAAGCAAAGCCCTGTAACCTTACTCGATCTAATAACTCAACAGGAATCATGATTAACATCCCACATCAGATCACGACATTTAAGAGTACATAGCATCATACTTTCACAATATTGACCAGTACATATTCATAAGTGACACCAATCAACATATAGTATCAACGATGTGCAAGTTCACCTTATACATATCATGTAGCATTAATTCATACAAAACCAAATGCTCCTAAGACTTCCCTTAAGGATAACTAGTGTAATGTTTAGGTAGAGTCCCATACCCCTACCTAGACTAAGCGAAACCCCTTAGGTTATTCTAGTTAGAGTTCATTCATTTATTTCATTTTACATTTTGGGAACATCTTGCCTTAACCAAAATAGACCACATGAGCTAATGTGGAATCCGGTGTCATGGAACCCTACACTGAAAGAAGGTGGACTACTTGCCAAGGTAGTACAAAAACATGAACATAGCAACTACGTGGATCCACTAGCTGGTATTCCTATTCGGGAAACATAGTTCAAGAACTAGGAGATATAGTCGGAATCCTCTTTATGCTACATGCATTATGGTCTCCAATCTCAAGAGTAATTTAGTGATCCTACCTTGCCTATGTGGGAAGGAACACTTCTCACTCTAATTCACTCGGTGCTAAGCTAGAGTCCCTATTTGAAATGTCTTTCATGTCTTTATTAATCATCATAGCGTAGGTCATAGGGTCTAACTCTTGAATAATCATCATCATCATCGTATCTCAATAAGAATTTCATGATTATAATCCTTTCATTACAATTCATATAGGTTAGGTTATCACATTAAAATTTTCATATCATGATAAGGCACATTGGTAAATCATTCACCCATTCTTATAACATTTACATCTTAGCCAAAACCTCTCAAACCATAGTCAAGACATTTTAATTCAACATTATATAACCCTATAAATACTATAAATGGCATACTCCAATACAATGTCATGATTTAATCACAATTAACCACAATATGAAGTAAAGGATAGGGATCACAAGACTTACCAAGTCTCCTTCATAACCCATCATCAAGGTCTTACCATCAACCCTTAACTCAAACCAATTAGGGTGTAACATCATCATAATTCAATAATAAACATGATATCAAGGCCAAAATAATCACTACATCACAATCCAATACTAGTTCATAGCTTAATACAAGATACTTGGGTCAATTCACAACATACTTCATAACCTAGATCATTTCTCAAGAACTATCATGAAAGGAATATACTTAACCCTAATTAATTCATGATTAGTATAACAATATCATCTAGTAGTAATTCAACCAATAACCAAGTCAATTAAAGCAATACAATATAATTCATATCAAGATCGTCACTTAGGGTTAAGGGGTAAAGTTCATCTGCTATAAACTAGACTAGACCATCAAGATATATCATAATTAAGTTACAATACATGTTAATATATTCATAATATCCAAAATAAATAATAAATAAATCAATTCATAACATAATTTTTGGATTGTATGAAACCCACTTGAAAACTTACTTTGGAAATCAATTTGATGGAACCCTTTGAGGAAAGAGGTCTCAAAGGTGAAAGAGATACCATACCTTTTTAATTTTGATAAATATTTATGGCGAAACTTGACTCTTTTCATACCTTAAACCCTCCCCTAGCATTGTATTCAATGGAGTTCTTCACTAGAGAGAGAAAAAAAGAGAGAAAGAAGAGAGTTTGGGTTTGTGAGTTGTGAGAGTTTAGATTAGTTTAGTGGGGCTGGGTGTTTTATGGGGTGTTAATGAACTTAATTAGACTTACCTTACCCCTAACTAAAAAACTAACCCCTTAATTAATTAATTGGAACTAACTTAAATGTGCATAAAATCAGGCCCTCATAAACGAGACATCGACCGACGGTCCGTCTGTGAGTCGACGACCCCTGCCTCCTCCCGTGCTGCACATCCATAGGGAAGTTCAGAGACTGTTCCAAACGTACCGTTAGCCAAAATGGCTAAGTGTTGGTTAATTGATTGTATCGACGCCCCATCGATCCACACGCACCCCGTTGTTACCGTTCGTGGGCGCACACTATCGAGGCAGTCTTTGACCCAAAATGCAAGGGTCTTCCTCAGGGACCTTGGTTTGTACTTGGGGATTTGTACCCAAAAGTATCGACTATTAATCAACTTAAACACATGTAATACACCCTTCCACCAATTTTCATCATTTTCCAACTTTTAAAAGTTAGTCAAATAGGCTAAGACACACTAGCACCTCATCGAACTAGTTTCTGAATGACATGGACGTTCTTGGACTTTTTGGTTTCTAGACTTCCTAAATGACTTATATTCATAAAAATAGAACTTAAAACAGTTTATACACCTTATGAAACTTACTTTAGCTCAAGAACACGTTTTGGATTTTCGAAGTGTTACAATGAGCATCCTTCTTATTGTTGTCCTTGTGTTTATAGGAGATAACTTATATAAGGATGGCCGCAAGAAGGTTGGGAGAGGAACAAATGCATGAGGGAGTTTCTCAAGTTGATAAAGTCCCTTCTGTGAGTGAAGGTAATGACGGTTCGGTGGTTCCCCCGGAAATGACTAATGGGGGAGATTAGAGAGGCTCTCCTTGCACTAGCTCGAGTAATAACGACTCATGTGAAATGAGGTGTTGAGCATATGATGAATGTTTTAGAGGGTACCATGACCTCTAGGTTGAGGGACTTTGTGAGAATGAATCCTCCTATCTTTCTTGGCTCTAAGGTATGGAGAGGATCCCCAAGATTTTCTTGATGGTGTGTATAAGGTGTTGAGTGCTATGGGGGTGTCTCCTATGGAGAAGGCAGAATAGGATTCGTACCAATTGAGGGAGGTTTCTCAAGTATCGTAAACACAATAGAAATATAATAGGCCGGTTGAGTCGGGTCCCATAGAGTGGGAAGAGTTCAAGGAGGCTTCTTAGGAAAGTACTTTCCACGTGAGAGGAGGGAGGCGAAGGTCGGAGAGTTCATTTACCTTAGGCAAGGTAATGTGGCTGTTGAAAAATCCAAACTTAGGAGAAGCGCAAGGATTTTGAAGAGGAGTAAATCCAACGAGAAGAATGAAATTACGTTTAAGAAGAGGGCCCCAAATCAAGATGGGGTTAGTGCTTCTAAGGGCAAGCTTGAGAGAGGTGGTGGTTCTCGAATTATAAAGCCTACTTGTTCTACTTGTCGGAAGAATCATGTTGGGAAGTGTCTAGCCGGAACTGCTATGGTTGTGGTGAAGAGGGTCATAAGGTGAGAAATTGTATTGCTAATTCGGCTAAAGGAAGGAAGGCCAAGCAAGTTCCTCGTTATATTCCGGAAGAGGATGTTGGTAAGTTCTAATATTCTCTCTTAAGTGTTATGAGTTCCTTATTACTGGGGGAGTATGGTGAGTAGTGGAGTTGTGGTTATTGTCTCTTCTCTTCAATTCTACTCAAGCTTGAGAGTTAGAAAGTCATAGTAGCATGTTGCATGTTGCATTCTGTTTAGGTGTTTTCTAGAAATTGAATTTCATTGATTCCTTGCATTGTGCATTTTATAAAGATATAGTTTTGCTGTTAAATGAGTTTATATGGTTTTATCTCTCATATTGTCATGCTTCCATCATCAATTTCTTAAGAGTTGCATTTTTGAAAAGCTGAGCATAATTCACTGTACTATTTTGGTGTTCAGTGTGAAATTTTTGGAAATTTGACTAAATTTTTCTTTTTTTGAAAATTGTTGTGATATGTATAGTATTGATGTATATAAGCATGATAATGAATGCATAAGGAGTTCCTCCTATTTGAAATGAAAAATGTGAGTCTTATTGCATGATGAGTATTAGATTTGTTTCTATCTTCATGTTGTGTTTTGAGTCTCTTAAGTTTGTGAAATTGTTGTTCTTCTTAAATATGTGTATTGTATATGGTGGGTATGGTTATGTGCTGCTAGTCTTGAGTTTCTTATCTCTTTATAGTGTCTAAAATGAAGCAAGTGTCATTCGAGGACGAATGTTGTCCAAGTGGGGGAGAACGTCACACCTCAAAAATGACTTAGGTGAAACTAGAGCCTTACTCTTTTGTCCTGAGGTTCTAAAGTTCTCAAATAGTTTATTATGATGTTTATAGGGAATTCTAAAGTTTGGTGAAGTTTTGAGGTCAAACGTCCATGACGCTCAAAAGGTTTGCCTTGAAACGTGCTTCTGTGCCTTAGTGTGTTTCGTCAAGTTTTACTTGTTCGTTTTGAATAAAATTGACGTGAGGGGTCCTTAACATGTGCACAAGTATAATTGGCTTGGAAACGTTTGGGCAAAATGTTCGTGTGAAAAGTTATAATTTCTCACAACTTTTCATATATGTATGCAATGATTGTTGTCAAAGGGCTGTACAAGACCTCCGAGAGGTCAAGTATGTTCGGTAGCACTCCGAGAGTGTCATATCTTCGATGGTGTGCTCTAGGGGTGTATAGCACACGATAATCAGCAAAATAAGGGTAATGCGCGCTTTGAGACACTTTTGACCTTGAAAATTGGTCGGCATGGTGGCAAGGGCCAACCGGCTGCATAGCCAATGTCTTAAGGGACATTCAGCACAAGTTTTGGCATTTTGGATATCAGAAATCCAGATCACAAACAGAGATGAGGACTATATCACACGATAATCGGTAAAATGATAGGTATGCGCGCTTCGTGTTTGACCGAGTAAATGGGTCGACATGGCCATAAGGGCCAACCGGATGCATAGTCAAGGTCTTAATAGACGTCCACAAGAAATTTCAACATTTTGGATGTCGGAAATCCGGATTACCAACAAAGATGGTATGCTATATAGCACACTATAATTAGCAAAATGGGGGGTATGCGCGTTTTGGGGTTCGTTTGACCAAGAAAATTTAACGGCATGGTCGTGAGGGACAACCGGCCAACCAGCTGCATAGTCAAGGTATTAACGGACGTCCAAAATAAATTTTGGAATTTTTGATGTTAGAAATCCGGATCACCAACAAAGATGGCGAGCTATAACACACGATAATATGAAAAATAGGGGCTATGCGATCTTTGGGTCTCGTTTGACCTTGAAATTGGGCTGGCCTGACCATGAGGGCAAACCCACTGGATAGCTAAGGTCCTAACGGATGTCGACAAGAAATTTAGGCATTTTGGACTTTGGATATACGGATCACCAACAAAGATAGTGATATATAGCAAACAATTATCGGCAAAATGGGGGTCATCCGCGCTTCGAAGCCGTTTAACCTTGAAAATTGGGGAGACATGGCCGCGAATGCCAACCGGCTACATAGCAAGCTCTTAAGGGACATTCACGAGAAATTTCGGCATTCTGGATGCTGAAAATCCAGATCACCAACAACGATGGTGAGCTATAGCACACGATAATTGGAAAAAATGGGGGGTATGCGCACTTCGATGCTCGTTTTACCTTGAAAATGGGATGGCATGGTCGTGAGGGCCAACTGTCTGGATATCCAAGGGCTTAACGGACGTCCACAAAAAATTTCAGCATTTTAGACGTTGGAAATCCGGATCACCAACAAAGTGGTGATCTATAGCACACGATACTTGGCAAAATGGGGGGTATGCACGCTTCGGGGCTTGTTTGACCTTTAATATTTAAAAGCATGCCCGTGAGGGCAAACATGCTACATAGGTGATTTCTAAACGGACTTCCATAAGAAATTTCAGCATTTTGGACGTTGGAAATTTGGATCACCAACAAAGATGGTGAGCTATAGCACACGATAATTAGCAAAATGGGGGGTATGCACGCTTCGGAGCTTGTTTAACCTTGAAAATGGACCGGCATGGCTGAAAAGCCAAACTGTTGCATAGACAAGGTCTAAATGAATGTCCAAGAGAAATTTAGGCATTCTTGATGTCACAAATCCGGATGACCAGCAAAAACGGTGAGGAATAGCACACAACAATCAGAAAAATTAGGGGTAGGCATGCTTCGGGGCTTGTTTGACCTTGAAAATGGCGCGACATGGACGTGAGGATAAGCGGCTGCATAGAGAAGGTCTTGATGGACGTCCACAAGAAATTGCTGCATTTTGGACGTCGAAAATTCGGATCACCAACAAAGATGGTGAGCTATAGAACATAATAATCGGTAAAATGGGGGTTATGTGCGCTTGGGGCTCATTTGACCTTGAAAATGGGTTGGCATGTCCTCAAGGACAACCTACTGCTTAGCCAAAATCTTAAAGGACATCCATGAGAAATTTTGGTATTTTGGACGTCGGAAATCTGGATCACCAACAAAGATGGTGTGCTATAGCACATGACAATAGGAAAAATTAGGGTATGCGCACTTCGGGACTCCTTTGACTTTGAAAATGGGTCGGCATGTCTGCGAGGGTCAACTGGATGCATAGACAAGGTCTTAACGGTCATCCACTAGACCTTTCGGCATTTTGCAGATCTAAAATCCGGATTCACAAGAACGATGATGACCTATAACACACGATAATTAGAAAAATAGGGGTTATGCGCAATTTAGGTTTGTTTGTACTTGAAAATTGGCCGGCATGGCCATGAGGGCCAACTGGCTGCATAGCCAAGTCTTTAAAGACGTCCATGAGAAATTTCGGCATTTTGGATGTCAGAAATCTAGACCACCAACAAGATGGGAGCTACAGCACACGATAATCGGCAAAATTTAGGGTATGCGCGCTTTGTTTTACCTTGAACATAGGCCGGCATGGCCACGAAGGCCAACCGGCTGCATAGCCAAGGTTTTGACGGATGTTCAGGAGAACTTTCGGCATTTTGAACGTCGGAAATCTGGATTGCCAACAAAGATGGTGAGCTATTAGCACATGATACTCGGAAAATAGGGGTTATGCACACTTCAAGGCTTGTTTGACCTTGAAAATTGTCCAGCGCTGCATTTTTTGTATTTTGGACGTCAAAAATCCAGATCACCAAGAAAGAAGGTGAGCTATGCACACAATAATCGGCAAAATAGGGGTTATGCTCACTTCGGGACTCGTTTAACCTTGAAAATTGGCCGGCATGTCCGCAAGGCCTAACCGTCTGCATAGCAAAGATCTTAACGGCCTTCCACGAGATATTTCAGCATTTTGGACGTCGGAAATCCGGATCACCAACAAAGATGGTAAGGTATAGCACACGATATTCGACGAAATGGAGGGTATGCACGTTTTAGGGCTCGTTTGACCTTGAAAATGGGTCGACATGGCTGCGAGGGCAAACCGGCTGGTAGCGAAAGTCTTAATGAATGTCCATAAGAAATTATGGCACTTTGGACTTCAGTCTTCTGGATCACCAACAAAGATGGTGAGCAATAGCACACGCTAATGCACAAAATTATGGGCATGCGCGCTTCAGGGCTCGTTAGACATTGAAAATTGGCCGGCATGTCCGCAAGGGCCAACTGACTACATAGCCAAAGTCTTAATGGACGTCCATGAGAAATTTCAGCATTTTGGACTTTCATATCCGGGAGCACCCCCCAGATGTAACCGTCGCCGTCGTCCTGTTTCAGGACCAAGACTAGACTCTTAGCTTACATGATTACATTCATAGGTCAAATTATCAAAAATTTAGAAATTTTCATTGCTTCTACATTGAGGTTTACATAAACCTCTACATACACATAATATATGCATCAAGTATACATAGACCCTTCGTATAGGAAGATTACATAGTCTTCTACTTATTGCACATAGATATATAGAATATAATAGTCTCAAATAATCATCTCATCTCATAACCATCTAACAAGAGTGTAATAATTTGGGCCTAGCCCATACATCAATATAACAAGACCACATATAGGTCATATAATGTTTAGTACACAAATGAAAAAGAAAGAACATAAGAGTCTTAATACTAAAACAACTTCATAAGCTTGATAGTGGCATTGCACTCGCAAAGTGAGGACCTACCCAACTTGGATGATTGAGAATTTCAAGTTTTTTTCAAAGTCGCCTCCCAAAGCCCTTTAACGACCGAAACCTAAAATGTTGGCGAAAAATGAAAAAATGGGATTAGTACACCACTTGTACTAATTATGAGATGATATGCACACATATCTTGAAATAATGCTAAAAAGGGACATTTCATAAAGGTATGCAATTTACTTTGAAAAGCTTTCAATAAGACCCTACCAATCAATAACACATATTCGTTAGGTCATAAGCATGTACATCACAAGAACAACAACACTAAGTCTAATCAAGTCAACATGCATATCATATAATTGACATAGTCAAACTAGATCTATTATCAAGTTATAATAACAAGCATGAATAAGAGTACATTTCAACATAACCAAAGCAAGACCATTACTCATGACCCTCTTTTAATTCCACTTGTGCAATGACTAAGCAAAGCCCCATAACCTTACTTAATCAAGTAAATCTAGCAAGAACCATAACCAATGTCCAACTTCACATAACATAACATTAAGAGTACATAATATCATACTTTAGCAATAGAGACCAAATACATGTTCATAAGAGTAATCAAAATCACATAGTGTCATTTGCATGTAAGATCATCATATACATATCATGTATATTTATAAGCATATACATACACAAGAACATCCTCCTAAGACATCCCTCAAGGCTAACTAGTGCAATGTTTAGGTAGAGTCCCATACCCCTACATAGCCTAAGCTAAACCCCCTTAGGTCATCTTATTTAGAGTTCAATTCTTTAGTTCATTTTACCTTTTGGGAACATCTTGCCTTAACCTACATAGACCACATGAGCTAATATGGAATCCGGTGACATGAAACCCTACACCGAAGGAAGCTGGTCTATCGGCCATAGTAAAACCAAATATAATCATAGCTTTCAAGGTGTATCCACTTGCTAGTCTTCCTATGGGGACAACATAGTTCAAGAACTAAGAGATAGGTACAACCTCTACATATGCCACTTGGCAATCGGAGCCTCCTCTCATGGGAATACAGAAAGTGAGTATCCCTCATAGGGGAGTCAACACCTCATGTGAAACTATAGGGTGAATCTTCTTCTATGGAAAGTCAACACCTCCCATTGTTATGTTCATAAGGTCCCTTTATGAAATTTCTTTAAAACTTTTATTAATCATCATAACTTAATGTAGGCCATAGGGTCTACGGTTTTATAAACATCATGGTCATCGTAGCTAAATAAGAATTACATGAGTATAATCCTTTCATGTGAGGTTAGCACATTTACATAGTCATATCATATTAAGGCACATTGGTAAATCATCAACATCCTTATAAGATTTACATCATAGTCAACACCTCACATACCATAGTACAAACATTTCAATTCAAAATAATACGAACCCTCTTATCAATCCTAACACAAGGCATACTTCAATATAACATCATCATTTAACCACAAGTAACCGTAACGGAAGTAAAGAGTTGGGATCATAAGACTTACCGAGTCTCCTTCACAATTCATCATCAAGGTCTGACCATCAACCCTTAATTCAACCCAACAAGGGTATAATATCATCACATATCAATAAACAACATGATAACAAAGTCAATGAGTCACTAAATTACAATACATTACTAATTCATATCTTAACATAAGAGGCTTAAGTCAATTCCATAATACACTTCATAAAATAGATCAATTACTCAAGTACTAGCATAATAGGACTCAAATTATCTTAATCTATTCATAATTGATACAACAACATTATCTAGTAGTAATTCACCCAATAACCAACTCAATTGAACCAACATTACATAATTCATATCAAGATCATAACCTAGGTTAAGGGGAATAGGTCATCTTCTACAAACTAGACCAATCCATCAAGATTGAACACAATGGATTTAAACTACATGTTAATATGTTCATAATATCCAAAAGAAATCATAAAAAAAGTAATTCATAACATAAATTTCGTATTGGATGAAAACCCAACTTTTGAAATTAATTTGATGGAACCCTTTGAGGAAAGAGGTATCAAAGGTGAAAGGAATCTCATACCTTACTAATTGATGAAGATTGATGGAGAATTTCGACCCTTTTATATCATTCATTACATAAGACATGAAAAGTAAAACATTTTCATAAAAGCTAAATATTTGATCTCGTCTACACAAGCCAACATAAAGACACGATATATGTGACAGACTGTATTATGTATATGCTAGTTATATTTATGTGATACTTAACATACACTTATAGGGTAGGTGAGGGATCATGTTTCTTATATGGTTAGTGTTGGTTTAAACTAGCTCGGAAGGTGATGTAACGCCTTGCACATTTTAGCATGTATATTGCAAGTTAACCCTGACGAAAAGTATTTTAATTGATATTGTAAGGTGGTAATTGAGCTTAAAGTTAAAAGTTAAGTGCTAAGTTAAAGAAGAAGGGATTAACATTTAGAAATTGAAATAAAATAATTGAGTTGCTTGCTTGGCTTAATTTAATCTAGCAACTGCATCACCTACTTAAGCTATAATATAGTTAAAGGGACAAGTTTGATGGACCAGATTTATGCTTATATTAATGGGTTGTCACTTGAAGCCCAAACCTATTAAATGAAATTAAAATTTGAACGAACTCCCAGCAACCAAATCTACCAAGGCCCAATATGGATAAAGCCCAAGTGAAAGCAACTAGTTGCATCACCTAGTTTGACCTTTTGAGCTGCTTGATCTGTACAAGCAGATGCATCACCTACTTGACCAATTAGTGGCTAAAAATAGACCCCAAAAAAATGAGGTTCTAGAGGATATTTTTGTAGTCAATAAATCTCTCTATATATACAATATGAGCAGATATTCTTCAACCATTATAACACTTAAAAATAAAATTTAACTCCAGCTGTCTCTCTCTCTTACCTCTCAAGGATTAAACCAGCAGCCTTAAATTTTTCTAAGGTTCTTGAAGAAACCCTTATATATGCAAACCAAGGTAAATGAAAACTTATGGATTTAGCTTAATTCTCCCATGGCTGATTAGGAAAACATATTATTCATACTCTAATATAACTACATAGGCAGAATATCTCCAGCAGCTACTGTTCCCTTCCTTAGTTATTAAAATACCTTTCTTTCTTTTTTTGTTCAAATGTGAAGGGAAGCTGAAGTTCTAAAAGAATTCAAGTTATAAGGAGAAGTTGCAGATATTGATGTAAGGTGACTGCTCCATTTTTGTCTTCTTTATGTATGAGTTTGAGTGAGGAATTAGTGATGTGCTTTCATGAAGAAGTCAAGGGGGGATTCAATACTTGCTTGTGTGATAAAGAATATTTGGGGCTGTTCTATGTATAATATTGTTGGTGCAGCTTGGTTGATCTTGGGAAATAGATGTATAATGTATGTGATGGACAGAGAATGAGGGTGTGGTGATACACATTATGTTAAGGGTTGTATGGGCTCATTATCAGTCAAAGTTAGCTAATGCTTTACAAGGCTCACGGCGTGATAACTGCTAATTTTAGTTTACCATGACTTAAACTGTAGATTAAAACCAAAAAGGGGAGGTGGAATCGTGATAGTATATCAGTCCGAGGATAGGGTATGTAAGGCTTTCAATTCTATATCCCTTTGGCATGAAATCTGACACCTGCAATTAATATCAATGAAGTGAATCTCATAAGTTCTATTCCAAGAAAAGGCCCTTTTAGGGTTTCATCATTTCATTATATACATCTTATTTACTTATACCTTTTTACGTGAATGTTCATTTCATCATCTTTTAGTGTTGACTCAAGCATTATGGAGGCTTGCTTCTACATTAAGATTTACTTACTCTATTGATGACTGGTCATACTTACTTTACATTGATGATATGTGAATTGTTCTTTCATATCATCCTTAATTTACATCGATGAATGTGAATTGCCATACATATCATCCTGAGGTGTTAATGAGACTAGTTTCACACATTCTAACACCTTCATTCGTGAGTATTCTTTTAACAAATTAGCGTTGGTGTAAGTAAGACTTGTCACACTTCCTTTAACACCCCATTCTGGTCACTTACTTAATTTGCACCCCTTTAATTATGTTATAACTCACGTTACTTACTTACTTTAGAGTCGTAGCTCCATATTTACCGTTTATGGACGATGAGCACTTCATTCAATGAGTTTCATGTGTTCATAGTTCATTCTTGTGGAGCATGTTGGGAGTTGTCCCAATGAATGTTATGCCCTTGGTTATGCATTCATGTATATTACTTTAGAAGTGTTGATACTCTTACTACACAAGAATTGGCTCAAGATTTGGGATGTTAGACTAGCAAATTCATTCTTTTTGGCATAAGCCAATTTTTACGTATGTTCATATTTAAATTGTCATATGTATGAATCCTTATCCAATTTTTTTAATCATTTACATAAGTTACTATCCATTAGCATATATTCATTTTGACCAAATAGAGTTAGCCAACTTTATTAGAACCAGATAGCCAATTTATTCAAGATATGATTTCATAGATGTCTTTGAGCCAATTCTTAGTTTATGTATTTTAGTGTAACGTTTTAAGAACATATTGGACAACATTATATTAACATTTGATGGATTTAACATCTTCATAACATCACAACAACAACAAGTCAACATTCAGCCAAAGACACATTTTCACTTAACACATCACAGACTTAACTTAGCATATTATCGATCATTAATTATCATGATAAGATTAACTTTACGCAATTACAAGTTCATAAGTTCATTCGATACTCATCATTCAAGAAGAATACATGTTAAGAACAGCCGGCACCACATACCAACAACATGATCTCTAACCTATTAAACATTGAATCGAAAAGGATACTATGGAAGGAAGTTTGACGAGAACGACGGGAACAACCCTAGTTTTCAAGATCTTTTGAATCGTTCAAAGGAAAATACTCTCGGAGAAATAATTCCATGATATAAACCCATACCTTAAGTAGAACTTAATCTACAAAGACCATCTTGAACGAAAACTTGGAGAAACATTGAAATCGCCTAGGAGAATCAATGGAATTTTCTGTTCTTCTTTCCCTCGCTTGCTTACTTTTTGCGTCCCTTTTTTTTCTATGAGTTTGAACGTGATTTTTAAGTTTAATAGCTGACCTTGAATTATACAACTTAGGTTTAATAAGTTAATTTAATAAACTAATTAACCAATTACCAAAACACCCTCCTAAGTTGACTAAACATAGGAGAACATAACACTTAGTCAAATCTGGAAATTGGTGTTGACTATGTTTTGGTCAACATTTTGACTTTATATTAATTAATTAAATACTTAATGTAATTAATTTATGTACCTAGGGTAAGTACTAAAGTACCCTAAAGTCATTGGAACCAAAATTAACCCTTTTGGACCATCGTAGGTTAAGTACTAGGATGTTTCTTGAGTTGTACTAGGTTAGTGTAAGAATTTTGTTTTGATCATTTAAACTAATTGATTAAATTTATAATTTACTTAATTAGGTGACCTAAGGTAATTACTAAAGTACCCTTAATTCGTTAGGACCATAACCAATCCTTTGAACCATCCTAGGTTAGGTACTAGGTTGTCTTTTTCTTGTTTTAACCGAAATCTGGAAATTGCTTGTGATTTCGGTTTTGCCCCTTTAAATTAATTGATTAAGTTTATAAATTAATTAATTAAGTATCCTAGGATAATTACAAAAGTATCCCTCAGTTTTTAGGACCATAACTAACCTTTTGGATCATCCTAGGTTAGGTACTAGGTTGTCTCTTTAACTAGTACTAGGTTAGTGTCAACCCGGTTTTGGTCCTAGGTTTTCGGGTGCACTAATGGGTCCAATTGGGTTAGTCCTAGGTTATTTAGTTATTTAAGGCAGTAGTTTAGAGTCTAGAATTTGTATGGAGGTTAGGCCTCACATGGAGTGGTTCCTTGTGCATGTTTTCCCCCCAAACTACCCTAACCGAATTCGGTTAGGGTGGTCCCCTCCTTTGGCAGCATGTCTTGCACATGTGCTTGCACATGGGTTGGTTGCACTTTCCTAACTAACTATTATTTATGGTTCATTTGGGAATGTTTACTTATTGTGCCAAGGATCCTCACTATGTCCTTGGGCACTGTTTAATCTACATGATCATTTTAAATGATAATGTGTTATGGTACTAGGCTTGACACTTGGATGCCTAGTACTTTGTGTATAAAAGATCCACTGTGTTTTTAGCCTAGGGTCTTCATTGTAGGTACACTTATTGGTCAACGAATCTTTGATTGGGTATGACAACCCAAAAAGTATATTTCTTATTCGTATATGGAAAATTGGCTAATATCCCTTAGCCAATTTTTTATACTATGCCCAATATTTCTCAATATTGGGCATTGGGGTGCCTATGTACCCCTATTAGGCTATCGTAAGGGCATACTGAGCTCTTCATTAGACATATGATTTTCCAGAATGTTACAGTCCACTAGTGCAATGTGCATGTGAAGTCCCATAACGTCACACATACTTAGTAAATCTATCATGAGACCATAAGCCTTAAAACTCTATTTCATATATCAACAAGTAAGTGAAGACAACTTCATTCATATCAACAAAACCTTCCTCATATAGTCATTGAGAACAACATAGTGCATATAAGAATAAGACCACATCATATAGACTCATACCATGCACACCTTCATAACAAGTAGAAAATTACTACAAAATCGTGCATAAGGAACATATATATAGACACATGCATTAGAACACCTTGCTAGGACTTCCTTCAAGGGCCACTTGTACAATGCATAGGTGAAGTCTCATACCCCCACCTACACAAAGAAACTAATCTTAGGTTATCATAGTTAGGGTCCTCACTTTAGTTCCATTGTCCCTTTTACTTTAGGGAAACTATAGCCTTAACAGATACTAAGACCATGGGTGCTACATGGAATTTGGTGTTCTAGAGCCTTACACCAATGGAAGGTATTCTGACCTATCCAAGGTAGAACTTAACACATGCTAGCATACTAGTGAATTCACTTGCTAGATCCTATGTGGCTAGCATAGTTATGGAACTTTGAGGTATATATGGAAACATTCCTCTATGCCCTTGGGTATGAGGCTAACCAATTCATGAGGCTTATGATGACCTACCTTCCTCCAATGGGAAGGGACACCCCTCACTTTAAGTTCACTCGGTGCTAAGCTAAGTTCCCTTTATTGGAAAGTCTTTATTAACTTTATCTTATAAAATTAGACTTAGGAGATTGATTGACTCCTCATATGCTTAGCTCATAGGTCATAAACCTATGAGAGTTCATCAACCTAAATTATGTGAGAAACCCTTTCACATGGACATAGCATATGTAAGCACATATGTAGTTGTAGGGTACACATGAGCACACCATTCAAGGCCCCTCTATTGACTAGATCATCATACATGTGTGTGTATACTTATATGTGAGCAAACCTTTCACATAACACATAAATGTCACATATGTTCATATTATGCATAAGTTTATAGATATGAGCAATCTTTTCATACAAACACACCAAGACACTATGCACATTCATACTTCATCATATCATATACTTAACATCATAGCATATAAGTCATATTCATAACATGTCCATACAATCTTATTCATGTACTTAGAAGAACAACCTAAGAACTATCCTATCAAGGTACACATGTGCAATGCATTGACAAGGTCCCATACCCTAGCCCATAAAAGTACACATATCAAGTCATCCTAGTGAAGTAATACATAACATACTGAACAAACATTTACCTTAGATGCATAGTAGTAGTCATAAGTGAATATGAGAACTATCTTTCATTAGGCAGCATGACCCTTTGCTACATAGTAAGCATGCATAATATATGAGTGTATGTACATTGGTCAACATGATCACATAATGACTATCAACTAGCACATTGAGACAGCCACCCTCTTAAGACCACAATGCACAACCAAGCATAGACCAGACAACACAAATTTAGCATAGGAGGCAAGCTAACATCACATTACACTTTAAGACTCCTAACATTAGCTATTCACACATTCACATAGGGGTACATGGGTAGGGGTCATCAATATCTAACACTTCATTAATGGAAGCACCTACACATGATCTTAAAATGACCATTCACATGCTCATAAAACTAGCTACATAACCTAGATTCACAGCTAGAATAGAAGGACTACGCACAAGTTACATATAGTATGATTATCATAACCACACACTCAGATATTCATCAATTTGCCTTCAATCCCATAGTCAACACTTTATAATCACAATAAAGTAAACAACGCCACCATAGGTTGACCATACAACACAACGCTATACAAGGCTTCATCAACTACAATAATATAAAAAAGTAGAGAGGAAGAGTCATTCTTATCAATTCATCAACCTTTGATCATCATTGATCAATACACCTTTTTAATCATCAATACATTATAGGGAAGTATCTAAATATGCACTTAATCATGGAAGAAACCATGTACAAGTCACTACAAGATCATACTACAATCTAATACAATACATCACATAAATACTAGAAAGTAAAGAGTTTTAGATCATCAACCAATTTCCCTAGATTTGATTATTAATAACAATTTATCAACAATATACATGTAGGGAAGTAGATAAAGAAATCATTACTCAAATGGAAATATTCTTCATCTTCCCTAGCATTGAGATCACATCATATACATAGCATTATCAATCAATAGACTAGAAGAAACTGGATCAGTTCATACCAAGCCTTCTTTACTTCGGTAATACAAAATTCATACCCACAATTCAACCATGATATTAACCTATGGAAGTAGGTACAATCATCTTAACATAATCCAATTCCACATTCATACACTATAAGGTTAATGTTACAGTGAACACATAGAAGAACATAGGCTAGTCTTGTTCAAATCTTGATATATTGATAAAACAGTAGACATAAGCAATTCAATGTAATGAATCACAAATCCACCAATAACAAGTCACAATCACAATGCCCATGCATAAGGCTAAATCGAGTTTGGGAAGGGACTTGAGTTCACAATGCAATTGCATTGAAATTCACGTTAAAAACAATACATTATAATCAATTCATCATGATTAAGCCTTTGAAAACATTTTTAGAAAGAACCCATGTTTCGATTGAAGAAGAATAAGTTTCATCAAGAAATCTCTTATGAAAACTTTGAGAAGAACTCTCTAGATGAAAGATTAACTAGAGATGAAAGATCACCATACCTTAATGTATAAGAAAACCTCTAAAACGTGATGAAGAACCCATAGAAATCCAAGATCCAAGCTGTTCTTGAGCTTCACTTTCAATGGAGCTTCTAGGGAGAATATTTTTGGAGGGAAAGTCTAATTTGTGAAGAATGGATTGAGAATGGAGTGATCACGTTTTTGATCACTTAAACACACCCAAAAATAACCAAATAAACCTAGTAGGGTCAGGTTAGCACGTGGAGTGAATTTCCCATTCACCCCTTAAAAAAACCAGTCGCAGTCATGTAGTTGCAGGCAACCATCGATGAACAACATCGACTGGTCTTCGACTAGAGAACGGGGCATCCTGCTGCTCCATTGTTGGGGACTGTAGTTCCTTATTTGAGACACAAGGCTGACCAAGCTAAGTGTTCAGCTACTCCTCTTACAGGCCCTTGGGAAGTCGTACACGGAAATTTCCAACATAAATATGAACACTAAAAAGTCAAATAACTTCCACATTAGTTTCACCCCAAACAATCACACGCAACATGTCCAAACATGCTAGGCACACTCAAGACACACATCTGCATGTCACAAGGCTAACTTTCGAACGTCTTGGACGTTCTTGGACGTTTGACCTCAAAACATACAATGCTTATAAACATCATTTTTACTCATATAAGGACCTCATATGCTCATCAAACAGACATAAGCACATAAAAAACCTAAGACCCCTTAGGTGACTAGTCGTCAAACCTCTTTGTCATCCCTTGACGTTTGACTTCTAAATGACTTCAAATCACCCATGCTTACTTTTAAACACTCAATTAACATGTTAACAAGATTATATGCTCAAGTAAGGCTCTAGACACCCTAAATCATTTTGAGGGTCTTACAATATCCCCCACTTGGGAACATTCTTTCTCGAATGACACTTTGAACACTTTAATCATAACAAGTACTTCAATGAATCAAAGAGCAGCTTACAGCATTCATAAATTACCATATAGAAGTTAATGCACCAGACTTACAAGGAACACAACTTCAAACCATTTAGCACTAAATGTACACATACAAGCAAGACCTTTATTCACTCACTCTTTAATGCATGAAACATAGATTCTCTTATCATGTTCATAGGAGGAACATCCTTCTTCTAATCATAACATGGTCTTTACATTTTAATTTATTAAGAGATCATCTTGCAACCATCCTTAAGTCAAACTTAGACAGATTTAACAACACTCAAGAAACAATTAGGTGCTCATACTTCAATACACATAGACTTGAGTCAATTGAATGAACAAGGATCTTTATTAGTTATACCTAGTTCCATGAGAGTCATACTCAACCATACCATACTTTGTTGTGTCCATGTGTCACGCCTTGTATTCTACGTGTACTAGTTCTATGTATATGTAGCTCAAAAATTTCCTTGTGGTATAGTTATGGACTCGGTTTCCTATGCGACTGGTGATATTAGTATATGTTTGAAGTTTTAATACCCCGTGTCTTGCAACACATATACGAATAACTAAACTCAAAAACAATTCAAACTCAGGATAGTAAAAAGGTGGCATTCAATATAAAAATCAAAGTGGTCAAGTGTATATTAGTGCTACGGTCTAGTAAAGAATTTAAGATGGGGAAAATTGTGTAAAATAGTTGAGTTTCTTTCTTGACTAAACTATGCTAGTAGGTGACAAGTAGGTGATGCACCTACTTAGAATAAGTGGACTGAATTTTATGTTAAAAAGAGCAAGTAGGTGATGCACCTACTTGGAATTAGTGGACAGAATTTTAAAGGAGCAAGTAGGTGATGCACCTACTTAGAATAAGTGGACTAAATTTAAGTGAAAGAGCAAGTAGCTAATGCACCTACTTAAAAACATGTGGCAGAAACTAAGGAGGTGATGCACCTTCTTACTTAAAAGTAAAGGACTATATTATTTCTCCAATTTATTAAGTGAAAAGGTCCAAAAGGGACAGCTAAAGCACTCAAGCTTATCACCTCTCCCTTGTCACTTATTTTCAAGAAAATTACTTCCAAGAAAATCCATAGAAGTTCCAAAGAGTTCTGTTCTAAACCATCACCATTAAAATATGAAGGAAACAAGTGTTTTTAAAGTACAATTTTCAAAACATCTCCATCTTATAGAATTCAAGTGAACAATATGAATTAACATCAAGGTAAGGGGAAGAGGACAACCTAAACCTTAAAAATCCAAGTCTTGGCAATTGAGGTTTCTGTCTAGCAAGGTAAGTTGTGGAAATTTTCATCCCTATCTTGTCTTACATCATTTGTAAAAGTTTGTATGTGTTAATGAATTGTTGAGTGTTGCCTCTGTATGGTGTGATCTTGGTGAAAGTTCAGGAAGGGGTGCTTGTTGGGACATCCAAGGAGTAGAGTCCCCTTAAATTTTGATATTGAGCTTGTTTTGGGAATCAAAATGTTAGTTGAAATTCACAGGATGTTGATCGGATACGATGAGTCCATATTGCTATTTCTACATTGTTAGGCTTAGGGACTGTTTTGTGTATCAAAAAAATAAGAGGGTCCGGTTGGATATATAGAAAAGTCATGAAAATTGGTTAGAGGATAGAACATTGAAAGTGTAGTGATACACCACTTAATTAAGTATTGCATGAGCTTACTTCCTGCCATTCCTTTAATATTGTTTTCTAGACGTGATGAATCCTTAGGGGTTTCGAAGGACCTTATAAAAATGATTAGGGGAAAATAGATGGGAAGAACTCTGGATGGGATCAATTATAGATATAATGCCAATTACTATTTTGGTCTTATCGAGTAGCCCAAACTTGTTTAGACATTAATATGAATTTTTATTGTTTACACGATTGTATATAAATAATCTGAATGGAAGATGGTTAACTCATTGTGATATCCATTGATGTGCAGCAGGTTATGTACGGCTATTCGATTTCCTATTTCTTTGGCATGAATTCAACACTTATAAGCTATATAAGTGCTCTTGGTAGTGACTTATCCTTAAATGCAGTTCGTAATCCCTAGAGAATTAAAGTGAGTACTCTACTATGAGTTTGTTACTCAATGTGCATGTTTACTCTACCAAGTGTTAGCATGCAAGGTTTAAACTTGTTTCATTGTCAAAGTACCCCTGGCATGTGTTTCCCTTATATAAGTCAAAGTGATCTTATCATACATGGTACATATGTTTATAGGATGGATACACGATCTGCCCATATCTTGCCAACTTGCTTCAATAGTCTATTCCATCATATATGTCATGTTATCACATGTTCATGTGTTCCCTTTATTGATTATTACTCCCATCGTCCTTAAGTTGAATTTTTCCACATTCTTTCTTGGTTCCACATTCATGTATACCTTGTCTTTGATATTAGTTGGTGAGTATTTGGCTATCATATAGAGTTCAAGTCTCTTGGCTGAAAGTTATATGTCTTCACTTCATATGTGCTTAAATTTGAGATGTCAAAAATGTGTACTGAGTCATAGAAGAAGTATTACATTGGTGTCATATTTGCCTCCTACGTCATTGTCATTATCGTTAGTCCATATTCATATGTCTTCTACTATTGGTTCATAGTTCCAAATCTCAACAATGATTATGACCACCAAAAAATCAATCCCAAATGAGTTATTATCAACAAAAGAACAATCTCAAAAGAGTTATGATTATCCAAAGTATAGTCTCAATAGAGTTATGGACATCAAAGCAACATTCTCAAAGAATAAAAAAATCTAACTGAAACAATTTGTATAATTATGGGTGGCAGCCCAGGGGCAAAGCCTAGCATGGGTTGATCCCAATTTGTATAAAAGGGTTGAAGCTAGGGGGTGAAATCCTAGCATGGGTGAATCCTGATTGGTATGGAAGGATGGCAGCTTAGGGGAGAAAGCCTAGCATGGTCCGATCCCAATTTGTGGAATTATGAGGACAGCATCCCAGGGGTTAAAAGGCCTAGCATGGGGTCATCCTCTCCTACCACTGATCAGCTGGTCCTTTGCATCATATGGATTCCAAAATCTATAACTCACACAAAAGTAAAGAAAAGAATGTAACATACACAATTCTACAAGTATAAGCAAAGGTGGTCCTTTGCATCATATTGGTATTTGATTCCACTTGAGCTCTCATGTCACATATGGTTGTATTATGCCTTACATAATTAGTACATTCTTACGTACTGACGTCCCTTATAGGGGCGCTGCATTTCATGCTGCACGTACAAGTATTCAAAAGTAGATCTCCTTAAATGTTGTTGGTGAGCTCCAAGTTGATTCGGGGCTTTGCCGAGTCTTTATTATGCGTATTCTCATAGCATGGATTCTTATAGATAATTTGTAGATATTGTAAAGCTATCATCTATATTCATAGTTTCACTTGTCACATGTATTGGTTCAGCTAGTCAACATGTGTATTATATAAGGCTTTTCATCATCAGTAATATGCATAATACTTTACTTTCTAATCAATGTTACTTGTAAAGCATGTGTTCATAGGGTACTTGTCTGCCTCACATAGGGTTGGGGTGTGACAAAAGTGTATCTAAGCAGTTCGTCCTAGGGAGTCTACAAAGCTGTGTCTAGTATATATAGCCTTAGTTATGAATGTGTTGCACTCCACATTTACAATTAGGGGGCTGCTTGGACATTTAGGAAAGTTGCCTTCCTTCATAATTCTGATGGTGCGATAGAGTGAAGTTAAGAAGTTATTTCCAGTTGTATCAGATCTTGCTATTCATATTAACTATGTCTATGGTTTGCGGTTGTAAAGTATCAGTATGTGACATACAAAAAGAACCTCAAGTTACCAAAAGTTTGACTAGATTCAGCTCATTTATTCGACCATCTTAGTTGTAAAGGATTTTATGTTATTTGCATCTAATGATATATAGATACCATTTGCATCATGTTGGTTCAAAAATGATTTGTTACCTAGTTACATATATTTGTTGTAGCATTCCAAGCACATCTTATTAGGAGGATGTAACCAGCTCTTGAATTCTATATCTCCTCCATACTTCAGGATCTATTCCTATAGAGGACACTTGTTCTTAGTCTTTGATATACATTGAATTCTCAGCGTTACACATGTTCTCGAGATTGATGTAGTTAAACCAGTTTCTCAATTTTATAGGTGGATGTATCAGTGCAATAGTGTTACTAGAGATATATCCCTAATTGGCTGGCAAGGCTCAAATTCTCATCGTATGTCCTCTTGAGTATGTTAAGGTTTGACATTTATATGGTATGTGCCAACAACCCTGAATAAGTAATAATAACATTTATATTCTTTTTATGGTTAAAAACATAGGATAAGTGTGCCAATTGCTGAAAATGATATATGTATGGCAGTTCCTATTATGATTTATGTTTTGGCTACAGAGAATTGGGATGTGACTAAAGGGTAAGATTAAAAAAAGGAAAATTGATTGGTTAGGCCTAAGTTGTGATTATTAAAGTTATACATAGTGGGATTACAGTGCATGAAGCTACTAGTTTTGATCAAAAGATACTTGTTAGATAGGAAGCATGTGAGAATGAAATTTGAGAGATGGGATATGTCAAATTCCCTAAACATAGGAGTAGGGTAATATGATGATGCTATAGAGGAGTGAGATAGGTGGTTATGAAAGAGAGGTTTCTAAGTGTATGAGGCAATAAAAAGGTATCAACTCTCCAACCCCAACGAAGTTATAATGGCGCACCTAGGAACAACTTTGTGAACCTGTGTTTGATAGGGAAGTCAATTTAGTATTGATTTAAGTCTTAATATTTGGTCCTGATAACAACAAGAAAAAACAGGGGAATAGAAAGGTTACATGATAGAAGATACATGGGCCTAGTTCATCCACATCATTAGTACCAAAGAGAATTAGAGCATCATACACATGTATAGACTTCAATCAAAATGAATACATCTATTACACGATTAATTGAATATATGCATGCAGTAATTCATCAATCATAGTCTAGTTAAGGGAGAGGAAAAAATTGATCATATGCTAGTTGTTATTATTTGCTATATTGCATGAGAAAAGAGTCGGAGCACCCTAACTTATATTAAAAAAAACTATTTGTATGGCAAGACCTCTAGCTAGTTAAGCCCAAAGTGACACTCTAAGATTACATGTTATTAGTGTTCATGTTGTATGGTGCGTTAAATATTTACTAATTATTTATATTTCGACCCTCAAAGGGCACCAGGCATTGATCATGATGTAACACCAGCTAGTAATGAAGGCAAAATTGACCTCAGACTTCTACTCCAAAAAATGAACTATTGAGGATTTTCTTTTTCTATCTTAACTGGGGTATTTATATTGACCTAGAGGAAGTAAAGCCCCAATAGCAGAACATCAATAAGAATTCCAAGGAGATTGAACATAGCATATGGGGAAATCAAGTGTATGTGCTTTGAGGTGAGTAAGGAATATGAGCAGAATTATCCCACCTGTAACCTAACTCTTAAGGGTGTTTTTTTCCTTAATATAAAGAGTTGTTCTATAGGATACCTCATAGTTTCCAAAGATGGTTTGATATATACTCATATATGCTACGTGTTCTATAACTCATATATTTGTATGACATTTTTCCTTTATGGATTATTTTCTAACATGATACCTAATGGCACAGAGTTCTTGCATGTAAGTGTTATTCCCTTTGGAGCACCCTTGTTTATTGTCATATGTTTTGTTTGACCTTTCCCTACATGTTATTTACTGCACTTGTTACTTTCAACAGGTCACTTGTCCATATTTTGTGGGTATTGAAGGCTAATTAGTCATATAATATGGGAAAAATTAGTGCTCGTGGGTTATATTAATCATATACCACTTGTTAACATGTCATATGCATCATAAACCATTTGTCACGACCCAAAACGAGCCGCGAGTGGCACCCACACTTATCTTACTAGGTGAGCGAACCAACAATCTAAACCCCAACGTTTACCAGTATATAAATTTTGAATAGTAAATAAAATGCGGAAGATCCAAAACTCATTAACGAAATTAATTAAATAAACTTCTAAAGTATAATACTTATCATCCCCAAAATCTGGAAGTCATCACATCAAGAACATCTATCCTCAAATTACTAAGTCTAAGAGTATTTAAGAAACTAAAATAAGTAAATGATGGTCCATGTCCGAACTTCAAGACATCAAGACGTGAATGAAAGAATCCAGTCCGAGCTAGGAACAATAGCTCACCCTGAAATCTGACGTGCTGAAGACTGGCTAGAGTTGCGGACGAGTCGAAGTCAACGGTGCACTAGCTGTACTCCACAAAACAACAAGAAGAACATAAAAGTAGGGGTCAGTACAAG
>NC_028647.1:19384961-19388578 GCF_001406875.1 Solanum pennellii
TCCGACCCAGTTGGGGTTACGCAACCTGTGACGGTCCGTCGTATCTATGACGGTCCGTCCTGCATGTCCATCACAAAGTTCAGAGAGTCAAATTCTGTAAAGAAGTTTGTGACGGTCCGTCGTACCTACGACTGTCCGTCCTGCAGTTCCGTCGCGAAGTTCAGAGAGTCGACCTCAGTACCCAGATTTTCAGAGTTTAAGTGTCTTGGAACGAAGCCCCTCGATTGTCCGTCGTGCCTATGACGGTTCGTCCTACTTGTCGTCGAGGGTAATGAGAAAAGTAGCAGAAGAAAATTCACAAGTATGGGTCGACGGAAACCATCACGGGCCGTCGTGACCATGACGGTCCATCGCGTGGTCCGTCGACCAAGTCAGTTTTTATCAAAATAATCTTACTGCTCGAATCGACTTAACGGGTCGTTACAATAGATACCAATTTACCCATCGTTCGTCCCCGAACGATCATAGGAAGAAAAGCAAGAGCGAGAAAGAGTACCTGAATCTGTAAAAAGGTGGGGATATCTTTCTTGCATATCCGCCTCATTCTCCCAAGTAGACTCTACGACTGGCCGATTCTTCCACTGAACCTTGATAGATGCAATCTCCTTTGATCTCAACTTGCGGACTTCTCTAGCTAGAATAGCAACCGGCTCCTCCTCATAAGACAAATTCTCATCAAGAAGAACTGAATCCCAACGAATAATGTAGTTTCCATCCCCATGGTACTTTTTCAGCATAGATACATGAAATACCGGGTGCACTCCTGAGAGTCCTGGAGGCAATGCCAATTCATATGCCACCTCCCCCACGCGCTTCAAAACTTCAAATGGCCCAATATACCTCGGACTAAGTTTACCTCGCTTACCAAACCGCATCACCCCTTTCATGGGTGAAACCTTCAGCAAGACTTGTTCACCCTCCATAAAATTCAAGTCCCTAACCTTTCGATCTGCATATTCCTTCTGCCTGCTCTGAGCTGCTAGAAGCTTATCCTGAATGAATCTTACCTTATCTAACGATTCCCTCAAAAGATCGGTACCCCAAGGTCTTACCTCAAATGCATCAAACCAACCAATGGGAGACCTACATCTCCTCCCATACAGTGCCTCAAATGGAGCCATATCAATACTTGAGTGATAGCTATTGTTGTATGAAAACTCTGCTAAGGGTAAGAATTTATCCCAATGACCACCAAATTCTATCACACATGCACGAAGCATATCCTCCAACACCTGAATCGTTCGCTCAGACTGACCATCGGTCTGAGGGTGAAATGCAGTACTAAGATCCATCCTAGTACCTAATTCAGCATGTAATGTTCTCCAAAACATAGAAGTAAACTGCGTACCTCTATCTGATATGATGGAAAGTGGAACTCCATGCAATCGAACAATTTCTGAGATATAGAGTTTGGCTAACTTCTCTGCATTGTAAGTCATCTTGACCGGAATGAAGTGAGCAGACTTAGTTAACCTGTCAACAATTACCCAAATAGAATCAAACTTACCCAATGTCTTTGGAAGACCAACCACGAAATCCATTGCAATTCTTTCCCACTTCCATTCAGGAATGGGCATTCTCTGAAGTGTCCCTCCGGGCCTCTGGTGTTCATACTTTACCTGCTGACAATTCGGGCATTGGGCAACAAAATCAACAATGTCACGCTTCATTCTACTCCACCAAAAATGTTGCTTTAGGTCACGATACATCTTGGTTGCACCAGGATGTATAGAATACCTTGAACTATGAGCCTCTGTAAGAATAGTGTGAATCAAATCATCAACACGGGGCACACATACCCTTCCCTTAATTCTCAAAACGCCTTCCTCATCAATTATTGCCTCTTTAGCCTCCCCTCGCAATACCATATCTCGAATTCGGCTCAGCTTCTCATCAGCAAACTGCTTTCCCTTAATCTTGTCAAGAAAAGAAGATCTTGCCTCCACACAGGCCAAAAATCCTCCTTTCTCTAGTACTTCCAGCCTCATAAAGTCATTAGCCAAAGTCTGAACCTCTCTAGCCAATGGGCGTCTAGAAACCTGTAAGTGGGCTAAACTACCCATGCTCCCTGCTTTTCTACTTAAAGCATCTGCCACAACATTAGCTTTTCCTGGGTTATACAAAATAGTAATATCATAGTCCTTCAATAGTTCCATCCACCTCCTCTGCCTCAAATTCAAATCTTTCTGAGTAAAGACATACTGTAAACTACGATGATCTGTATAAACTTCACACTTGACCCCATATAGATAATGTCTCCATTGCTTTAATGCAAATACAACTGCAGCCAACTCCAAATCATGGGTCGGATAGTTACGTTCATGCACTTTTAATTGCCTCGAAGCATAAGCAATTACATTTCTCTCCTGCATTAGCACTGCACCCAAACCAGAATAAGATGCATCACAATAGACAATGAAATTCTTACCTTCCACTGGCAAGGTAAGAATTGGTGCAGTAGTCAACAAAGTCTTGAGTTTCTGAAAACTTTCTTCACATTCATCCGACCATACAAAGGGAACATTCTGCTTAGTCAAATTTGTTAGCTGCGAAGCAATAGAAGAAAATCCCTTGACAAATCGACGGTAGTAGCTAGCTAAACCAACAAAGCTTCTTACCTCTGTAACATTAGTAGGTCTTACCCAACTCTTCACTGCTTCAATCTTAGAAGGATCCACCATCACTCCATCCTTAGAAAC
Organism: Solanum pennellii; assembly: GCF_001406875.1. Lineage (NCBI taxonomy): Eukaryota > Viridiplantae > Streptophyta > Magnoliopsida > Solanales > Solanaceae > Solanum > Solanum pennellii. The sequence goes on from NC_028647.1 coordinate 19,387,661, forward strand.
CACGTGCCCCAAGAAGGACACTGAATCTAGCCAAAACTCACACTTGGAGAATTTGGCATAAAGCCTTTTCTCCCTCAACAACTCCAATACAATTCTCAAATGCTCCTCATGTTCTTTCCTGCTCTTTGAGTATATCAGTATATCATCAATGAATACAATAACAAAGAGATCCAGATATGGCTTAAAAATCCCGTTCATCAGACTCATGAAAGCAGCAGGGGCATTCGTAAGCCCAAAAGACATTACTAAGAATTCGTAATGCCCATACCTGGTTCGAAAAGCAGTCTTTGGCACATCTGCTGCCCGTATTTTCAATTGATGATAACCGGATCTCAGATCAATTTTAGAGAAGACACAAGCACCTTGTAACTGATCGAACAAATCATCAATTCGAGGAATAGGATACTTGTTCTTAATAGTTACCTTATTCAGCTGCCTGTAGTCTATGCACATCCGAAGGCTTCCATCCTTCTTTTTCACAAATAAAACAGGAGCACCCCAAGGGGATGCACTTGGTCTAATGAAACCTTTCCCTAACAACTCCTGAAGTTGGCCTTTAACTCCCTTAACTCAGCTGGAGCCATTCTATAAGGGTAGATGGAAATGGGGCGAGTACTCGGCTCCAGATCAATACAAAAATCAATATCCCTATCCGGTGGCATACCAGGAAGGTTTTCAGATTCAGCACCCTTGAATACTGGAGGTTTTAACTTTAAGAATTTCGTGAAAAGTTCATGATGATCACTTGTCATTATGGACCCTGTAGTTAGTCGGGGAAACGTGCCTACTTCCAATGAGGCATCCATGCGGGGAGCCACAGCGGCTGCATGTTGTACCCCCTGAACCTGAGGTGCTGGTGCAGAAAACACTGGAGGTGTCTGGCCCTGATCAGATAACCCGCTAAGATAGGTAAGAACT
>NC_028647.1:19391126-19411918 GCF_001406875.1 Solanum pennellii
GGTTACGCAACCTGTGACGGTCCGTCGTATCTATGACGGTCCGTCCTGCAGGTCCGTCACAAAGTTCAGAGAGTCAAATTCTGTAAATAAGTTTGTGACGGTCCGTCGTACCTACGACGGTCCGTCCTGCAGTTCCGTCACGAAGTTCAGAGAGTCGATCTCAGTACCCAGATTTTCAGAGTTTAAGTGTCTTGGAACGAATCCCCTCGACGGTCTGTCGTGCCTATGACGGTTCGTCCTACTTGTCGTCGAGGGTAATGAGAAAAGTAGCAGAAGAAAATTCACAAGTATGGGTCGACGGAATCCATCACGGGCCGTCGTGACCATGACGGTCCGTCGCGTGATCCGTCGACCCAGTCAGTTTTTATCAAAATAATCTTACTACTCGAATCGACTAAACGGGTAGTTACACTATTTCTATATATTTTACATGCCTGGTGTCCTACTTGCTTAAATATCACAGACCTGATATCTTTTGTGGCCATGTGTCATGTGTTTCACTTGCTCATATTTCATATGTATACTCATTTCCATGTTAGTCTACCTATCTATGAGATACAATGCACTTGCTCAATTTGATTTGTGTTCTGTAGTTCATTTTCTTATATGTTTACATGTCATATAGTCTACATGTCTTAGCTTATGTACTCATCCATCATGTGATCATCTAGTCCATTCCTACATTCCTTGGAGTTCATTAGCTCACACGCTACCTTATATCTCATATGCACGCGTACACTATGTATTTCTATATCTTAATGCCCGTATACCTTGTATACTCCCTGTTGGACTAGTCTGCCTGTGTGACATGTTCAATGTGACTTATTCATCCGTATACTATGCTCCTTTGTGCTTACTGATTTCAGTTCTGAAAAAAAATTTGGGAAAACATTTCCTTGTATGATTAAGAAGTGAAGATTTTGACGAGAAAAGGTTGGGCATATATATGTAAATTTATTCAACCATAGATATATAACTTAGCATAATGCCCTATTTGAAGGTGGGGGATAGAACTTTAGAGTTTATATTTGTTGACACCCAATTTTGACCCGCGTCGGTATAAATTAATTATCGAGCTTCCTAAATTTTCCAAATAATTTAAATTAATTAGTTTTATAAATTTTACGAATATAATATAATACATGAATTTTATGTTACTTCGAATACGTTTTAACATAACTTTCGGTAATATATTTTTTACATAATCATGTATATAATTAGTATATCTTATGATTATCCAAAAAACCATCAAAAATACACATTTAAATGTTTTATTAAACTAGTTTAATTTAAATTATAGTTATACTTTTGAATCACTTTTTACGATTTTAATAATTATTTTATTAAATAAATAAGCTTGTTAATAAATTTATACCAATTTCGTTTTACTTTAAATCAATTGACTATTTATTAAACTTAACTCTTTTTCCCTTAGAACCAAATTTGGGTCTTCTTCCCAACTTACCAGCCCAATTCGCAGGCCCACTCCACCCTTTTCCCTTTAATTCCCACCCACAAATTAACCCCAGGCCCAACATCCATCCCCTTTCTCAGATTCATCCCAGCGGCCCACCCCTTTTCTTCCTTTTTTTTTAACCCGGTCCCAACCCGTTAATCCTATGACCGACCCGACCCGCGCTAAATCCCCTTCCCTCTTCCCCTTTCCTTCGTCGATAATCCTCACCAGACGCAACCCCAATGCCAGAAAAACANCCTTCAACCCTTTCCCCCCCACGTTTCTTTTGAGCAAACCCAGAAAACGCAGACCCAGAAACAGAAACCCCCCTCCCAAACGCGACCCACGAAAAAAACTCCCCTCAAACGCGACGCAAAACCCAGAAAAATGCCAGCCCCCCGCGTCTCTCCCTCACGCGTCCCTCTCTCCTCTCCTCTCTCCTCGCCGGTACACCTCGCAGCAGGGCAGTTTGGACCGTTCAGCTTTTCCAGACGCAGTTCCGTCCTTGCCATAACGAGATGACTCCACGTCGCTTGCCTAGGACACACGATTGATCTCGACCGTCCTTCCCTCCTTTCCGTTTCCGGAATGGGGCGGATTTTCAGAAAAAGTGTTGCTCTGTTAAGGGCAAAGATCAAATTTTGAAAAAATGGAGGGCGAAGTCCCAAATTTGCCCCAATCTTTTCCCTTTTCTCCCCGCCCTCCTACCTCACGAAACCCTAATTTTCCCCGTTCTATATAAACCCCCATCCGAGACAGAACAGGGGTTGGGAATTTTTGGCGGAAAAATTTTCAAAAAAGACTTTGCTTCTTCTTCCGTCTATCGTGAGAACTTTGAGTTGGGGAATTTTTGTTTGAAGTTCTTGGTTTGTTCTGTTGATTCTGAGAAAAATTAAAGGGTTTTTCATTAAAAGTTTAGGTTGGAAAGTCGGAGAGAGGGTAATCGCGAAGAGTCTTCCCTTTTGCTCACTCCCGAAGAGATAACTGACCCAGCAGTTTTCGTCTCGTCATTTGGTGTTCGTGGGTTCGATTGGTGGGAGTCGTCGCTTTGCTGCTCGCTTCTCGTCGCTTTTCGCTGCTCGTCAACAGGTAAACTCATTGGTTCGAAATTTTCTTCTCTTCTTGAGTTTCAATAATGGTGCCTTCAGGGTGGGGAAGTTCTGTCGCATGTCTCTTGTTTTGTTCGTTACCGTTGGTATTTCCCCTGCGTTGAATTGAATGTATAAAAATACTCTAATGTTGTATACATGGCCTGTTTGTCATGAACCTAAGATGCCCTGTCTATTGGTTGCTCGATTTCGAGATGCCTCGCTCGTTGTGATTCCGTTTGGTCGTGTCTGCTGGTCTTGCATTGCTCTTTGTTCTTTCGCCTCTTTCTCATCTTTTGAAGGCCTCCCGCAATCTGTGAAATGCGCATCTTTATGCTCCATTTCGGCCTGGATGATACATATTAGAAAGGGTCAAAATCATGTTTATTTGTTGGTTTAATTCGACTCTGTCGACTATGTTTTTATGCTTAGAAGCAGAATGAATCTGAAAATATCTCTGTGAATCCATGTAAATTCAATTTTGTTTGAGATTATTCTCCATTTTGATATGAACTTCGCTTGAGCCAGGGATTGATTTTGTTCTGCTCGTTTTGGTCGAGTGTTAATCATTATTTGCAGTCAACATAGGTGTTATTTCGCTTAAATTAAATGTTTTGTTTTACTCTCTTACCATCCATGCTCGTTGGTCCGTATGTGACTCTCTCTAGGTTCGACGTCTTTAAGAAATTCCATGGCATCGTTTTCTGCTTACTGATATTGTCCCACTGATTATATTGTTCGCCTCATTTGTTGGATTTAATACTTGTTGCATGACCTTCTTCGCCTGACTAATGTTAAGGAATTGTTCGGAAAGGCTAAAGCCTTACCTCACTGTCCATTGACTTCATGAGTTTGATTTTTTTAGCCTGTTTTCCTTCATGGCCGTTTGTTCTAGTGTTATAATATTTCGGTTCTAGCACGGCATCGGTATCTTAGTGATGGTATTATGGGTTATGTTATAATTTTATTCCAAGTATCTTGTTATTTTCAAGTTGTTGAGTGTATCACTTTCGAGATGGGGTCGTATCTTAGGATTGCATTAGCTTTTATGAGATTTGATAAAGTAGTGATAGCTTATTGTTGGAGTATGTTTTGTTCAAAGAAATGCGTTGCTCGATTTGCACATTTGTTAAATAGTGGTGGCGTACATTCCCCTTCATATGACAGGTGCATCAGTATGTGTGTATGCACCGCATGTCACCATTATTGCTTTCTTTTAGTGTGTGAATCTTGTATTTGCTGTCTTGATTCATTTGCTCTCCTCCAAAATCATACATCCGGATTTAACTTGAATCTCTGAAATGGTCTTCATTTTGCAAATTCCGTTTTGTTCGGGATGTATTTCCCTTTGTCTTTTCCCATGGTGCTAATGTATTTCTATTTCTTCTTTTATTTTTATGACGAATCCATCCGTGTTCATGATGAACTCCCCTCTTTGCATCTCGAGGAAGTAGTTAAGACTTGGGCTCCTTTGTTCGAGTTAAGCAACCTGCAAAAGATGAGAAATTCAGAAGATTGAAGAAATTCGAAGGCGTCGGATTAAAAGATTTTTCTTTATTTTATATTTTGTGTTTTCTATTTGTAACGGGCATAAGCCCCCCCCCCCTTTGTCGTTTTTTTTACTTTCCTATATTATATTTGTATGTTTAGATTAGGACAGGTACAAAAGAAAAGAAAATGGGTCAAAAAACCCAAAAACAGGTGGGTCCAAGTTTCGGTCAAGGCGAACAGAACCCGAAAACTTGGGCCCAAATCTCTCTCTCTCTCTCTCTCTTTATTATTTGTTTGTGCGTTTGTTTGAATTGTCTTTAGTTTTAGAGTTAGAAACTCCAAACTTCCCTTCGAAACGCCTATCTATTTTATCAAACTTAAGAGGTTTAACTAAAACGGAATCTCAAAGTGATAAATAATTTCAACTTGTAATTTTGTCTAAATTGCTAATAAGTTCAAAATTTCGAATTCTACAAGTTTGTTTGAATATAAAGTGCTTTAACCTTAAAAAATGAAAATTGGCAAGATAAATATTTCAAAACTTGTAATATTTGTCTAGATAAAAATTTAAGCTAGGCTTCGTAAAGATTCGCGAATTGTAAGATAAACTAAATATTTCAAAACTTGTAAATGTGTCCAAGTAAAATTCTAATAAATTCAACTTCAAAATTGCAAAAAGTTAAAATAAAAATAGTCAAATAAGTTAATCGCCGGAAAACCGTAAGTTAGCGGAGTGTCTTAGGTGCCTTACACCTTCCTAAGACACTAGTATGAATCCCGAACCCCCTAAAACATTTTTCAAACAATTTTCTGTTTAGTTGTTCTGAAAAATAAGTTTTCTTGATTTTTCTTAAAAAATTAAGTGGCGACTCCTAAAAAGTCGAAAATATCTCCAAAAATAACACGAACTCTTTCCGAAATATTTTTCGATAAAACAGAAATGGCGACTCCGCTGGGGAGTTTGGAGGATTCTAACCCTAGGATTAACATATTTGCTTATTTGTAATTAATTGTTTAAGTGTTTAAATTATTTAGATTTTTAAACTGTTGCATGCATAACATACATACTTTCGTCAAACGACACTTATTACATTTTCACTAAAGGACGATTATGCGGGTTCGCAGTCGTTCGTTAACCAAAAATCTTCTCGGGGCACCGTGACGAGTGTAGTTGACTACTTGATAGTCAACGATCGTTAACTGTCCCAGCCCAAGTAGTCCGCTTGGGTTACCCATTCCACTCTAAATACAACCCACTCTTAGTCAAACTAGGATAGAGCGAAACCCAAATCCCGAAAAAAAATAGCGCATTGGCCTAAAACGACCTGACACCCAAGGAGTGTCGGGCCCATTAGAAAAGTCCACCTTGAGTCCAAAGAACCTATGGCTCGATAGGACGTTCATGTTTGTTGTTTAAATTTGAAGAATGTATTGCGTGTTTAACTAGTTATTGTATCGGGGGGATTGAAAATTAACTAGCTGTATGTTTTTGTAGATGTCAAGTCAGTTCCTTCACTTCAAAATGGTCACCCAGGCGCCCGATATTCTTCGAGTATGGTGGGGAAATCTTAAAGAGTGTCAGAAGATGGAAATCTCGATTTACTTGGGTCACCTGCCTTCGATAATGAATTTCAAGGTATGGCCCACGTTTATCGAGGTCATCACTCGATTTTGGGACGATGATAAAATGGTCTTCCGATTTGGAGATGTCAAAATAACGCCCACACTAGAAGGAATCAAAGACAGCCTTGACTCAATTGGGACGTGTGGCAAAAGGAAAAAGCATCCCGATCATCACATTCTCCTACCAGATAGGCCAACCAAGAACGAACTGAGAGACATGTTATTCCTAGTGAATGCGGATTGGTTAGAGACCCACGACATCCCTCTAATGAGATTTTTCGAGAGGTCCCGCACGACAATTATTTTAGACTATTCCCGAAAGAATTCCATGACTACAGTACCTGGAGACAAACCCAAGCTATCGCTTTCTCTGCATGCCTCTTGGGAACTATGGTGTTCCCTAAAGACGAAGGAAAAGAAATCGACACCCGGTAGTGATGGTAGTGAATGCCATGTTCAGAGGAGTCGGTAGAAGATCTGAAGAAAAGAAATACTGCTTCTTGGCCCCAGTCATCTTGTCCGACATTTACCGATCCCTGAGTCTGTGCAAGAACGGGTTCCCGTTCTTCCAAGGTTGCAACATTTTACTCCAATGGTGGTTGACGGAACATTTATGTAAAAGAGACAACCCCCAGCCACAGGAGTTGGCCGAACCGAGCCAAACAAGTCCCCTCGATAATTACGAGTTCTACTTGAGTATCCGTAAATTTCCAATTCACACCACCAGGGACGCGTGGGCAAGGGTGTTTTATGATTTGAAAGAAGGAGACATACAGTGGGTGTTACCGAGCTTCAAGTCTCAGATGATAGCAGCCCAAGGGGCCAAACTGCCATTCTTAGTCCTTCCCGGCATCAGAGGATTGCGTCCTTATAACCCGACGAGAGTGATGCGAAAATTTGGGAAGTCCAAATCATACCCGTCCAAGGAGATGCCAGCTCTTTCGTGGTCGATTACAACGAGAAGGACAAAATACCTTTCGCTAAAATTATCCTCCAGGAATGGGCCGTACGTGTCAACATGAAGTGGGAGGTTACCGAAGACAGGTATGGAGCTGGGTATGTTGACGAATACAAGACATGGTTGCACAATGATTTGCATGGTGTAGTGGATCCAACACCACGCACGGGTCGGAAAATCAAAGACGTGCAAACAAGGCTTCAGATTCACGCATACCATTTTCAGCAAGAGTGGGACCGAAGGGAGCAAGAATTTCATAAGAAAGAGCAGGAATTTCAACAAAAGGAGCGAGAGTACCAGCTTCTGGAATTGGAAAATCAGAGGGTTTTGGCTGTGACGTCACAAGAATTAGCTGACACAAGGACTTGTCTGGTGCGTTTGGACACTATTCTGGATGAGCAGATGAACACCTTACGAGCCGTACCGACATCTTCCAAAGCTGCGTTCGCTGAGCCATACGTGTTCACCAGCAAGTGCATTATCCGAGAAGAAGTAGAGAAGGCCAGAAGAGGAGCTGGATCATCGACCCTTTAACTCCCCTGCGTGGGATTGATTTTATATGTGTACTTGCACTATATCCCCTTCCTAAGATGTATCCCGTTTGATGAATGCTGTGATGTCTAGTGAAATTTGTTTCGGGGATACAATTGCTTGTTTAAATGGCGCAATACATCCTTCAGATCGCTAGGCCTACCCTTGGCACAAAAGGGTCACATGCATGTTTAGGACGCGATATATGTGTTTAAATGTTTATGTGTTATGTCGCTATGATTGAGGATATCGTAAACCCACTCCTAGCCAAAATTCCAAAGAATATACAGAAGCCACCATTATAAATGTCCGACCAAAATTCCCAAGTCTCAAGTTTCTCACTCAAAAATCCATCTCCCATACCATAAATCCTAAATACCGCTCTATCATCTCAGGAAAGTTGAATCACCGCTATGGACAAAGGCAAGAACGTCCAGACAGAGCTCACTGAGGAGGAATTGCGAAGAAAGATCGAGCGAGTCACTCGAGAGATTCAGAAGATCAAGGAGGAAGGACTCAAAGTAGACATGACCACGGCAATCTACAAAGCTGCGGTCACGACCTTGGATGAAGATCTGGCGTCGCAGATGAAGAGAAAGAAGGAGGTTGAGATGGAAGCCGAAAGCCTAAGGAAAAGGTTGGATTTGCTTCGTTTGGAGATACACGAAGGAAAGGCGAGAGAGGCAAAGATAGATATTGAAACTGCTGTAGTGTTGGCCAGAAGTGCGGCGCTCGACGAGGAATTGGCGACCCATAGCAAGTTAAAGGGCGGAAAATACCTCGCCCGTGATCAGGGAGCAGATAAGAGCGGCCCCGACCATGAAGTAATCGAGGAGGACGATGAGGAGGAAATCGTCTATAAGCCTCCATTTCCGACTATTTGAAAGGAAAAGGATGACGCGACCACAAGACGGGAAATCGCCAAAATGTTGTCTTCTAGTAATTTCAATGTTATTTTTTCAATTCCCTTGTAATCGCAATGAAAGAAAGAATGAAAATACCCGAACTACGTTGGGCCTGAATACTCCTCGTGAGATACGTAGGCAGCCTTTCCCGGCCCGGCCCCTATCGCTGAAAATTTTCATTCTCCTTCATGTTTCGGAGATAAGAAGATAAGATCAACGGGCACCAAAAAGCAGTTGCAAGAAGACCATAGCTCAACGTGATTTGGCCTTCCCGAGATGACGTCAAAACAAGCAAACTCCTGTTTGTTCAAAAATATATTTCCGTCCTCATTCGTGGGTTAAGATATCCTCAAACAAAGCGACTTGTGTGCTTATCTGCCTTCTGTGCAATATTATGTATTTTGTACTCTGAATATGCACTAATAAATTTGCCTTTGAGTTGTTTCACCTCTCAGGTACATTTAACTGATCTGTGTCGATAAAGCTGGCAGATCACCCCTACTTCACCAGATCAAAAGGTCCCGCAGATTCCTTCCCCGAACCAAACGCAAATACAGCCATGGGAGACAACAATGGGGAAGTCCGCCTTACAGATGTTGTGGTGGCTCAGCCCACCGTGGCAGAGCATAATGAGCTAATTGCGCAGCTGATGCAGCAAATAGCTGACATGAGGGTCGAGATGCAACGAAGGCAAGATACGCCTCCACCCGGGTTTGGCCCCAACTTTATCGACGCAAGACCTCCTACGTACTTCCCTTCGTCCAACTTGGATCCTACTCAGCACCGTCCATCGACACCCGTGCATAACCCGTCCGGGATAGACATGACCACCCAAAACCCCCAATACGCGTCAGTCTCCTATCAAACTCCCTCACCACTCCAAAACAACCCCCCACAAATACCACCACATCCCCAAAACACTCAAACAGCCCCACTACCCCAAAATCAGACCCAAAATCCCACCGCCTTCAATTCCCAAACACCACATCCCCACTTGACCCAAAATACCAATCCCCAAAATTACCCGCAAAACTATCAAACCGCACAGAACGTCCCAAGTCCTTCCATAGCTCCACCCCTCCCCAAAAGAACCACATTCCAAGTCCCCGTCCCGGCCGAGCATGAGGTGCACGGCTCCGAGGTTGGACCATTACGAGGAGCAAGAAAGAGAGTGGAGGGCGAGAAAGAAGCGAAGGTAGACATAAAGGAGGAGATCAAAAGGGCAATGAAAGAATTGCAATGCACTCCAGACGTCGCCGGGTTAAGCTACGCAGAACTATGCATCCACCCAGACTTGAACTTGCCTGAAGGGTTCAAGATCCCGAAATTTGATACCTTGGGAGGGGTGGGAAACCCCATGGCACACCTAAGAGCGTACTGTGACCAACTCGTGAGAGTTGGCAAAGATGAAGCGTTGCTGATGAGGTTGTTCAGCCGGAGCCTGTGCGGTGAGGCCCTGGAATGGTTCACGTCACACGAGACTCGACAATGGCCCAGTTGGAGCGCACTGGCTAAGGATTTCATCGACAGATTTGCGTACAACGTCGAGATAGTCCCTGATCGGTACTCCTTGGAGAAGATGAAACAGAAATCCACAGAGAGCTATCGAGAATTTGCGTACAGATGGAGCAAAGAGGCAGCGAGGGTGAGGCCTCCGATGACAGAAAAGGAGATTGTAGAGGTGTTCGTACGGGTGCAGGAGCCCGAATATTATGACAGAGTCATCTTATTAATCGGCGCCAAGTTCGCCGAGATAGTCAAAGTGGGTGAGACTATCGAGGATGGCCTGAAGTCGGGAAAGATAGCCCGAGTGTCTGCATCGCCAGGATCTTCCGGACTTGTGAGGAAGAAGAGAGAAGAGGTTGCCGCCATCTCATACGGGGGAAGAAAGGTCCCCAGAAACTTACCACGTCCCCAAAACCGCTCCAACCCTCCATCAAAGTCTCATCAAACCTACCGTCCGCAATCAAATCATTCCGGCCACTACAATGCTGCCCCCACTTATCCAGATCCCCATATTTTGTCATATCAAAATCCACCCCAAATTCCCCAAAATTTTCCCTCCGTATATCCAAACTACCCCCAAGCTTATCAAGTCCCTCCCCCTTACCAAAATGTCGCTCCCAGCTGCGATAGTGTACAGCCAAGCTATCGAGCACCGTCCCCCGCATATCAAATACAAACCCCAGCATATCAAAGCCCCCATCCAAATTACCAAGCCCCAATGCCAAACTATCAAACAAATCCCTACCCCAGAACCCAAGCTCCACGACCAAATGCCCGCAGTTACCAACAAGTCCCCCCCCCAGCAGAGCGGGTATGATCCCCCTCGCCCCAGGTTTGAGAAGAAGCCCTCAAGAAACTTCACCGCGCTGGCCGAAAGCAGAACCAAGTTGTTCGAAAGATTATCTGCGGCCGGATACATCCACCCTATGGGGCCCAAGCCCGTGGATGTCAACTCCAGATTCTACAGACCGGAGCAGAAATGTGCTTATCATTCCAACAATGTTGGACATGATACTGAAGATTGTATTAATCTCAAGCACAAGATCCAAGACTTGATCGACCAGGAGGTGGTCTCCCTTCAGCCTGCGGCGCCGAACGTCAACACCAATCCGTTGCCGAATCACGGGGGTGGAAACATCAACATGATAGAAACTGACGAAGATGAGCGTGAAACCAAGAGAATTACTCCTGTTGTTCAGGAAGACTTGGAAAAGGCTGTCGCTTCTTTAAGCGTCAGGGAAAAAGGAGAGTTCGTCATTCTGACACCTGCAAAGGCTGTTGCCTTGGTGCCCTCAAAGACTCTCGCCAAACCCAAGTTTGTCATAGAAACGGCCGCGACTCAAGGCATGACTAGATCTGGCAGATGCTACACTCCTGATGAGCTTGCTCTCGGAGGACCAAAGAAAGATCATGCTAAGAGACCCATAAGTGAAGCAGAAGCCGAGGAGTTCTGGAGAAGAATGCAGCCTAAAGAATACTCCATCGTTAAGCACTTGGAGAAGACTCCAGCCCAGATTTCTGTGTGGGCCCTGCTGATGAGCTCCTGGTCCCACAGACAGGATTTGATGAAAGCCCTGGATGACACGTATGTGCCCTCGGGTACGAGCAGCGACAATGTAGCTGCTATGATTCACCAAGTCATTCGGGGACACCGCATCAGTTTCTGTGATGATGAATAGTCGGCCGAAGGGAGGGCCCATAACAAAGCTCTACACATCACCGTGATATGCCGCGGAAAGGTCATCAACCGTGTTTTGGTAGACGACGGATCTGGCCTGAACATATGCCCCTTGTCCACACTAAAGCAGCTGAGGTTTGACCTCGGAAAGTTGGAGAAAAACCAGGTCAATGTGAGAGCATTCGACGGTGTGCAGAGAGACACGTTAGGAGCGGTAAACTTGACCATCCAGATGGGCCCCGCGGAGTTCGAGGCAAAGTTCCAGGTGTTGGATATCGACACCAGCTATAACCTCCTTTTGGGAAGGCCATTCATTCACCTGGCTGGAGCCGTCCCCTCCACTCTCCACCAAATGATGAAACTGGTGTGGAAAAATGAAGAACTGGTTATTCATGGTGAAAAGGGCCACTCAGGAAAGCAGGTGCCGGTCTTGGACGAGACGCCGCAAGGTTCGGACTTCTACACGGTGGAGTTGGTAAACGCCACCGATGAGAGCTTGGCCCTGCAGACTCCCATGTCGGCCGTGTACAGAATGATCGCCACGGTAATGCTGCAGAGCGGATTCGAACCAGGTTTCGGATTAGGAAGGAATGCCCAAGGGATCATCGAGCCAGTTCCGGTCCTTTCTCAAGGATCAAAGTATGGTTTGGGGTATATCCCCACAGATGATGATGTAAAGATGAAGAGGAAAAGGGATCAAGGGTTGACTAAGCCGATCCCGCATCTCTATCAATCCTTTCCAGTCCGGGAGCATGTCGAACCTGAAGATAATGGGGAAGGAATCTGTGACCTTTTCGAGGAGATTCACGCTGTTATCGAGAAGGAGGTCGAGCCAGCTAGCATTCGTGATGCGGAACCAGGGGAGATGCTGCAGAATTGGACTTCCACGCTAATCCTGATGTCCCGGACTCTTTGGTAGAAAGGAATTGTTTTATGCATATTAAAATCGGTGGTCGTCCGGAAGAGGCCTGAGACCCACCATTTCTGCATTTTCTTAATTACTTGAATTTTGAATTTTCGTCGTGACGTTTAAAAAGGGCGACACGGCCCTGTGCCATGACCCAAGTTTGCATGTTTATTTGAATGAAAGCCTCCTTATTTTGACTTTGTTTATTTAATTGCTTGTTATATTTTACTTTCCTAATTTTGTCTGTTTATGATTTCAGTAACGTAAGTTACAAACCTGCCAATGTCATGTCATGTCATGAGCTAAATGAGCAAAACGAGGCAAATGACGACGAGGTTGACGACTACGACGAAGAAAGTGGGGAACCAGACTATGTTGCAGAAGAATTTCGACAGTTCGAGAATCAACATAAACCGAATCTGGAGGAGACGGAAACGGTAAATTTGGGAGATTCGGAATGTGTCAAAGAGGTTAAGATCAGCACTCACCTGAATGTAACTCAGAAGGAGAGCCTGGTTCATTTGCTTGTCGAATACAGTGATGTGTTTGTTTGGGAAGTCGGTGATATGCAGGGTTTGAGTACTGATGTTGTATCCCATAAGCTACCTATCAACCCGGGGTTCGAGCCGGTGAAACAAAAGACTCGGAAATTCAAGCCTGAGTTGAGTTTGAAGATTAAGGAGGAAATCACCAAGCAGATAAAGTCTCGATTGGTAGAAGTAACGCAGTATCCCACCTGGTTGGCAAATGTCGTTCCGGTCGCCAAGAAAGATGGAAAAATCAGGATTTGTGTTGATTACAGAGATCTCAACAAGGCTAGTCCAAAGGATAATTTTCCGTTGCCTAATATCCACATTCTGATTGACAACTGTGCCAAACATGAGATGCAGTCATTTGTGGATTGTTACGCAGGGTATCACCAGATTTTGATGGATGAAGAAGACGCGGAAAAAACGGCCTTCATCACACCTTGGGGCGTATATCACTACAGGGTAATGCCGTTTGGTCTCAAGAACGCCGGTGCTACTTACATGAGAGCCATGACGACTATTTTCCACGACATGATTCACAAAGAGATTGAGGTGTACGTGGACGACGTCATAATCAAATCCCGCGAGAGTTCGGATCATTTGACACACCTGAGAAAATTCTTTGAGCGTTTACGTCGGTACAACTTGAAGCTAAATCCCGCCAAATGTGCTTTTGGAGTCCCAGCCGGGAAGTTGTTGGGGTTTATAGTCAGCAGAAGAGGTATTGAGCTCGACCCTTCCAAGATCAAAGCAATTCAAGAGTTACCTCCGCCGAAAACGAGAAAAGAGGTGATGAGTTTCTTAGGGAGGTTAAACTATATCAGCCGGTTTATAGCACAATCGACAGTGGTATGTGAGCCTATTTTCAAGTTGCTGAAGAAAGATGCCCCGACTAAGTGGACTGAGGAGTGCCAGACCGCTTTCGACGCTATCAAGAGTTATATGTCTAACCCACCAGTATTGGTTCCTCCACGAGAAGGAAGTCCTTTGTTACTGTATTTGTCTATTTCAGATAGTGCCTTTGGATGTGTACTCGGTCAGCACGACGAGACAGGAAAGAAGGAAAAGGCCATCTACTACATAAGCAAGAAATTTACTCCGTACGAGTCTCGGTACACTTTGCTGGAGAGAACATGCTGTGCTCTGACATGGCTTGCCCAGAAGCTGAGACACTATTTGTCATCGTATACCACGTATCTCATTTCCAGAATGGATCCGTTGAAGTACATTTTCCAGAAAGCGATGCCGACTGGAAAGTTAGCTAAATGGCAAATGTTGTTGAGTGAGTTTGATATCGTGTACGTGACTCAGAAGGCAATAAAGGCACAAGCTTTGGCTGATCATCTTGCGGAAAATCCCGTGGACGAAAATATGAACCACTTAAGACGTATTTCCACGATGAAGAAGTGTCATTTGTGGGTGAAGATATATCTGAAGCTTATCCAGGTTGGAGATTGTTCTTTGATGGAGCGGCGAATCACCAGGGTAAAGGTGTTGGAGCAGTCTTGGTATCAGAATCCGGTCAGCATTATCCTATGGCGGCTAAACTGCGCTTCAACTGCACAAACAACATGGCTGAATACGAAGCTTGTATCCTGGGTTTGAAAATGTCCATTGACATGAATGTTTACCAGTTACTGGTTATTGGAGATTCAGACCTTTTGATTCATCAGGTTCAAGGAGAATAGGCCGTGAAGAACCCAAAAATTATACCGTACGTACAGTGTGTGCAAAATCTGTGTAAAAGGTTTCGCAAGATCGAGTTCAGACATACTCCCAGAATACAGAATGAATTAGCTGATGCTCTTGCCACCATCGCTTCAATGATCAAACATCCGGATACTGATTACATCGACCCGCTGGATATAGATTTGAAGGAACATCCAGTCCACTGTTCACACGTTGAATCAGAACCAGATGGCTTGCCTTGGTATTTTGACATAAAGAGATACTTGGAGTCTGGGACATATCCAGAGGACGCTACATCTAATCAGAAGAAGTTGATACGTCGTATGACCCTCAATTTCTTTCTGAATGGAGAAGTCCTGTATAGGAGGACTCCAGATTTCGGTCTTTTGAGATGCGTGGATGCTGCTGAAGCTGTAAGGCTTATTGGACAGATACATGCTGGAGTTTGCGGTACACACATGAACGGGCTTACTTTGGCGAGAAAGGTTCTTCGAGCTGGTTATTTTTGGATGACTATGGAGAATGACTGTTGCAGATTCGTGCAAAAATGCCACAAATGTCAAGTGCACGGCGATCTGATACGGGTGCCACCTCATGAACTTAATGCTATGAGTTCACCTTGGCCATTTGTAGCTTGGGGAATGGACGTCAACGATCCTATAGAGCCAGCCGCTTCCAATGGACACAGATTCATTTTGGTTGCCATTGATTATTTCACCAAGTGGGTGGAAGCAGCCTCTTATAAGTCGGTAACCAAGAAAGTGGTGGCCGATTTTGTCCGCAACAACCTGATATGCAGATTTGGAGTTCCAGAGNGGTTCAAGGAGAATGGGCTGTGAAGAACCCGAAAATTGTACCTTACGTACAGTACGTGCAAAATCTGTGCAAAAGGTTCCGCAAGATCGAGTTCAGACATACTCCCCGAATACAGAATGAATTAGCTGACGCTCTTGCCACCATCGCTTCAATGATCAAACATCCGGATACTGATTACATCGACCCGCTGGATATAGACTTGAAGGAACATCCAGTCCATTGTTCACACGTTGAATCAGAACCAGATGGTTTGCCTTGGTATTTTGACATAAGGAGATATTTGGAGTCTGGGACATATCCAGAAGACGCTACATCTAATCAAAAGAAGTTGATACGTCGTATGGCTCTCAATTTCTTTCTGAATGGAGAAGTCCTGTATAGGAGGACTCCAGATTTGGGTCTTTTAAGATGTGTAGACGCTGCTGAAGCTGTGAGGCTTATTGAACAGATACATGCTGGAGTTTGCGGTACACACATGAACGGGCTTACTTTGGTAAGAAAGGTTCTTCGAGCCGGTTATTTCTGAATGACTATGGAGAATGACTGTTGCAAATTCGTGCAAAAATGCCACAAATGTCAAGTGCACGGCAATTCGATACGGGTGCCACCTCACGAACTTAATGCTATGAGTTCACCTTGGCCATTTGTAGCTTGGGGAATGGATGTTATCGGTCCTATAGAGCCAGCCGCTTCTAATGGACACAGATTCATTTTAGTCACCATTGATTATTTCACCAAGTGGGTAGAAGCAGCCTCTTACAAGTCGGTAACCAAGAAAGTGGTGGCCGATTTTGTCCGCAACAATCTGATATGCAGATTTGGAGTTCTAGAATCCATCATTACTGATAACGGTGCAAATCTCAACAGTCATTTGATGAAAGAGATATGTGAACAATTTAAGATTATTCACCGGAGGTCAACTGCTTATCGCCCTCAAATGAACGGAGCTGTAGAGGCCGCCAACAAGAATATCAAGAAGATTTTGAGGAAAATGATTGACAAACAGCGAGGATGGCATGAAATGTTGCCATATGCTCTACTAGTTTATCGAACAACGGTCAGAACATCGACCGAGGCTACTCCATACTTGCTAGTATATGGAACAGAAGCAGTCGTGCCTGTTGAAGTCGAGATACCGTCATTGAGGATCATCCAAGAAACTGAGTTAAGCAACACGGAGTGGGTTAGCAAACGGATTGATCAACTAGCTTTGATTGATGAGAAGAGAATCGTCGCCGTCTGCCATGACCAGTTGTATAGACAAAGAATGACTCGCGCTTTTCACAAAAGAGTAAGAGCCAGAAATTTTGAAGTTGGTCAGTTGGTTCTTAAGCGTATTTTTCCTCATCAAGACGAGTACAAAGGAAAGTTCGCACCAAACTGGCAAGGCCCCTACATGGTTCGTAAAGTACTATCTGGAGGTGCTTTGATCTTGTCAGAGATGGATGGCACTGTATGGCCCAGACCTATCAACTCAGATGCTATCAAGAGATACTATGCGTGAAGTTTCGCTTTACATTTTTCCTTCATTTACTTGTAATCGTTCTCTTTGCTTGTATTTGTTCAATTTGAATTATTATCCCTCTTGTAACGAACTACGTCTTACCTGAATTCTCGAGAACGAGATACGTAGGCGGCCTATGTCGGCTTCGGTCACCCCATTTACCCCCCTTAATTATTTCTTTGTATTTGAACTACGTTCGACCTGAATTCTCAAGAACGAGATACGTAGGCGGCCTTTGTCGGCCTCGGTCGGTTTCTTTGTAAATTTTATTCTTGTTAACCTTTAAGGGGAACTACGTTTGACCTGATTCCTGCCTCAACGGGATATGTAGGCGCCACAAGGGCTCGGTCATATATCTCGTAAGATTTCTATTCCCCTTTGCAGTAGAACAGGGACAGAATTTTTGAGGGGGACTCAAAAATTCCCCAGAAGAAGTCTCCTCTTCAGCAAGTCAGACAAAAGACATTTCGAGATTTGCGACTGGGACAGAATTTTGAGAAGATCTCAAAATTCCGCGATCCGTTCGGTTACAATGGAAAGATGAGCAAGATAGTAAACTGGGACAGAAATTTTGAGGATGGCCTCAAAATTTCGTCATGGGTCTTCCCTACAAGTTCAGAATGCCTCTGAAACTCATCAGCAAGTGTCAGATTCAAAGGAGCTCGTAAAGCCTGATATGACATGACTTGGCAGTGACTTTTTCAACATACTATTTCTTAAAGATTTCTCATTTCTTTTAAAAATTTTCCCTCTTATGTTTCATTTGTTTTGGCGTACGATATCTTTTCTTATCTATCAAGAGTCGGGAAATCGGGAAATCAACCGGAGATATCAAGACCAGGAGCAAACAACTGAAGGAATCGACACAGATCAGTATGTTTTAAAACTGATAATTTTTCTGTGGATGCAGGTTTATAGTTTTGCTTTGAAATCGGCCAAATTATCCCGACGGATGAATACGGAGAGCTCCCGAAGAGGAGAAAAACTATCTCCAAAATCAGTGATCTTACTGAAAGCAGGAGGCAATTCATATAGTTTGTGTCAAGACGCTTGTGAATGTGCTTGTTTATTTCAAACCATTCTCAACAATGGGAAATTTGCAAAAGTGTCTGGCCAGATTCAAAGGTGAATTAAACAGGAATCTCAGCAAGGATTTCACGATTTCTGTAGAGGACGCTATTTCCATTGCGCTATCAAAGCAAGATAATTATTGTCGATCAAGACAATGTTACCTCAGAAGAGATGCTCATGCTATTATTATTTTACCATTATCGATCAGGTCGATATATTATTTGGAGATTGCCTCGCCGTTATTATCCACGGGGGCGATATAAATGTTCATGCGTCGCGGAAGTCATACACTGCTGAAGAATCATGCATCGCGGAAGACATATACTGCTGAAGAATCAGGCATCGCGGAATCATGCATCGCGGAAATCATGCATCGTGGGAAGACACATACTGCTGAAGAATCATGCATCGCGGAATCATGCATCGCGAAATCATGCATCGCGGAAATCATGCATCGCGAAAGTCATATACTGCTGAAGGATCCATACCTCGCTGGAATTTGTGCATCACGAGAAGGATCCATGCCTCGTTGAAAATCATGCATCGCGAAATCATGCATTGCGAGTTCACAATTATGCATGACGAGAAGATTTCATGCCTCGTCAAAATTTATACAGCGCGAGAAGATTTCATACCTCGCCGAAATTTAGACATCGCGAGAAGAATTTATACCTCGCTGGAATTTGTGCATCGCGAGAAGATTTTTATGCCTCGCTGACAATTATGTACGACGAGAAGATTTCATGCCTCGTAAAAAATTATGCATCGCGAGAAGAATTTATACCTCGCTAGAATTTATGCATAGCGAAATCATGCATCGTTGAAAATCATGCATCGCGGAAAAGTCATGCATTGCAAAAATCATGCATTGCGAGTCAACAACGATGCACGACGAGAAGATTTCATGCCTCGTCAAATTTATATATCGCGGGAAGACATTATACCTCGCTGGAATTTGTGCATCGCGAGAAGGATCCATGCCTCGTTGAAAATCATGCATCGCGGAAAGGTCATGCATTGCGAAAATCATGCATTGCGAGTCAGCAATTATGCACGACAAGAAGAATTCATGCCTCGTCAAAATTTGCACATCGCGAGAAGATTTCATCCTCGCTAAAAGTTGTGCATTGCGAGAGGATTCATACCTCGCGGGAATTTACGTATCGCGGGAAGATATTCATGCCCCGCAAGAGGACATACACGGACAAAGAAAGGGAAATTGTGCATCCCAAGAACGACATTTATCCGCCAGCCTCAACTGCATCTTTTATTTTTGATACAAATAAACATCAAGAAGAGCATCGAAGATGACGACAAAAGAGACATCAATATCGTATCAACATTTATTTATTTATTTTAGCATCAATGAAGAGTACACTGAAGATTTTATTCACAAAGCACAAGGCATAAGCTTTATTGGCCTGGACGTCAGACCGATCGAGTCGACGTTGATTTGAGGAGAACAATGAAGTGTCGATATGGTAAAAAGACACTGTCTCCCATCTTATTTGCATTTTTAAGCTGACGAGTTTTATCTCAGTCCTTGTCGAGAGCATCCGAAAAGGATGAATTCTCCAAAAACCACAGGTGCGGACAACAACAAAAAGGATGCAGCACAACGTGGAACTTTTTCTTAGCAGCGAACTGGGACACAGTCCAAAGAGGAATGTCAAACTCTTAGGACGCGAGCAGAGGAGCGACTTCCACCACGATCGAACCACCCTCTCGAGGCATGCGGGTTTTTATTTAAGTTCTGTCAGTTTCAATCTCGCATCCAGAAGTCTTAATTTATCGGGAGCAAGTTTCCAATCTGAGTGACAACTCGCCAAGAGCTTGGGAAATTATGTCCGTGTAAGTTCTTAATTAGGGGTATGAAACGCGCCACATTCATGGCTAAGAGGTTACAAGCCCCCCTTTCATACTCGCTAATTTGTCTCTTGTCCAAAACCAAAGGTTATCTAGCATAATAGATCTCCTTTTCCACCGATCGAGTCGAACTACACACAGCCTGATTCCGAAGGTTTAAGGATATGTAGGCGGATTCAATGTTGAAAACTCGGCTGTATTCCAACATTCGCTCTCGAATTCTGTTCTCGAGTATTTTGATACCTTCATAATTCGGTATCGAGGTGGCTTTTGTTTCTTTCAAAATCATGCGGTAAATCAAGCTTACCGAACTACAAGTGGCCTGAATTCTCATATAGCCTGAGATATGTAGGAAACCTGTTTCAAGGGTCCGGTCATAATTCCTAAACCCTTTGTCGAATCATTCCTTTTAAAATGAATGGGGTTGGTCAAAATTGGTTTGGTCAATTTCATTTCCTCGAGTTGCTTGCATCAACCCAAGTAAAATGAGGGACAGTTGTTGACACCCAATTTTGACCCGCGTCGGTATAAATTAATTATCGAGCTTCCTAAATTTTCCAAATAATTTAAATTAATTAGTTTTATAAATTTTACGAATATAATATAATACATGAATTTTATGTTACTTCGAATACGTTTTAACATAACTTTCGATAATATATTTTTTACATAATTATGTATATAATTAGTATATCTTATGATTATCCAAAAAACCATCAAAAATACACATTTAAATGTTTTATTAAACTAGTTTAATTTAAATTATAGTTATACTTTTGAATCACTTTTTACGATTTTAATAATTATTTTATTAAATAAATAAGCTTGTTAATAAATTTATACCAATTTCGTTTTACTTTAAATCAATTGACTATTTATTAAACTTAACTCTTTTTCCCTTAGAACCAAATTTGGGTCTTCTTCCCAACTTACCAGCCCAATTCGCAGGCCCACTCCACCCTTTTCCCTTTAATTCCCACCCACAAATTAACCCCAGGCCCAACATCCATCCCCTTTCTCAGATTCATCCCAGCGGCCCACCCCTTTTCTCCCTTTTTTTTAACCCGGCCCCAACCCATTAATCCTATAACCCGACCCGCGCTAAATCCCCTTCCCTCTTCCCCTTTCCTTTGTCGATAATCCTCACCAGACGCAACCCCAAGGCCAGAAAAA
>NC_028647.1:19411935-19494446 GCF_001406875.1 Solanum pennellii
CCCCCCCCCCCCCCCGCGTCTCTCCCTCACGCGTCCCTCTCTCCTCGCCAGTACACCTCGCAGCAGGGCAGTTGGACCGTTCAGCTTTTCCAGACGCGGTTCCGTCCTTGCCATAACGAGATGACTCCACGTCGCTTGCCTAGGACACACGATTGATCTTGACCGTCCTTCCCTCCTTTCCGTTTCCAGAATGGGGCGGATTTTCAGAAAAAGTGTTGCTCTGTTAAGGGCAAAGATCAAATTTTGAAAAAATGGAGGGCGAAGTCCCAAATTTGCCCCAATCTTTTCCCTTTTCTCCCCGCCCTCCTACCTCACGAAACCCTAATTTTCCCCGTTCTATATAAACCCCTATCCGAGACAGAACAGGGGTTGGGAATTTTTGGCGGAAAAATTTTCGAAAAAGACTTTGCTTCTTCTTCCATCTATCGTGAGAACTTTGAGTTGGGGAATTTTTGTTTGAAATTCTTGGTTTGTTCTGTTGATTCTGAGAAAAACTAAAGGATTTTTCATTAAAAGTTTAGGTTGGAAAGTCGAAGAGAGGGTTATCGCGAAGAGTCTTCCCTTTTGCTCACTTCCGAAGAGATAACTGACCCAGCAGTTTTCGTCTCGTCATTTGGTGTTCGTGGGTTCGATTGGTGGGAGTCGTCGCTTTGTTGCTCGCTTCTCGTCGCTTTTCGCTGCTCGTCAACAGGTAAACTCATTCGTTCGAAATTTTCTTCTCTTCTTGGGTTTCAATAATGGTGCCTTCAGGGTGGGAAGTTCTGTCGCATGTCTCTTGTTTTGTTCGTTACTGTTGGTATTTACCCTGCGTTGAATTGAATGTATAAAAATACTCTAATGTTGTATACATGGCCTGCTTGTCATGAACCTAAGATGCCCTGTCTATTGGTTGCTCGATTTCGAGATGCCTCGCTCGTTGTGATTCCGTTTGGTCGTGTCTGCTGGTCTTGCATTGCTCTTTGTTCTTTCGCCTCTTTCTCATCTTTCGAAGGCCTCCCGCAATCTGTGAAGGCATCTTTATGCTCCATTTCGGCCTGGACGATACATATTAGAAAGGGTCAAAATCATGCTTATTTGTTGGTTTAATTCGACTCTGTCGACTATGTTTTTATGCTTAGAAGCAGAATGAATCTGAAAATATCTTTGTGAATCCATGTAAATTCAATTTTGTTTGAGATTATTCTCCATTTTGATATGAACTTCGCTTGAGCCAGGGATTGATTTTGTTCTGCTCGTTTTGGTCGAGTGTTGCTCATTATTTGCAGTCAACATAGGTGTCATTTCGCTTAAATTAAATGTTTTGTTTTACTCTCTTACCATCCATGCTCGTTGGTCCGTATGTGACTCTCTCTAGGTTCGACGTCTTTAAGAAATTCCATGGCATCGTTTTCTGCTTACTGATATTGTCCCACTGATTATATTGTTCGCCTCATTTGTTGGATTTAATACTTGTTGCATGACCTTCTTCGCCTGACTAATGTTAAGGAATTGTTCGGAAAGGCTAAAGCCTTACCTCACTGTCCATTGACTTCATGAGTTTGATTTTTTTAGCCTGTTTTCCTTCATGGCCGTTTGTTCTAGTGTTATAATATTTCGGTTCTAGCACGGCATCGGTATCTTAGTGATGGTATTATGGGTTATGTTATAATTTTATTCCAAGTATCTTGTTATTTTCAAGTTGTTGAGTGTATCACTTTCGAGATGGGGTCGTATCTTAGGATTGCATTAGCTTTTATGAGATTTGATAAAGTAGTGATAGCTTATTGTTGGAGTATGTTTTGTTCAAAGAAATGCGTTGCTCGATTTGCACATTTGTTAAATAGTGGTGGCGTACATTCCCCTTCATATGACAGGTGCATCAGTATGTGTGTATGCACCGCATGTCACCATTATTGCTTTCTTTTAGTGTGTGAATCTTGTATTTGTTGTCTTGATTCATTTGCTCTCCTCCAAAATCATAGATCCAGATTTAACTTGAATCTCTGAAATGGTCTTCATTTTGCAAATTCCATTTTGTTCGGGATGTATTTCCCTTTGTCTTTTCCCATGGTGCTAATGTATTTCTATTTCTTCTTTTATTTTTATGACGAATCCATCCGAGTTCATGATGAACTCCCCTCTTTGCATCTCGGGGAAGTAGTTAAGACTTGGGCTCCTTTGTTCGAGTTAAGCAACCTGCAAAAGATGAGAAATTCAGAAGATTGAAGAAATTCGAAGGCGTCGGATTAAAAGATTTTTCTTTATTTTATATTTTGTGTTTTATATTTGTAACGGGCATAAGCCCCCCCCCTTGTCGTTTTTTTTACTTTCCTATATTATATTTGTATGATTAGATTAGGACAGGTTCAAAAGAAAAGAAAATGGGTCAAAAAAACCAAAAACAGGTGGGTCCAAGTTTCGGTCAAGGCGAACAGAACCCGAAAACTTGGGCCCAAATCTCTCTCTCTCTCTCTCTCTCTCTCTCTCTCTCTTTATTATTTGTTTGTGCGTTTGTTTGAATTGTCTTTAGTTTTAGAGTTAGAAACTCCAAATTTCCCTTCGAAACGCCTATCTATTTTATCAAACTTAAGAGGTTTAACTAAAACAGAATCTCAAAGTGATAAATAATTTCAACTTGTAATTTTGTCTAAATTGCTAATAAGTTCAAAATTTCGAATTCTACAAGTTTGTTTGAATATAAAGTGCTTTAACCTTAAAAAATGAAAATTGGCAAGATAAATATATCAAAACTTGTAATATTTGTCTAGATAAAAATTTAAGTTAGGCTTCGTAAAGATTCGCGAATTGTAAGATAAACTAAATATTTCAAAACTTGTAAATGTGTCCAAGTAAAATTCTAATAAATTCAACTTCAAAATTGCAAAAAGTTAAAACAAAAATAGTCAAATAAGTTAATCGCCGAAAAACCGTAAGTTAGCGGAGTGTCTTAGGTGCCTTACACCTTCCTAAGACACTAATATGAATCCCGAACCCCCTAAAACATTTTTCAAACAATTTTCTGTTTAGTTGTTCTGAAAAATAAGTTTTCTTGATTTTTCTTAAAAAATTAAGTGGCGACTCCTAAAAAGTCAAAAATATCTCCAAAAATAACACGAACTCTTTCCAAAATATTTTTCGATAAAACAATATTAACAGCTACGCGATCTTATAAGATGAGCCTCAAAAAAGCTTCATGAGATAAAAGAGAAGGGAAAGTATTGCCCCTAGGTTAGGCCTATGATTTTATGTGTCAGTTCCATATACAAAAAAAATTGGGCGATACTATAGTTATTCTTTATTGTTAAGGCCCAATATGTGTAACCTCCATTGAAGTATTGTGGAAGGAATAGAATATGACATAAGATACTTGGGAATAGAATATGGTAGAGATCCTAAGTAACCTCCTCATTCAAAACATCAACATATGGATATGAGACCATGTGGTCCCCTTATATGATCACAAGTCCTACTGGCATTTGTTCATTTGATATGTCATTTGCATGTCTTTATCTTAGTAGGTGTATTTAATTCTTTATTGTATGAGTTCTATATGTGTATCATTAGTGAATTATATGGTCAAGAAAGGGGTTTAATTTGTCATTGTATTATTTTACGAACCATATCTATTGAGAATTCATGCTAGACTTGTCTATACGTGTTATAGATTAGTCTATGAATTTTGAATAGTCCTATTTATGATGGTATCACTCGCAAATCTCCAAATGAAATTCCTAGGTTAACCAAACTATATGCTTCACCCATCTTTCGAGGACGAATGATCATAAGGGGGGTAGGATGTCACACCCCGTATTCTACGTGTACTAGTTCTATGTATATGTCGCTCAAAAATTTACTTGTGGTATAGTTATGGACTCAGTTTCCAATACGACTGGTGATAATAGTATATGTTTGGAGTTGTAATACCCCATGTCTTCTAACACATATACGAAGAGCTGAACTCAAAAACAATTCAAACTCGTGATAATAAAAGGTGGCATTCGATGTAAAAGTCATAGTGGTCAAGTGTGTATTAGTGCTACGGTCTAGTAAAGACTTTAAGATGGGGAAATGGTGTAAAATAATTCAGGTTCTTGCTTGACTAAACTATGCTAGTAGGTGACAAGTAGGTGATGCACCTACTTAGAATTAGTGGACTGCATTTTAAGTGAAAATGGTTTCACCTACTTAGAATTAGTGGACTGGATTTTATGTTAAAAGGAGAAAGTAGGTGATGACCTACTTAGAAATAGTGGACTGCATTTTAAGTGAAAAATGGAAAGTAGGTAATGCACCTACTTAGAATTAGTGGACTGAATTTTAAGTTAAAAGGAGCAAGTAGGTGATTGCAACAACATAGAATTAGTGGACTGAATTTTAAGGGAGCAAGTAGGTGATGCAGCTACTTAGAATAAGTGGACTGAACTTTAGTGAAAAGAGCAAGTAGCTGATGCAGCTACTTAAAAACATGTGGCATAAACTAAGCAGGTGATACACCTTCTAGCTTAAATTAAAGGATCGTATTTTTTCTCAAATTTATAAAGTGAAAACGTCCAAAAGGGACCTCTAAAGAACTCAAGCTTATCACCTATCCCTCATCACTTATTTTCAATTAAATTACTCCGAAGGAAAATCATAGAAGCTCCAAAGAGTTCTGTTCTACAGTTTCACCATTAGAATCTAAAGGAAACAGGTGTTTTTAAAATACAAGTTGGTAGATCATCTCCATATAATAAAATTCAAGTGAATAATATGAATTAACATCAAGATAAGGTGAAGAGGACAACCTAAACCTTAAAGAATCCAAGTCTTGGCAATTGAGGTTTCTGTCTAGCAAGGTAAGCTGTGGAAATTTTCATCCCTCTCTTGTCATACATCATTTGTAAAAGTTTGTATGTGTTAATGAATTGTTGAGTGTTGCCTCTGTATGGTGTGATCTTGGTGAATATTCATGAAGGATGTGCATGTTGGGACATACATGGAGTGGAGTCCCCTTAAATTTTGATAAAGAGCTTGTTTTGAGCATCTAAATATTAGTTGGAATTCACGGGATGTTGATCGTGATGCCATGAGTCCATATTTATATTTCCACATTGTGAGGCTTAGGGACTGTTTTGTGTATCATAAAAATAAGAGGGTCTGGCTGGGTATGTAGAGAAGTCATGAAAACTGGTTAGAGGATAAAACATGGAAAGTGTAGTCATACACCACTTAATTGAGTATTGCCTGAGCTTACTTCCTGCCATTCCTTTAATACTATTTTCTAGACGTGATTAAGCCTGAGGGGTTTCGGAGGACCTTATAAAAATAATTAGGTGAAAATGGATGGGAAGAACTCTGGATGGGATCAATTATAGATATACTGCCAATTACTGTTTTGGTCTGATCAAGTAGTACAAACTTGTTTAGACATTAATATCAATTTTCTTATTTACTCCATTGTACATAAATAATCTCAAAGGAAGATGGTTAGCTCATTGTGATATCCATTTTTTGCAGCAAGGTAAGGCTATTCGATTTCCTATTTCTTTGGTATGAATCCAACACTTGTAAGCTTTCTAAGTGCTCTTGGTAGTGACTTATCCAAAAGTGCAGTTCGTACTCCCTAGAGAATTAAAGTGAAAACTCTACTACGAGTTTGTTACTCAATGTGCGTGTTTACTCTACCAAGTGTTAGAATGCAAGTTTTAAACTTGTTTCATAGTCAAAGTACCCCTGACACGTATTTCCCTTATATAAGTGAAATTGATCCTATCATACATGGTACATATGTTTGTAGGATGGATGCACGATCTGCCTTTATCTTGCCAACATGCTTCAATAGTATATTCCATCATATATGTCATGTTTTCACATGTTCATGTGTTCCCTTTATTGGTTATTACTCCCATCGTCCTTCAATTGAATTTGTCCACATTCTTTCTTGGTTCCACATTCATGTATACCTTGTCTTTGATATTAGTTGGTGAGTATTTGGCTATCTATAGAGTTAAAATCTCTTGGCTGAATGTTATATGTCTTCACTTCATACGTGCTTCCATTTGAGATGTCAAAAATGTGTACTGAGTTATAGAAGAAGTATTACATTGGTATCACATTTTCTTCCCACGTCATTGTCATTATCGTTAGTTCATATTCATATGGCTTCTACTACAGGTTCATAGTTCCAAATCTCAACAATGATTTATGACCACCAAAATATCAATCCCAAATGAGTTATTATCAACAAAAGAACAATATCAAAACAGTTATGATTATGCAAAGTATAGTGTCAAAAGAGTTATGAACATCAAACCAACAATTTCAAAGATTAAAAATATCTAAATGAAGCAATTTGTTTGATTATCGGTGGTAGCCCAGGGGCAAAGCTTAGCACTGGATCGATCCCAATTGGTATAGAAGGGTGGCAACTCAGGGGTTAAATCCTAGCATGGGCCTATCCCGATTTATTGGTATAGAAGGGTGGCAGCTCATGGGCGAAAGTCTAGCATTGGCCAATCCCAATTTGTGGAATTATGAGGACAACATCCCAAGGTTAAAATGCCTAGCATGGGTCATCCTCTCCTACCACTGATCAGTTGGTCCTTTGTATCATATGGCTTACAAAAATTATAACTCACAAAAAAGTAAAGAAAAGAATTTAGCACACATAATTCCACAAATATAAGCAAAGGTGGTCTCCAATCCTTATCTATTGGTATTTGGTTTCACTTGAGCTCTCATGTCACATATGGTTGTATTATTCCTTACATATTCAGTACACTCTTTCGTACTGACGTCTCTTATTGGGGTGGTGAATTTCATGCTGCAGGTACAAGTATTCAAAAGTAGATCTCCCCAATAGAAGAACATGATACTCAGCTGTTGTTGGTGAGCTCCAGGTTGATTTCGAGCTTTGACGAGTCTTTACTATGTGTATTCTCATAGCATGGATTCTAATATAGGCTTTGTAGACATTGTAAAGAATCATCTGTATTCATAGTTTCACTTGTCACATGTATTGGTTCAGCTAGTCAACATGTGTAGTATATAAGGCTTTTTTCATCAGTAATCTGCATAATAGTTTACTTTCTCATCATAGTTACTTGTAAAGCATGTGTCCATAGGGTACTTGTCCGCCTCACCTAGGGTTGGGGTGTGACACCATGGAGGTATGTCCTTCTCCTCAACACACTTACATGTCTCATGAGTTCATATCCAAACAAATTCACATATGTCAATTTTACTGTAACATGAGAACTTTTAAACTTTTAACACTAGCATGGTCATACCATCTTCCTAGTGAAGTCAAAATTGTAATTCACACCACACACATCACAACAATAGGAAGCCGTTTCACATAGATTTCAACTCTAGCCTAGCTATCATAAACATGAATAATTTAAGGGAAGTGTTACAATTTATAGGCATACACTAGACATGCCTTCACTTTTCAAAAGTGAGCCTAAAATCATGCTTTCCGAATCATAAAAGCCACAGTTTCCAAGAGACTCATCATTTTTCATTTTAAAGGAGCTCAATTACTCATTATAAGTCTAAACATTAGACATTATGAGTGACTTTAGACATGCTTTTTACCTTATCCAATGAAGTTAAATGCACAACTAGCATATGAATATGCACTAGAGCCATCAATATGGGCTAGGCATGTTGTGTCGGCCTGACCTAACCCGGGATTTAATAGGGTTGGACTAAGATTTTTTAATCCCATTTAAGTAAGATATTTTTAGCCCGGTCTGAATAAGCCTGTTGATTTGTGGGGGGGGGGGGATTGAGAAATAAAGGTAGGGCCGGCGCGTGGGCTAATAAAAATTAACTAAAAAATATAAAATATAATATTAAAATTCAAAATCAAAGAGATTCCAAACTCAAAACAAATAGGTTAATATTTTTATTTAGATATTTATGTTTTTTCTTGGAAAAAACTTAATAAATACATAAAGATAATTTTATGGGATAATTTCAGACACCTCCCTCCAAGTTTCGCTCTATAAAACTGATCTCCATTGTGGTTTACGATATTACGTCTACCTCCCTTATTTCCATTTAATTATAACCATTTTTAAATCTATTTAAAAAATATCAATTAATTTAGATTCGACAAGTTTACCCTTTTTATACTAATTTCTTCACAGTAATATATATTATTCAAAAAACAACTTATTTAATGAATATTTTAAAAATAAATTAGCAGAAATACATGTTTTTTTTATCAAACAAAGATCTAAGTCTTCATTTAACTTGACTCACTATTTTCACAAAATATTATTTCTTCATATTCATTTCACCTTTGTCAATTTATGTAGATTTATTCCCTACAATAACGCATCACTTCAAGCAACAATTTATTCAAATAGAAGACAAACAATTTATTCAAATAGAAGATAAAAATGAACTCCTCAAGAGAGAAATAGATAAGAATGATCAGATTTTGTTCTAGTTAAACATTTTTATGAGCGAAGAAGAAACATGATTCAACGAATAGAGATAAATCGTTGAAAATTTGATCTAAACTTGCATAAATAAGGGTAAAATTATCAAATCTAAATTAATTTATATTTATTTTAAATAGATTTAAAGAATGGTTATAAGAAAATGGAAATAAGGGAGTAGACGTAATATCATAAACCACAGGGGAGATGAGTGTTATAGAGCGAAACCTGGAGAGAGGTCTCTGAAATTATCCCTAATTTAATTTGTGAATTTGATTACCAAGTTGTAACATTCGTATCATGTAATATTGTTTTGTTGATATTTATGATAATATTTTTAAATTATAATTTATAATTTAAATTAATAATAATTATAAAATATATAATTTTTTAAAAAGTGGGTTGGCCCGGCAAGCCTGTAGCCCACGTGCTTGTGGGTTGGGCCGGCCGTTTCCTGGCCCACGTCACAAATGGGTCAGCCCAGCCTGGCCCGTAAAATGTCAAACTTCGTATGGGTTAGCTCGGATGGGGAGGGCTAGCTCATATTGACAGCTCTAATACGCACAATCAACATGAGAAAAACATGGCTTTGATCACAAAAATCTTTTTAGAATCTTCAAAATACTATTAAGATAGTGTCAATCGAGACATACGAAACATGTAAAGGTCATGCAATTCATACTTTATGCAAAGGTCAAATCATGAACAAGCTTTGATTATTAGATCAAGTTCAAGTAAGAATAGAAGGATAAGATGAAAATATGTACAACCTCAAGAGTAAACCCAATTAAGAGAAACTTAATCCAACCTCAAGAGGATCTTAACTTGTCAACCTTCATTTTCATCACTTAAAAGTGATTACCACTTTAGAAGGAATTACAGTAAGTCAACCAAGGCATTCTAAACCATATCATCTATGCAAATTATCCCTAAATTTTCATGTTAGGCATACTATTCAACCACTTAAAGTTTTAACAATATCATAGACACCAAAGTCATACAATCATTAGGGGAAAACAACAAGGAGACTTAGTCATAAGGAGTCTTCTTTTCTTTCAACATTTATAGTAAGGTAACTTCTAGGTCAATCAAACACACATCATCACCCTATAATGACAATCATGCTACCTTTACTTCTAAGACCAAGCCTATACAAAAGACTCCAATCCATGTAAAGAAATCATGAAGGTCCACACATATAATCAAAGACAACATTTGAACCATTTAAACATATACTTAGGGCAGCATGCTTTCATAGATGATCACTAAGCATTTCAACTTCAAATCATAACATTAGGCTACCATCATGCAAAACCATATAGAAATACATAATTCCAAAAGAGACTCATTTTATCCATAAAAACTTCTAACATGCTTGAACCATATCATAACACATAATTATCAAAAAAAGCATGTCATTTCACATAATTTTCATGTATAGCCACGAAGGACATCCTATCCACATAACCTATCATTTCTCAAATTTCACATACATAGCCATAATTGACATCACATAATAAAAGCATGCAAAAATTCACCTTCACACGTACTCATCAAACCATAAAACCAAGATAAGCATCAAAACTCACCTTTTCTCCATCAAGCATATAGAGATACCATCTCACCCAAGCAATCACATCTAAAAGACCACCGGACAAGACAACATAAGAGAGAGATCTTATAGAGTTAAGTTCTATAGAAAGACATGAGAATGTTGAAGAAGGTAAACTATATCATCCTAGATGTGTCGCGACTCACCACCGATGATCGAGACTCGACTAGACGTGGCAATATGAGACTTTGGAACCTGAAACCACTTTCATAAACCTCATGCTCTGATACCACGTTTGTCACCTCATGGGAGTACCGCCTAGAAGTAACATGGCGTATTTGTCCTCTCAGAGGACAAATACGCCATAGTTATCATTCATCGCATTGTCATAGGTAAATTTAGGAAAAAAATTAAACTTTCTTAGCACATCATATGCTCTACATTACTTCATACACACACACACACACACACACACACACACACACACACACACACACACACACACACACACACACACATATATATATATATATATATATATATATCATATACATAGTTAAAGACTCTAGTCTCTTTTTTCCATCCTAGACTCAACATCAAGAGTACTTTAGGGACATGATTCTTATATTATAATATAGTACAATAATAAAAGACTTGCCAGTAAACTAAACATAGGACATCCTTGGACCTAAGAATTCCTTTTCTTGAGCTTTGAAATCACATATAAAGCTCCTCAATAATAGAGACATACTTTAAGCATCCATAACCTACACTTTGTGTAAAAAGTAGAGAAGAATTAAATTAGTACAAGAATTCACTAAGTATAGCAACTATGCAAAAACATACATTTAAAAGGGAAATTTTTCTTGAAATCATACTTCATGCCTTTTTATGAAAATTTCATAAAACCTTTATACAATAGCATTTATATCATTCACATACTTCATATAGACATATTCAAAGGCCAAACAACATATAAAATCACATATAGAATTTAAGCTACATTTGGGAGCATTTTACTGTAAGTATTTTCCTCTTTACGGTGAACTTCTTCTTTTAGCTTATTAACCTCCCAAGTAACACTATATTGATACTTGGTGCAGTGCATCACTTTAAGTTCACAAGGAAAACCATACATACTATCATACCCCAACCCTAGATGAGGCGGTCAAGTACCCTATGAATACATGCTTTACAAGTAACCTATGATGAGAAAGTAAACTGTTATGCAGATTACTGATGAAAAGCTTTATATACAACACATGATAACTAACTGAACCAAACATGTGAGAAGTGAAACTATGATAGAGAGTCGATAGTCTGATTCCACCTAGTGGCGAATTAAACCAATAGAGAAAGCAAGCCTAGTTTTTGAAAACTACCTACTCTGCCTTTTATCAGATTTCATCGTACTGCTTGTCGTTGTTATTCCCTGATAACGAGTTTATCTACAGTTCGCAATCATACTTTGTTCCCCTTTCAAGTTGGAAAAAAAGTAAGACCCATGTGAAGCTTTAGTTTCATTACCGGCCAGAGCTCCTAGCCCTTTTGATTGTGTTTTATCTCAGCTAAACTCTTCACCTCTATCAATTAATTCTTTGCCACATATCTCTTTCTTTTTCTTTGTTGCCATTTGAAAGGAAAGCTCACCCATCAAGTCTGTAGAATACATATGATAGCTTTACAATGTCTACAAGCCTCTATTGGAATACATGCTTAGAAAATATGCATAGTAAAGACTCGGCAAAGCCCTGAATCAACCTGGAGCTCACCAACAACAACTGAGTATATCATGTGCTTCTATTGGGGAGATCTACTTTTGAATACTTGTACCTGCAAAATAAAATGCAGCGCCCCAATAAGGGACATCAGTACGAAAGAATGTGCTGAATAGGTAAGGCATAATACAACCATATGTGACATGAGAGCTCAAGTGAAACCAAATACCAGTAGATAAGGATTAGAGACCACCTTTGCTTATACTTGTGGAATTGTGTATGTTATTTTCTTTTCTTTACTTTTTTCAATGAGATATAATTTTTGTAAGCCATATGATAGAAATAACCAGATGATCATTTGTAGGAGAGGATGACCCATGCTAGGCATTTTAACCCCTGGGATGTTGTCCTCATAATTCCACAAATTGGGATCGGCTCATCCTAGCCTTTTGCCCCTGAGCTTCCACCTTCTTATACCAATCGGGATTGGACCATGCTAGTATTTCGCCCTTGAGCTGCCACCCATCTATACCAATTGGGATCGACCCATGCTAGGCTTTGCACCTGGGCTGCCACCCATAATTATACAAATTTCTTCACTTAGAATTTTTCTTAATCTTTGAGATTGTTGCTTTGATGTTCATAACTCTTTTGAGACTGTGTACTTTGGATAATCATAACTCTTTTGAGATTGTTCTTTTGTTGATAGTAACTCATTTGGGATTGATGTTTCGGTGGTCATAATCATTGTTGAGATTTGGAACTATGAACCAGTAGTAGAAGACATACGAATATGGATAAACGATAATGACAATGACGTGGGAAGCAAATATGACACCAACATAATACTTCTTCTATGACTAAGTACGCATTTTTGACATCTCAAATTGAAGCACATACGAAGGAAGAAATATAACTTTCAGCTAAGAGATTTGAAATCTATATGATAGCCAAATACTCACCAACTAATATCAAAGACAAGGTATACATGAATGTGGAACCAAGGAAGAATGTGGACAAATTCAACTTAAGTACAGATACATATTCCAAGCAAGTTACATACATATAAATGTACAATAGAGAAAGTAGACATCTTGTGAGGCAACATAATAGTCTAACACAATGGGAGTAATAACCAATAAAGGGAAAATATGAACATGTGAAAAGATGACATATATGAAGAAATAGACTATCGAAGCAAGTTCGCAAGATATGGACAGATCGTGTATCTATCCTATAAACATATGCACCACGTGTAATCTAGGATCACTTTGACTTATATAAGAGAAATATGTGCCAAGGGTACTTTGACAGTGAAACAAGTGTAAACCTTGCATGCTTACACTTGGTAGAGCAAAACACACATTTATTAACAAACTCATAGTTAAGTGCTCACTTTAATTTTCTAGGGTGTACGGACTGCATTTATGGATCAATTACTACCAAGAGCACTTAGAAAGCTTACAAATGTTGGATTCATGCCAAGGAAATAGGAAATCGAATAGCCTTACATACCTTGCTGCACAACGATGGATATCACAATGAGTTAACCATCTTCCTTTAAGATTATTTATCTACAATGGAGTAAATAATAAAAACTAATATTAGTTTCTAAAAAAGTTTGGACCACTTGATCAGACCAAAACAGTGATTCACAGAATATCTATAATTGATCCCATCGAGAGTTCTTCTATCCATTTTCCCCTAATCATGTATAGAAAATAGTTTTAAAGGAATGGCAGGAAGTAAGCTCATGTAACACTCAATTAAATGGTGTATCACTACAATTTCAATGCTCTATCTTCTAACCAGTTTTCATGACTTCTCTACATATCTGGCCAGACCCTCTTATTTTTATAATACACAAAACAGTCCCTAAGACTCACAATATGGAAATTGCAATATGAACATATGACTTCTGATCAACACCTTGTGAATTCCAAATAACATTTAAATTCTCAAAACAAGCTCACAATCAAAATTTAAGGGGACTCCACTCCATGTATGTCCCAACAAGCACCTCCTTCTTGAACATTCAGCAAGCTCACACCATACAGAGACAACACTTAACAGTTCATTAACACATACAAACTTTTACAAATAATGTAAGAACAAGAGAGGGATGAAAATTTCCACAGCTAACCTTGCTAGAAAGAAACCTCAATTGCCAAGACTTGGATTCTTTAAGGTTTAGGTTGTCCGTTATAACTTATGTCGATGTTAAATTAGATTATTCACTTGAACTCCTTAAGATGTGAGATGTTCTACCATCTTTTACTTTAAAAACACCTCTTTCCTTCAGATTCTAATGATGAAGCTGTAGAAGAGAACTCTTGGAGCTTCCATGGCTTCCCTTGGGAGTAATTTATGGAGAATATGAAAGAGATGATAACTTTGATGCTTTAGAGGCACTTTTGGACGTTTTCCCTTTAATAAATTTGGAAATAATATGGTCCTTTACTTTTAAGAAAGAATGTGCATCACCTTCTTAGTTTCTGCCAAATGTTTTTAAGTAGCTGCATGAGCTACTTGCTCTTTTCATTTAAATTCAGTCCACTTATTCTAAGTAGGTGCATCACCTACTTGCTCCTTTATAATTCAGTCCACCAATACTGAGTAGGTGCATCACCTACTTGCTCCTTTTAAAAAGTCATCTAACGCTAAGTAGGTGCTGTAACAACCCTAAAAATGGATACGATAAGAAATACTTAATGTGTCAAGAATGCCTATGATTAGACCAGGGTTCACACATATTGATGCACGTAGAACCAGACATCGGAACCCTTGCTACAGCCAAGCCAACTAACTTGGAAAGTTAGTTGAGCTTTGAAAGGTTTTTGTACAACCATGTAGGGCTCTCGAATACGAAGATTTACTTGAATGAGTCTTTACCGGACTTAAAAGGGGAAAATCTTAGGTTTGGAGGGTCTAGGGGTAATATGGTCTTTTTCCAAGCTAAGGGTAGTATCGTAATTACCATAAATATACATTTTATTATTTAATTAATAAGGTGGAGGGGTATTTTGGGGAGAGAGGGTCGAAATTGGGCTCTTGAAGTGAAGTCTTGCTCCACCTGGGTTCGAACCTAGGTGGAAGCAATGATTTAAGTGATTTTTTATCTAAGATATTGAATTAATGTAATTAATTAATAATTATAATTCATTATCTGATTTAAAATAAAATAAAAATCAGCTTTTTATTAAATCAACAAAACCTTATTGACTAAGTCCTAAAACTAGACTCCTAAGCCTCCTACAACTCCCACTCTCTCGTGTTTATCTCTCCACTCTCACGCTCAATCTCTCTTATTCTTTATCATGTTTTTTCTCTGCCAAAATAAGATAAAAAAGCATAAAAACAAACCATGTTCGAGTGGAGTTTATATTGAGGAGGCTTAGACGTGTTCTTAGGTGAAGTTTTCTGGGACGCAAGTCAAGAGTTTAACGTCAAAAAGGTATGGGTTCTCGTCTCTCTTGGTCCCTTTCTCAAGAGACCCCTTAAGGTTCAAAATATTCATTCCGAAAACTATGATTGTTCCCCGTTGCATGTACCTGTCACTAGCTCCCGTTGAATCATAGGTTGGTTATGTTTGCTGGTAGAAAACTAGGGATGAAACGTGTTTTCGTGATGATTATGTGTTTATATGTATGTTTGGAATTATGTGACTTATGTTGATGTCTCCGAAAATGTAACTACGTGTGTATGTGTGTGTTTCTGTGGCTATTGTTCGTGGTTTAGGACTTGAAATGGTATGATAGTTCTTTATATTTCATGTACACATGTTGATGCAAATGTGATATTCATATGAGTAGAAATGTGGCTGATTTGAGGGATAATCTCTTGTCTAAACGAATCCATGAAAACCCACCTACAGCGGTCTAAATGCTCTACGAAATTCCCCTAAGAACTAAGGTGTAACTTGATGAAAGGATGCTGAAAAATTAAAAGAAAATTTCCAGCTTCTAGTGATGAATTTCGGTCAGCAAAGAGAATTCAAAATGTTGAAAAAAATGAATTAAAACAAGTGAGGTCATGGAGGATTGAACTCGTGACCTCACCATGTTAAAAACGATGAAAATAAAGAAGTAAAAAGAAATGTGGTGAAGGTGATTCGAACCATGGTATTAGCTGGAAAATGTAACTTAAAAGAAAAAATTAAGAAATGAGAGGAGTGGAATTCGAACCCACCACCTCTCAATCAGATTTAAGGAAGTGTAAAAGAAAAAAAAATAAAATGTGAGGCGTGGGAATCGAACCCACGACCTCTAGGCAGTGAAGGAGAGTAAAGAAAATGAAAGAAAGGAAATGTGAGGCGTGGGAATCGAACCCACGACCTCTAGGCATTGAAGGAGAGTCAAAGGAAATGAAAAAAAAGAGATATGAGGTGTGGGAATCGAACCCACAACCTCCTAGGCAGATTTAAGGAGAAAAATTAAAGAGGGTATGGGGGGTTCGAACCCACAACCCCTCGGCCAAACGAGAGAAATTTGAAGGCAATAAAAATAAAAAGTAAATGAGGTTGTGGGGGTTCGATCCCACATCCTCTTAGTTCAATGAAGGCATTGGGGCTCGAACATGGGTCCCCAAGCCATATGGATCAAACCAAAATGAATAAAAAAATGTAACTATTGTTCAAGAGATTTGAAAACTGGGTTCCTTGCCCAAATTCCGTATTGATACATAAGTCATACGTGAATTAAATGTTCAAGAATAATGCTGCCTACTTAGATTGAAATCCAGATCTTGGCATATATACAAGATGCATAAGTCTTGTACCACATAATCTCAGGAAGATACGAGTTCACTTAAATGAACTATGAATTAAAGCCTCATGGCTTGTATGTATAAACATACAAGTCTAGCATGCGTTTAAAAGTAAGTGAACCTAAGATGTATGTAAATGAAATGGTGAAACCCTAGAAGGGTTAAGTACGAGTGTAAAATACACTAAACGGCCAATTGCATTGGCATATGATGAAATGAACAATGGAATGATGAAACCCTAGAAGGGTTAAGTAAGAGTGTAAAACACACTAAATGGCCAAGTGCATTGGCATATGATGAAATGAAAATTAACGTAAAAAGGGGTGAGTAACTATGAAGAGCAAATGTGCTAATGATAATAAATATGGTGACACCATGATATGAAGCTAATGTAAAAGATGAGAGCAATCTCAAGTGAGCCTAAGTAAATGTTACCAAAACGTACTCACCTATGAGAGTATAAAGTTAATGAAGAGACCAGTCTCTATGAACACTCTAATGAAAGTATTGAGATTAACACACTGAATACTAATGATGAGATGAGAAATCATCTATTGAGCTATGATGTCCTCATACTAGAAGCCAGCTTCCATGACGTATGAGTAGAATGTAATGGAACTTTATACTGAGCACCGATAGACTAGCTATGAGAGGTGATGCCTTCTTTCGGTATGCGCGGAGGTTCATGTAACTCTCATGAGATGAGACTGTCCGGCATGCCGGGCATGGATCTCCTTATATCTCTTAGTCTTCGAACCTATACTGCCAATATAGGGATTTGACGGGGTTCAATTCCCATGTACGCTAGCATGTTTTGGGTCACTTTGGCCGGTGATTCCACCTCTTTTCAATGTGGGGTTTCATGACAATGGATTTCATGATGCTCACATGATCTATGTCGATTAAAGTTAAAGTTCCCAATGAATGAATGAAGCCAGCCTCAAATGATGCACATAATGAACGAATGATACCAAAGGTGTTAGGATAGGATAAACAAGAGGTGAGTTAGATTCAAGTAATGACATTAGGTCATTCTTGGTCATTGCACAACGAACCCGATGAAAATCTTAAACTACATCCTAGGTATAGCTTGTGTTTACACTGGCCCATGAAGGAAATGAAATGAAGTACATATGAATGAATGAAGCAGACTCTATGTTTGCTAAAGCAGACTCCCTAGTTGAGGTCCCATATGTTGAGCCCCCATTTTTGGGAAGTCTTAATGTCAAGTCCATGATTCCAAGGTCTCATGGCATACGAATGAATGATATGAACAACGTTATGTGTTCTATGAATTATGATATGTGCTATGTGTAAGATGTTATGTGTTGTGTGAAATATGATAAGTATGATGATGCATGTTACTCTCATGGCATGACTTTCCTAATCCAAATTTGGAAATCTCACTCACATTCCTAATGTCAATTTGGCAAGTCCACTGACTTGACCTTCTACAATCATGTTGTTAGGAAAGATCTATTCTTACTCGTGCATGTCCTTGGTGTGTGATTTCATATACCCATACTTAGTACAAGTGTGTACTAATCCCATACAACTCTATAATTTTAGGTACAGGCACAGGTGGACGCTAGAGCTATAGGTTGACGCTGAAACTATCCGGACGTGGAGCATTCATCCGGACTTGGTAGGCCCTCATGCTTTCGAGGATTCTTGCCCATTATATTCTACCTTAGTTATAAGATTGAGCTAGTGGAGTATGTTCCACTAGCGTTTCTATCCGCTTTCGTTCAGACATTGTATTGGTGCCATTTTGGTAAGTATACATTTACTATATTAAATTATATCTTTAATTTGATGATCTTAATGTTAGATGGTTGATGGTGAACAATTATGAATCTAATAGAATAATTAGTATGTATCTTAAGAAACAAGAATTTTCAAATTTTCCGCTAAAATTAAACTAGATGAAGTAAGAATGACGTAAGTAGGGTTGTCTGCGACCTCTGAGAGGTCAACCACGCCGGTCTCGTCTGGGGTCTAGACTCCGGTCATGACAAGTGTATCACCTACTTGCCCTTTTTGACTTAAAATGCAGTCAGCTAATTCTAAGTAGGTGCATCACCTACTTGCCCTTTTTCACTTAAAATGCAGTCCACTAATTCTAAGTAGGTGCATCACCTACTAGCATACTTTAGTAAAGTAAGCACCTCAATTATTTTACACCATTTTCCCCATCTTATATTCTTTACAAGACTGTAGCACCAAATACACACTTGACCATTTTGACTTTTATATCGAATACCACATTTTATTATCCCGAGTTTGAATTATTTTTTTTAAGTTCAATTATTCGTTTATGTGTGGGAAGGCACGGGGTGTTACAACATCAAACATATTCTATTGTCACCAGTCACATAGGAAACCGAGTCCATAACTATACCATAAGGAAATTTTAAAGCGACATATACATAGAACTAGTTCACGTAGAATACAGGGTGTTACACATACAACTTACATAAGCCAACACATACCATCATCGTAGAAGTATAATACATCAAAGACACACTTAAGTCAAGACTCTAATGGCTTTACAGTAAGCTACATCAATTTGCACATCTATTCACTTTAGTTCACATAAAGCATTATAAAACCTCACTCACAATCCCAATCTAAGTCCACTAGTGCAATGTACATGTGAAGTCTCATAACCTCACACATACTTAGTAAACTTATCATTAGACCACAAGCTTTAACACTCTATTTCATATATCAACAAGTGAAGACAACTTCATTCATGTCAACAAACTTTCCTCATATAGTCATTCAGACCAACATAGTGCATATAAGAATAAGACCACATCATATAGACTCATACCATGCATCTTCATAACAAGTAGACAGTTACTACAAAGTCATGCATAAGGAACATATACATAGACAAATGCATTAGAACACCTTCCTAGGACTTCCCTCAAGAGCCACTTGTACAATGCATAGGTGAAGTCCCATACCTCCACCTACACTAAGCAACTACTCATGATTATCCTAGTTTGAGTCCTTACTTTAGATCCATTGTCCATTTTACTTTATGGAAACTATAGCCTTAACCGACACTAAGACCATGGGTGCTACATAGAATTTGGTGTAATAGAGCCTTACACCAGTAAAAGGTGTTCATACCTAGACAAGGTAGAACATTAACACATGCTAGCATACTAGTGAATACACTTGCTAGATCCTATGTGGCTAGTATAGTTATGGAACTTG
Source organism: Solanum pennellii (assembly GCF_001406875.1). NCBI lineage: Eukaryota > Viridiplantae > Streptophyta > Magnoliopsida > Solanales > Solanaceae > Solanum > Solanum pennellii. Next base: position 19,431,606 of record NC_028647.1, read on the forward strand.
GAGGTATATATGGAAAAATTCCTTTATGACCTTGGGCTATGAGGCTAATCACCTCATGAGGCTTATGGTGACCTACCTTCCTCCAATATGAAGGGACACCCCTAATTTCAAGTTCACTCGGTGCTAAGCTAAGTTCCCTTTATTGAAAAGCCTTTATTAACTTATCTTATAAAATTAGGCTTAGGATATTGACTCCTCATATGCTTAGCTCATAGTTCATAGATGAGAGTTCATCAACCTAAATTATGTGAGAAACCCTTTCACATGGACATAGAATATGTAAGCACCTATCTAGTTGTACGGTACACATGAGCACACCTTACAAGGCCCCTCTATTGACTAGATCTTCATACATGAGTGTGTTTACTTATATGTGAGCAAAACTTTCACGTAACACATAAATGTCACGCATGTTCATATATGGTTTAACTATATGAGCAATCCTTTCATATAAACACAACAAGACACTATGCACATTCATACTTCATCATATCATATACTTAACATCATAGCATATAAGTCATATTTGTAAATGTCCATACAACCCTACTCATGTACTTGGAAGACCAACCCCTAGGAACTATACTATCAAGGTACACATGTGCAATGCATAGACAAGGTATCATACCCTTCCCATACTAGTACACCTATCAAGTCATCCTAATGAAGGAATACATAACATACTTCGCATACATTTACCTTAGATGCATAATAATAGACATTTGGTGAATATGAGAACTACCTTTCATTAGACACCATGACCCTTTGCTACATAGTAAGCATGCATAATATGTGAGTGTGTGTGTACACTAGTCAACATGCACATAATCTCTATCAACCAACACATTGATACAGCCACCCTCTTAAGACCACAATGCACAACCAAGCATAGACCACAAAGCACAATTTAGCATATGAGGGAAGCTACCATCACATTTCACTTTTAGACTCCTAACATTAGCTATTCGCACATTCACATAGGTGTACATGGGTAGGGGTCATCGATCTTAAACACTTCATTAATGGCATCACCTACACATGATATTTACATAATTGTTTACATGCTTATAACACTAGCTACATAACCTAGATTCACAGCTAGAATAGAAAAACTAGGCACAAGTTACATATAGTATGATCATAATTACCACACACTAATATATTCATCAATTTGCCTTCAAGGCCATAGTCAACACATATATAATGACAATAAAGTAAACACAGCCACCATAAGTTTACCATACAAGGCTTCATCAACTACAACAATATAGAAAAGTAGAGAGGAAGAGACATTCTTACCAATTCATCAACCTTTGATCATCATTGATCAATACACCTTTTTCATAATCAATACATTATAGGGCAGTAGATAAATGTAACATCTAATCATGAAAGAAACCATGTACAAGTCGCTACAAGATCATACTACAATCTAATTCAATACATCACATATATACTAGAAAGTAGAGAGTTATATATCATAAACTTATTTCCCTATTTTTGATCATTAATAAAAATTTATCAACAATATACATGTAGGTAACTAGCTAAAGATATCATTACTCAAATGGAAACATGCTTCATCTACCCTAGCATTGAGATCACATCATATACAGAGCATTATCAATCAATAGACTAGAAGAACCTAGATCAATTCATACCAAGCCTTCTTTACTTTGGTCATACAAAATTCATACCCACAATTCAACCATGATATTAACCTAAGGCAATAGCTACAATCATCTTAACATAATCAAATTCCACATTTATACATTATAAGGTCAATGTTACAGTGAACACATAGAAGAACATAGGCTAGTTTGGTTCAAATCTTCATATATTGATCCACATGGATCGTTCAACAATAATTAACCATCATTATACATAATAAACAGTAGACTTAAGCAATTCCACATAGTAGAATCACAAATCCACCAATAAAAAGTGACGATCACAATGCCCATGCATAGGCTAAATCGAGTTTGGGAAGGGACATGGGTTCATAATGCAATTGTATTGAAATTCACGTTAAAACCAATACAATATCATCAATTTATCCTTATTAAGCCTTTGAAAATGTTTTGAAAAAATAACCCATGTTTAGATTGAAGAAGAAGAAGTTTGATCATGAAATTTGTTTTGAAAATTTGAGAAGAACTCTCTAGATGGAATATTAACTATGGATGAAGGATCACCAAAACTTAATGTATAATAAAACCTCTAAAACTTGATGAAGAACCCATAGAAATCCAAGCTCCAAGATGTTCTTGAGCTTCACCTTCAATGGAGGTTCTAGAGAGAATATTTTTGGAGGGAAAGTCTAATTTGTGAAGAATGGATTGAGAATGGGGTGGTCACGTTTTTGATCACTTAAGTACACCCAAAAATAACCAAATAAACCAAGTAGGGTCAGGTTATAAGGAAATTCACCCTTAAATAAGATAGTCGCAGGCAACCATCGACTGAAAGCATCGACTGGGCGTCGATTGGACGATGGGGCATCATGCTGCTCCATTGTTGGTGACTTGTAGCTCCTTATTTGAGACAAAAGTCTCACCAATATATGTGTTGAGATACGCCCCCCCTTCGATGGGGCGTCGATTGGGAAATGGGGCGTCAAGTTGGATCTTCGATTGACACTTCCAAGGCAATATCTCGACAACCTTTGGGCCATTAGGAAGTCGTACCCAGACGTTTCCAAAGTAAATATGAACATTAACAAGTCAAGGAATTTCACACCCCAAGAGCACACCCTAGAAGATATGGCACTCTCAGAGTGCGACTCGGTGTACTTGACCTCTCGAAGGTCTTGTACAAGCCCTTTGACATTATTCATTGCATACATATATGAAAACTAGTGCGGAATTAAAAATCTTCACACAAATAATATATCATAACATCTTTCATATAAAACCATAGAAAATACTAAGCCTCAACTTACGTCAATCTTATACTTAAGAATACTTAGGACATGGCCTTTACAATCGTATATCGAAACGTAGTCTATTACAATAGTTGTTTAATAAAAGAAATCTAACGATAGTTATGTCCTCGAATCAGGTGAGGACATACCCCAACTTTGCTTGAAAGAGTCTAGATTCCAATATTTGCTTCAAGATCTCACCTTCCACCTACAACTTTATATGTAGACAAAATGTATGGAATTAGTACAATGCATGTACTAAGTGTCACATCCGGGAATACCCCCTAGACATAACCGGTGTTGTCGCCCTCTTTGAGGACTAAGACTAGCCTCTTAGCTTACATCATCACATTCATAGGTAAAATTTAGCAGAAATTTAAAACTTTTTCATTACTTCTAATTGGAGCTTTACATAGACCTCTACATACACATAGTGTGTATATATATATATCGAGTATACGTAGACCCTTTGTATATAAACATTACTTAGTCTTCTAATTTTATTACACATAGATATATAAAATGTAACATGGTCATAATAGTTTTCTCATCTCATAACCATCTAATAAGAGTGTAAGAACTTGGGCATAGCCCATACATCAAAGTAAGAACGCCTCACATGGGCTATATAATGTTTCATAATAAATGGAAAGGAAAGAAACATAATAGTCGTAAACTAAAAAAAATCCATTAGCTAGATAGTAGCATCACCCTCGGAAAGTGAGGACCTACCCTACTTGGATGAATAAGATATCCAAGCCTCTTCAAGTCATCTTCAAGGCATTTCAATTACCGGAACATAAAATGTCGGGGAAAAGGAAGAAATGGGGTTAGTACACCATTTATACTAAGTGCGAGACCATATGCACACATACTTTAAAAATCATGCTAAGAAAGGGGACATTTCATAAAGGTATGCAATTTACTTTGAAAACACTTATGCATATTCAACAAGACCATACAAAATCGATAGGACATATTAGTGAAAGTCATAGGCATGTACATCACAAGACCAACAACATCAAACTAGTCAAGTCAACATGCATATCATATATTTTAGACATAGTCAAAGTAACTCTACCATCAAGACATAACCTCAACAAGCATGAATAAGAGTTCATTATAATATAACAAAGGCAAGACAATTACCCATCACCCCTATCAAGTCAACAAGTGCAATGACCAAGCAAAGCCCCATAACCTTACTCAATCAAGTAACCCAACAACAATCATGACCAACCTCCCACTTCGCATAACATAGCATTAAGAGTACACAATATCATACTTTTAACATTATAAACCAATTGCATATTCATAAGAGTAAATGGACATCACACATCATCATTCACATGTAAGATCATCATATACATATCATTTACATTTATAAGCATATACATAGATAAGAACATCCTCCTAAGACTCCCCTTAAGGCTAACTAGTGCAATGTTTAGGTAGAGTCCCATACCCTACCTAGACTAAGCTAAACCCCTTAGATCAGCATAGTTAGAGGTCATCCATTTAATTCGTTTTACCTTTGGGTAACATCTTTCCTTAACTGACATAGACCACATGAGCTAATTTGGAATCCGGTGTCATGGAACCGTACACCGAAAGAAGGCGGACTACTTGCCAAGGTAGTACCAAAACATGAACATAGCAACTACGTGGATCCACTAGCTAGTATTCCTATGGGGGAAACATAGTTCAAGAATTAGGAGATATAGTTTGGACCCTCTTTTTGCCACATGAATTGTAGTATCCAATCTCAAGAGTACATTAGTTATCCTACCTTTCCTATGTGGAAAGAGACACTCCTCACTCTAGTTCGCTCGGTGCTAAGCTACAGTCACTTTTTGAAATGTCTTTAATGTCTTTATTATTCATCATAGCTTATTATAGGTCATAGGGTCTAACCCTTGTATAAACATCATCATCATCATAGCTCAATAAGATTGCATGAGTATAATCCTTTCATTATAATTCATATAGGTGAGATTAAGCATATTAACATTTTCATATCATGATAAAGCACATTGTTAAATCATTCAGCATCCTTATAACATTTACATCTCAAGATAACACCTCACAAACCATAGTTGACACATCTCAATTTCAACATCGTACCACCGTATCAATCCAATGCAAGACATACTCCAATACAACATCATGACTTACTCACAATAAACCATAATTTGAAGTAGAGGATAGGGATCACAAGACTTACCAAGTCTCCTTCATAATTCATTATCAGGTCTTACCATCAACCCTTACTTCAACCCAATTATGGTATAACATCATCATCATTCAATGACCAATATGATATCAAGACTAGAAGAATCACTACATCACAATTCAATACTAGTTCATAGCTTAAGATAAGATACTTAGGTCAATTCACAACATACTTCATAACCTAGATCAACTTCTCAAGAACTAGCATTTTAGGACTATAAATCTCCCTAATTCATTCATGATTCGTATAACAACATCATCTAGTAGTAATTCAACCAATAACCATGTCAATTGAAGCAATACATAACAACTTCTATCAAGATCATCACCTAGGGTTCAGGGATAAGGGTCATCTTCTACAAACTAGACCAATCCATCAAGATACATCATAATTAAGTTAGAATACATACATGTTAATCTATTCATAATATCCAAAAAAATCATACACAAAATCAATTTATAACATAATTTTCGAGATTGGATGAAACCCACTTGAAACCCATATTTTGGAAATCAATTTGATGGAACCCTTTGAGGAAAGAGGTTTCAAAGGTGAATTAGATCCCATACCCTATTGTTTTCTGAATATCGATGGACAAACCTTGGTAATTGCAGCCCTAGAACCCTCCCCAATCTTGGTCATCAATGGAGTCTTTAATAGAAAGACAAAGAAGAGAGAAGGAAGAGAGTTTGGGGTTTGGGAATTATAAGTTTAGGTTAGTCTAATTTAGGCTAGGGTCTTTATATAGGTCATCAATTAAATTAATTATACCTCCCTACACCCCTAACTAATTAAATAACCTTTAATTAATTAATTTAAGTCACTTAAGAACGTGCAGAAAATCTCAGGCCTCACAGACGAGACCTCGACCACGGTCCGTTTGTGAGTCGACGGCTCCTCCCCCTTCCGTGCTGCACATCCATCTCTAAGTTAAGAGATTGGTCCAAATGGACCATTAGAAAAAATGGCTAAGTTTTGGTCGACGGATGGCATCGACGCCCCATCGATCACACACATTTCGTCGATTGTCTTTTGTGGGGGTGCACGCTGCCCAGGCAGTGTTTGACTCCAACGTGCAAGGGTCCTCCTCAAGGGCCCCTGTTTGGTCCTTGGGGAGTTGACTCGGACGTTTTGACCATGAATCAACTTAAACACATGTTAGACACCCTTCCACCAAATTTCATAAATTTCTGACTCCTAAAAGCTAGTCAAATAGGCTAAGGCATGCTAGTACCTCATTGAACTAGTTTTCGGATGTCATGGACGTTCTTGGACGTTTTGGTTTATAGACTTACTAAATGACTTATATTTATTAATATAGACCTTAAAACAGTGCCTAAAACCTTATGACACTTATGTTAGGCTCTAGAATACGACTTCAATTTTCGAAGTGTAACATTATCCTCCCCCCCCCCCCAATTAGGAACATTTGTCACCTAATGACACTAAAAATCCTTTGAAGGAGGAATAGACTCAAGAGTATACATAACAACATCAACCATAAATCATATCACTCACACAAGGAAATTGAAAAGCTTCAATTACCACACATAAGGCTCAACATCACATTATGAGAAATATCCTTCTCACAACAACAAGAACTCAACATATCATATATGAGTCAATTATGCTATATCTTATCTTATCAACATGCTACATATAATTTCAAAAAGACTCACCATCTCAAAATTCACAACATGACTCAAAACAAGAAGAATTGCAAATTTTCAAGTCAAAATGCACATTCACTATAATTTCACTATACCTATATCAAAAATGCATATTTTTGCAAAACTTCACCAAAAATTAAGAAAATTCAATTTTTAGTCATTATTTTCATTATTAATAAGAACTACTAACCTTAGTTATCAAATAGATGAGGGTAATGGGACTTCATGTCGGCCTGGGCCTCACATGTTGCACCCTCAACTATGTGATTCTTCCATAACATCTTTACGGAAGCCACCTCTTTATTTCTCAATTTCTTCACTTGCCTATCAAGGATTTGAATCGGAACCTCCCATAGGAGAGGTTATCCTTCACACTAAGACCCTCAATAGGAAGAATAGACTCGAGATCACTGATACACTTCTTAAGCATGGAAACATGGAAAACCGGATGAACTGAAGCCAAATAATTAGGCAACCTTACCAACCTTTTGCAAGATTTCATAGGGACCCACATAACGAGGACTCAACTTCCCTTTCTTGCCAAATCTAACCACTCCCTTCATAGGCAAAATTTTCAAATACACCTTATCACCTTCTTCAAACTCTAAATTATTTCTCCTATGACCGGCATAAGACTTTTGCGACTATAGGCTATTTGCAACCGGTTCCTTATGATATGAACTTTCTTCAAAGTCTTATAAATCAAATCGGTACCAAGAAGCAAAGTCTCACCCACTTCAAACCACCCAATAGGAGACCTACATCCCCTACCATAAAAGGCTTCATAAGGAGCCATGGATATGGATGAATGAAAACTATTATTATAAGCAAACTCCACCAAAGGAAAATGCTTATCCTAATTTCCCTTGAAATCAATAATAGAATATATAAGCATATCCTCAAGTGTTTGAATAGTACGCTCCGCTTGACCATCCGATTGGGGATGAAAAGCGGTACTTAGCTTCACCTTAATACCCAACCCTTCTTTGAATGACCTCCAAAACCTAGATGTGAATTGCGCACCCCGGTGCAATATGATGGATAACGGAATACCATGGTGACACAGAATCTCATCTATGAAGATCCTTGCATAATCTTCCGCCGAGTAAATAGCCTTGATGGGAATAAAATAAGCGGAATTGGTCAACCTATCCCCAATCACCCATACAGAGATATTGCTTTTATGTCCAAGGCAAACCTACCACAGAATCCATATTGATGTCTTCCCACTTCCAAGTAGAAACTCGGATTTTTTGTAGTAAGCCACCCTGCTTTCACTTATTGGCAATTTGGACACTTATAAATAAATTCCGCTATGTCCTTCTTTAAACCTTCCCACCAAAACACTTCCCTATGGTCATGTACATCTTAGTCGAACCCAGATGAATGGAGTAACGAGATCCAAACTTCCTTAAGGGTCCGACTCATGAAACCATCTATATTGGGAACACATAACCTCCCTTGGTACCTCAAGACACCATCCCCCTAAGGAGAATGACTCATTGAGTTTACTAAGAACCAATTCCTTTAACTCCATCAATGCTTGATCAAAGTGTTTCTTGGACTTCAACTCAAACACCAAAGACGACTCGGAGTTATGACGTACCACCACACCACCTATGCGAGAATCTTCAATCCAAACCCCTAAACGAGCAAACCTATGGACATCTTTTACTACATTTTCCTTATCGAGATGATAGAGGACACTCATGTCATAGTTTTTCAACAACTCTAGACATTCCTTTGCTGGAGATTCAACTCTTTTTGGGTGAATACGTATTGAAGACTTATAATTGTCCGTATACACATCCATATGGACCCCATACAAGTAATGCCTCCAAATCTTTAAAGCAAATACCATCGCGCTAATTCAAGGTCATGAGTCGAATAATTTCTCTCATGCACCTTGAGTTTCCTAGAGGCATAGGCTATAACCTTCCCATGTTGCATGAGAACACACCCCAACCCGTGACTCGGGATGCATCACAATATACTACAAAATCTTTTGTATCCTCCGGTAGGGTCAATACTAGAGCAGAAGTAAGCCTATATTTTAATATTTGGAAGCTCTTTTCATATGCCTCCGACCAGTCTAACTTCTTACTCTTTTGGGTCAAAGTAGTCAAAGGAGATGCTATGGACGCAAAACTATCCCCAAACCTTCGATAATAACCCGCTAGACCAAAGAAACTCCTAATAATTATTGGAGTCAATGGTGTACGTCAATTCTTGACCGCCTCGGTTTAGGATCAACTTCAAATCCCTCACTAGAGACGATATGAGCAAAAAAAGTCTCGACCCAACCAAAATTCCCACTTGCTATACTTAGAAAATAATTGATTCTCCTTAAGCACTTGTAACACCACCCTAAATGGTCCATATGATCACCCTCATTTTTCGAATATACCAAGATGTCGTCAATGAAAATAATGACAAATGAATCTAGGTAATTTTGAGATCCATAAACGTTGTCGGGGCATTTGTGAGACCAAAGGACATTACTAATAACTCATAGTAACCATATCTAGTCGGAAATGTTGTCCTTGGTATATTCTCACCTCTCACCCTAAGTTAATGATACCCCAACCTCAAGTCAATATTAGAAAAGTAGCTTTCCCCTTGGAGTTTTTCAAACAAGTCGTCAATCCGAGGGAGAGAATACTAGTTCTTAATAGTGTCTTTAATGAGTTGGCGATAATCAATGCACATTCTAAGGGAACCATCCTTCTTCTTCACAAATAAAACCGGAGCACCCCATGGAGAAATACTAGGTCAAATGAAACCCTTGTCTAGTAAGTAAGTCCTTGAGTTGAGCCTTCAACTCTTTCAATTCGGCTGGAGCCATCCGATAAGGAGGAATTGAAATGGGATTTGTATCCGGTAAGAAGACGATACCAAAATCAATTTCCTGCTCGGGAGGAATACCAAGAAGATCATTAGGAAAGACCTCCGGAAATCCCTCACTACGAGGACCGACTCAATGGGAGAAATTTTAGAGTCTAAATCTTTGACCCTTACTATATGGTATAAACACCCTTTAGAGATCATTTTACAAGCTTTCAAACAAGAGATGATACGACCTTTAGGAATATAATTTTCCCCCTTCCATTTCTAAAATGGGATCATTTGGAAAGTTAAACTTCACCACCCTTATCTACAATCAATAGAGCCAAAGAAAGCATTCAACTAGTCCATACCCAATATGACATCAAAAAATCAAACATATCACGTTCTACTAGTTCAACATAAATAACTCTATTGGGCAACATTGTAGGACAATACCTATATACTCTTTTTGCAATATCCGACTCACTCACCAGGGTAGACACCATAAAAGGTTCATTTAGAATGTCTGGTAAATTTCAAACTTCTTAGCTATCAAGGGAGTAGCAAAAGATAATGTAGCGCCCGGATCAAGTAAAGCATATACATCAATCTATAAGACGTTCAACATATCGATCACCACGTCGGGAGAAGTCTCTTGCTCACCCCTAGAGCGGAGAGCATAGAAGCGATTCTTTTTTAGAGCCTCATTTGAACCACTAGCTTGAACTTGACCACTACCCTTGTCTTGCCCCTCACATTAGGGCAATCCCTAACCTTATGCCCACTTTTAACACAACTTAAACAATTATCCATTCCTTTAAGGCAATCACATAGTGATTCTTGCTACACATTCTACAAGTTGACTTCTCGGTTGGTGAACTAGTACCCTTTCCCTTTTAGGCTTAGGGTAAGACACCTTATCATCACGAGTCTAAGGGAACCTGGAAGGAACATGATTGGACACCCTCTTCTTGAACCTAGTCTTGTCTTGAATCTCAAGCCTACTCTTAGTAGAACCGCCATTAAAATATCTGGCCCATTTGCAAGTCAAACGTCAAGTGATGACCAAGACGTTCGACGACTAGTCACTAAGGGGCCTTATGTGTTTTTATGTGCTGATGTGTGTGTCATGAGCTTATGAGGTCCTTATATGATTAAAACTGATGTTTTTAGGCAGTATGGTGAGTTTCATGAAGTTTAGAGGTCAAACGACCAAGAACGTCTAAGACGAGCACAACATGTTTGGACGTGTTACGTGTAATTGTTTGGGTGAAACTGATGTGGAAGGTCCTTGACTTATTAATGTTCATATTTACGTCGGAAACGTCAGGGTACAACTCCCCAAGGGACCCCCAAGAGGCCCTCAAGAAGGACCTAAATAAGGTTGTTTCACCTGTTTCGAACTATAAATTGGTGATCTACACTTTTGACCATATAAGGTTTCATAAGGTGTCATTTTAATGCTTTAATGGTAGCTATTGTTATAAGCAAATTCAATAAGTGGTAGGTGATCATCCCACCTACCCTTGATATATCATATACAAGCTCGCAGCATATCCTCAAGTGTCTGAATTGTACGTTCTGCCTGGCCATCCGTTTGAGGGTAAAAGGTTATACTTAAATTCACTTGTGTTCCCTAACTCTTATGAAACAACTTCCAAAAATTTGTGGTGAACTGAGCTCCCCTATCAGATATTATAGAGATTGGCACTCGATGTAGTTGAACTATCTCTTTAATGTACAACCTCACATATTCTTCAGCTCTATAAGTAGTCTTCACCGGCAAAAAGTGTGCTGGTTTAGTGAGTCTGTCAACTATTACCCATATGGAGTCAAATTTCAGGAATGAGCAAGGACAACCAGTGACAAAATCCATGTTTTCCATATCGGAAGTTCTATATGCTGCATATAACCTCCAGGCCTCTGGTGATCTACTTTTACCTGTAGACAATTTGGAGGTTAAGCCACGAATTCTGCAAAGCTCCTCTTCATGTCCCCCCACCAATACATTTCTTTCAAGTCAAGATACGTTTTAGTTGACCCCGGATGAACAGAGTATCTTAAATGATGTGCTTCCATCATGATCCTCTTTCTTAGTTCATCTACGTTAGCTACACACAATATGTTTTGACATCGAAGTACTCCCTCTTGCATAAGGTCAAATGCCTTTGTCATACCATGTTGTACATTCTCCTTAAGTTGTAAAAGAATAGGAATAATGTGCTGCTTCTCTTTCACTTCCACTACTAATGATGATTCTGCCCATTTTGCACAATAACCCCTTCGTCTTGAGATTCAAGAAGGTGAACCCCCAAGCTATCTAGTTGGCATAGATCCTTAGTTATTCCTTGCCGTTCCACATACTCTCCATAAGTACTTGCTAGTATTTTACGGTTTAAAATATCAGCTACTACATTTGCTTTACCGGGATGATACAAGATATCAATGTCATAATCTTTTAATACCTCCATCCACCTTCGCGGCCTCATATTTAAGTCCTTTTGCTTAAATATATATTGTAAACTCTTGTGATCAGTGCATATGTCAACAAGAACTCTTTACAAGTAGTGGCGCCATATCTTCAAAGCAAACACAACTGCTGCTATCTCTAAAACATGGGTTGGATTATTTTTCTCATATGGTCGCAGCTGCTTTGATCCATAAGCTATAACTTTACCATTCTGCATCAATACACAACCTAAGCCTACTCCAGAAGCATCACAATACACTACATAGCCTTTCATGCCTTCTAGAAGTACAAATACAGGTGTAGAAGTTAATTTACTCTTCAGCTCTTGGAAGCTTCTTTCACATAAATCACTCCACTGAAACTTGGTTTCTTTGTGTGTTAGCTTTGTTAAGGGTGCAGCAATGGAAAAGAATCCTTCAACGAACCTTCTGTAATAACCTGCCAATCCAAGAAAACTACGGATCTTCGTAGGCGTTGTAGGTCATGGCCAATTTTTGACGGCTTCTATCTTCTGGTTATCAACCCTTATTCCTTCATCAGATACAATATGACATAAGAATGCCACAGATTTCAACCAGAACTAACATTTAGAGAACTTTGCATACAATTTACGATCACGAAGAATTTGTAAAACGTGCCGCAAGTGATTAGCATGATCCTCTTCCGATCTTGAATACACCAAAATGTCATCTATGAACAGTATCATGAACATATCTAAAAATGGCTTGAACACCCTATTCATCAAATCCATATAAGTTGTTGGTGCATTTGTTAGCCCGAATGATATGACTAAGAACTCAAAATGACCATACTATGTTCGAAAAGCTATCTTGGGTATATCTTTGTCCTTGACCCTCACTTGGTGAGACGGGATCTTACAATCAAAGGCAAAAAGATACAATTGAACCATGTACATATGTCTACAAAGCCTCTAAAAAGATAGAATACACTATGATACAATACCAAAATAAATTTATCAATGACTCAGTAAAGCTCTGAATCAACCTAGAGCTCACCAAAAGTATCTTAGTGTTGAATGCTCCTACAAAGGAGGTCTACAGATGGAGTACATGTGCCTGTAGCATGAAATACAATGTCTCCCGCGAGGGACGTTAGTACGAAAAAATGTACTGAATATGTAAGGCAATATAGCATATGCAATATGAAGCTCAAATGAAATCAAGTATCAACTAATGTGTGCATAGATCAGGAGAGAAGACCACCTTTTATTACTCTTGTGAGATCATGTAAGTTACATATTTTCTTTAATTTTCTGTACGTTATAATCTTTGGAGGGCATGCGATAAAAGTGACCATCTGATCAATGGTAGAAGAGGATGACCCATGCTAGGCATATTAAACCCTGGGATGCGGTCCTCATAATTACACAATTTGGGGGCTCATGCTAGGATTTCACTTTTGAGCTGCCACCCTTATGTACCAGTTGGGATCGGCCCATGCTAGGCTTTCTCCCCTGGGCTGCCACCCATAATTATAGATCTCTTCACTTAGATTCTTAATCATTGAGATTCTTGTCTATCAGTTCATTACTCTTTTGGGATTGTTCTTTGGATAATCGTAACTCTTCTTAGATGTTATTCTGGTGGTCATATTCATTTTGGAAATATGGAAGTACGGACCAGTAATAGAAGACATGAAAATAATAATTCAAGGCAATAACAATGACATAAGGAGCCTAGTATCATCAACACATTACTTTAAGAGCTTAATGACACAATTTGACTTCAAACAACAAAGAGGAGGATTCACCAGACTTGCTATTGAAAATACCATTTCTATACCAGCACATGGGGGGGATAATTACACAAGTATAAAATAGTGAACATATAATGAAGTAGTTCTATGCACAACAGAGAGAGGGAAATATTGTTAGCTATTTGGAGATAGTACGCTGCCACTATGTTTCTTTTTCTAGGAATAGAACTTTTGAGATTCACTTCATTGGTATAAATTGCATGTATCAGATTTCATGCCAAAGGGATATAGAATCGAATAGCCTTACATACCTTATCCTCTGACCGATATAACTATCACGATTCAGCCTTCCCCTTTTGATTTTAATCTCAAATTCTGCAACTTCTCCTTATAACTTGAATTTTTCTAGAACTTCAGCTTCCCTTCACACTTAAACCAAAGAAAAAGAAAAAGGTCTCTTAATAACTAAGGAAGTGAGCATTAGCTTCTTGAAATTTTCTGCTTTTGTATTTAGACTTGAGCAATGAATAACATGTTTTTCTAATTATTCATGGGAGAATTAAGAAAAATCTAAGTGTTTTCACTTACCTTGGTTTGCAGATATGAGGGTTTCTCGAAGAACCCTAGAACAACTAAAAATTGCTGTTTTAATCTTGAAGAGAAAAGATAGAGAGGTGGAGATAATTCTCAATATTATGTGTTAAAATGGGTGAAGAGTATCTGCTTATATTGGATATATATGGAGCTTTATTGACCATAAATATATCCTATAGAACCTCCTTTTTTGGGGGTCCATTTTCAGCAACTTATTGGTCAAGTAGGTGATGCACCTGCTTATGCACATCAAGCATCTCAAAAGGTCAAACTAGGTGATGCACCTAGTTGCTTTCACTTGGGATTTATCTATATTGGGCCTTGGCAGATTTGATTGTTGGCTGTCTTTCATTTTTATTTACTTTTAATAGGTTTGGGCTTCAAGTGAGCCCATAACTATAATCCTAAATTTGGTCCATCAAGCTTAGGCCCTTTAACAATATCCATATAGCTCAAGCAGATAAAGCCAAGCAAGTAGCTAAATTATTTTATTACATTTTATGAATATTACAACCTTTTTCTTCAACTTAGAAATTAACTTTCAAATTTAAGCTCAATTATCACCTTGCTATTTCTAGTTTAAATACATCCGGCGGAGTCAACTTACAGTAAGCATGCTGAAACGTGCATGGCATGATACATCACTTTTTGGCTATTTTGAACCAACACTAATCATATAAGGAATATGGTCCCTCACCTATATTATAAGGTCAGCAGTATCACAAGAATAGAACAAGCATATGCTTAAGACAGGTTGTTACAGGTTGACTTAGACTAGGTAGGGTATGGGACTCTACCTATTCCTTGCACTAGTTTGACTCAAAGGGAACTTTAAGAGGTTGTTAGTATGTATGAATATGATGAACTTGCACATTGTGGATATTATATGTTGATTGTTGTCACTTATGAATATGTGTTGATCTACATTGTTACAGTATGATGAAATGTACTCTTAAATGTTATGCTATGTAAAGTAGGAGGTTGGTCATGATTCTTGTTGGGTTACTTGATTGAGTAAGGTTATGGGGCTTTGTTTGGTCATTGCACTTGTTGACTTGATAGGGTCGATGGGTAATTGTCTTGCTTAGATTATGTTATAATGAACTCTTATTCATGCTTGTTGAGGTTATGACTTGATGCTAGAGTTACTTTGGCTATATGTCTAAATACATGATATGCATGTTGACTTGACTAGTTTGATGTTGTTGGTCTTGTGATGTACATGCCTATTACTTCATGAATATGTCCTATCGATTTGGAATGGTCTTGTTAAATATGCATAAGTGTTTTCAAAGTAAATTGTATATCTTTATGAAATGTCCCTTTTATACTTATTACAAATAGTGTACTAACCCCATTTCTTCTTTTTCCCCAATATTTTATGTTCCGGTCGTTGAATTGCTTTTGAAAATGAATTGAAGAAGGCTTGGATCTCTTATTCATCCAAGTACGGTAGGTCCTCACTTTCCGATGGAGATGCCACTATCTAGATAATAGAGTTCTTTTGAGTTTACGATTATTATGTTTCTTGTAACATCCCATAGCCAAAACAGACCAAAAATTAGTTTTTAGAAAAATCTGCAAGTGCTACCAACAGTGGCATCGACGGAACGTAGCCTGAACCACGGTCCGTCCTGCACAACCGTCGATGGAATCAGAAACTCACAAAAAATTCAGCCTAGAAAAATTGGTTAAGTCTTGGACGACGGATGGACTTACGGTCCGTAGGTCAAACGACGGTCCGTAGTCCGTGACCGTCGATCAAGACTCCCTTCAACCACTCTCTGACAAGAGTTACGGATGACCAGCATGGTTCGTAGATGGACCTACGGTCCGTAGGTCTGACCGTAGGTGGAAAATTTGAAGCCAGTTAAGGGGAAATATAGTTGGGTCAACTTAAAATGATCATAACTCTTAGCACAAAATGCATTAGGTCTCCCATGACGTACCCAAAGATCTATAATTGAATTATCTTTCCATAGCCACCTACCTTGCTAAAATCAGACCTTTGAGTAAAAATTTATGCCCATTTTCGTAAAGTCCTGTCGAACAGGCCCTCACGACGGACCCAACGACGGGGCGTCGGGCGCAGAACGGACCATTAGTCCTGGCCGTCGTGAGGCCCGACAGCAACCTTCCCAGGGGTCTTTTTGACCTTTCCCACTCTGTTTAAACCCTAAGTTACATCGTTTTGACCCTCAATCATCAGATTTTAGTTAGTTTAAGCCTAGAAACATAATTAAAACATATCCAAGTCAATTTATTAAATCAAAACTTAGAAAATTAGAAGCAAGAAAGGAGAAAAAAAGCTCGAGAACCCTAGTTCAAGAACGCCACAAGCTCCAGCAGTTCCATCCCCGAAACTTAAGTATTTTTCTGTGGATTTCATCACCAGGTATGTGGGATTTTACTAGTAGGTTCCTTTCATCCATTGGGTCCTTAGTTTCAGTCAGTTCTTGATTCTCTTATCATGATTAAACATAAGGTTTCTAGAACTTTGATATAACTTCATGAATTTATTAAATATATGTTCCAAATCATATTATCATGTTATTACTCAGATTATCGCGTGAATTTTAGAACCCTAGCTTTGTATTTCTTTAGTTCTTGAATGACACATGCTAGGTCATATATTTCATACACTTCAGATATACATGCCTCAGTTATAAATGCATAATTTACCAAATTAATTGTTGCATTCTCAGTTTGCATGTTTAGTTTTGAGCTATCCAGTATTTACAGAAATTCAGATATAATCAGTTAATTTACAGAATTCATTGGGAGTAGAATAATACCAAGTTGGACTAGGGTTTAGCGTACCCAATAGTCCCAGAACTACAAGCCGAGTAGGTTGTAAGTCCCCTCTGTGAGCAATCAGTTTAGTGATCACGCCAGCTTGTTTTTTTACCTTTGGCAGGTAATATTGGGTCCTCTCGATGGGGCGTATACATCGGACTCCACATTTAGCTCATGTAGTTTGATTATCGGTTATTAGTAGCTCCCACAGTTCAGTTAGACTCTCTACATTGACCATTTATCAGTATATTAAGTATTCAGTTTCATCATGTTATAAATTGGTCATTGCATCCAATTAGCTCAGAAATTAGCACATCACATTCAGATTATTATACTTGTTTTTATGCTTGTTCAGGTATGTTTTATTTCAGCTTTACTCTATCCTACATGCTCAGTACCTTTCAAGTACTGACGCATACGTGCGCTACATCTTCTCGTGATGTAGGTTCAGGTTCTCAGCATCCAGATCACGCATAGATCGATTTCCAGATCTCCAGTTCAGCAGATTCAGTAGTGAGTCCTCATTCTCCGAGGACAATAGTCATGAGTTTCATTTAAGTCTTTAGTCATTTAGTTTCAGGTTTTACTAGATTTAGCTGGGGCTTGTCCTAGTATTTCTAGTCTAGTTTAGAGTCTATTTTCAGACATAGTTAGATTCAGCTTAGTATTGAGTTTATATTTCTTTTGTATTTAACTCATTGTTTTCAAATATCTCAGTTATAGAATATGGGTATACCCCATCTTTTCATTTTAAGTAAGATTTAGCTTCCGCAACAGTTTATTATCTTTAGTATGCTCATGATCATGCCAGTAGGGTTAGCTTGGGATCACTTGTGGTCCTAGGTTCCATGTTCACATCTCAGGGGTAGCTCAGGGCGTGACAAAACTTGGTATCAGAGCACTAGGTTCAAGAGTCCTAAGATGTCTGAAAAAGCCACACAGAGTAGAGTCCTTTTCATGGGTGTGAAGTGCACCACATCTAATGTTAGGGAGGCTATAAAGTGTTTTAGGAAAAACTTCACTTTCTTATTACTCTTATCGTGCGTAAGGTATGATCTTATTCCATTCTAACTTGACGTTCTACATTTCAGGTCATGCCTCCTCGTAGAGCTTAGGCATGGAATGCTAATGCACGTAATGCTAACGCAGTTCCTCTAGTACTAGATAAGGAAGTTTAAATGGAGAAATTCAGAACGCCAATTCATATTTTGGCTCAGAAAATGACCAGCTAGAACAATCAGCGGGTTCTAGTTCCTACTAATAGAAATGACCGTTTAGTGGCAGCCAGAGTTTGTGATTTTGTTAGGATGAATCCGCCTAAGCTTTTAGGGTCCCAAGTTGGTAAGGACCCACAGAATTTCATTGATAATATCAAGAAAATATTTGGTGTGATGTCAGTAACTGGTAGTGATAGGTGAGATTGGCATCCTACAAACTCAAGGATGTGACTCACATATGGTTCACTCAGTGGAAAGACAACAGACATGACTTTTTCTTTTATAACTCAGTATAACAGTCCAATTCAGTGTTAGTCCAGAAACTCTCTCAGAACCTTTGTCGGTCTCTACTCTAGTCGGTGACCCAGTTACAGCTAGACGGGTATACAGAAATTACCCTGTCACAGTATCTCAGAAAGTCACCTCAGCAGATCTAGTAGAGTTAGAAATGGTAGACTTCGATGTCATTCTAGGCATGGGTTGGTTACATTCATGTTATGCCTCAGTAGATTGTAGAACTAGGATTGTTCTTTTTCAGTTTCCAGACGAACCTATCTTAGAATGGAAGGGTAGTAGCTTAGCGCCTATGGGTCGATTTGTTTCTTACCTTTAAGGCCAAAAAGATGATATCTAAGGGTTATCTCTATCATCTAGTTTAGGTTAAGGATTCTAGCCTTAAAACCCCAACTCTTGAGTCAGTTCCAGTAGTCTGTGAATTTACAGAAGTATTTCCAAAAGATCTTCCCGGGGTTCCTCCCGAAAGGAAATCGACTTCGGAATTGATCTCTTTCTAGATACCCAGCCTATTTCTATTCCTCCTTACAGAATGGCTCCAGCAGAGCTTAAGGAATTGAAAGAGCAGTTGAAAGACCTTCTAGATAAGGGTTTCATCAGACCTAGTATTTCACCATGGGGTGCACCAAGGTATTGTTCGTAAAGAAGAAAGATGGTTCTCTCAGAATGTGCATTGACTATAGACAGTTGAACAAGGTCACAATCAATAATAAGTATCCCATCCCCAGGATTGATGACTTGTTTGACCAACTCAGGGTGCTAGTTATTTCTCAAAGATAGACCTCAGATCGGGTTATCATCAGCTCAGAGTCAGAGATAGTGACATTCCGAAAACAACCTTCAGAACTTGGTATGATCATTATGAATTTGTACTTATGTCGTTTGGACTAACCAATGCTCCTGTAGCTTTCATGGATTTGATGAACAGAGTGTTCAAACAGTACTTAGACTTGTTCATTATCGTCTTCATTGATGATATCCTCATTTACTCTAGGAGTGAGGAAGAACAGGCAAGTCATTTGAGAGTTGTTCTGCAGACTCTCAAAGATCGCCAGTTATTCGCTAAGTTTAGTAAATGTGAGTTTTGGTTGCAATCCGTTGCTTTCCTTGGTCAAATTGTATCTAGCAAAGGGATCTGCGTAGATTCAAAAAAGATAGAAGCAGTGAAACAATGGCCCAGACCTACCTCTGCTACAGATATTAGAAGTTCCTTATGTCTAGCAGGTTATTACAGAAGGTTGGTGGAAGGATTTTCATCCATAGCCTCACCATTGACTAGGTTGACTCAAAAGATGGTAAAGTTCCAATGGTCAGATGATTGTGAGAAAAGCTTCACAGAATTGAAAACTAGATTGACTACATCTCTTGTCTTGAATCTACCAGAGGGTTCAGATGGTTATGTGATCTATTGCGATGCATCAAGAGTTGGCCCTTAGTTGTGTGTTGATGCAAAGAGATAAGGTTATATCTTATGCCTCTAGAAACCTTAAGGTGCATGAGAAGAACTATCCAACTCATGACCTCGAGCTTGCAGCAGTGGTGTTTCACTCAAGATATGGAGACACTACTTGTATGGTGTTCATGTAGATGTGTTCACCGATCATAAGAGCCTTCAGTATGTGTTCACCCAGAAAGAGTTGAATCTTCGCCAGAGGAGATGGCTTGAGTTCCTTAAGGATTATGATATGAGTGTGCATTATCATCGTGGAAAGGCGAATATAGTGGCCGATGCTCTTAGTAGATTATCTATGGGTAGTGTAGCCCATTTTGAGGAAAAAAGAAAGGAGCTAGTGAAGGATATTCACAGGCTTGCTCGCTTGGGAGTTCGCCTTATAAGCATATCAGACAGCGGTGTAACAGTTCAGAATGGGGCAGAATCATCTTTGGTAATGGAGGTTAAGGAAAAGCAAGAGAGTGATCCGATCTTGCTTGAACTAAAGGGTGCAGTCAACAATCATAGAGTGGAGGTTTTCTCCCAACGGGGAGATGGTGTACTTCGCTACCAAGGTAGATTGTGTGTTCCTGATGTGGGAGAGTTGAGGCAGCATATTTTTGCAGAAGCTCATAACTCTAGGTATTCTATTCATCCAGGTGCCACTAAGATGTACCGCGATCTGCGGGAAGTCTATTGGTGGAATGGCATGAAGAGTGGTATAGCAGACTTTGTGAGTAAGTGCCCCAAATTGCCAGCAACTCAAGGTAGAACATCAGAAACCAGGAGGTATGACTCAAGAGATCCATATTCCTACTTGGAAGTGGGATGTGATCAATATGGATTTCATCACAGGGTTACCTCGTACTCGCAGACAGCATGACTCAATTTGGGTGATAGTTGATAGGATGACTAAGTCTTCTCGCTTTTTGGCTGTCAAGACTACATATTCGGCAGAGGACTATGCCAAGATTTACCTTACGAAAATAGTGAGGTTCCAAGGGGTCTTTGTCTATCATCTCGGATAGAGGTCCTCAGTTTACCTCTCATTTCTGGAAGTCATTTCAAAAAGGTCTTGGACACAAGTTAACCTTAGTACAACATTTACACACGGATGGTCAGGCAGACCGTACCATTCAGACCTTAGAGGATATGTTGAGAGCTTGTGTGATCGATTTCAAAGGTAGTTGGGATGATCACCTTCCTCTTATTGAGTTTTCCTAAAATAATAGCTACCATTCCAGCATTCAAATGGCCCCTTATGAGGCTTTATATGGGCGTAGATGTAGATCTCCTGTTGGTTGGTTTGAAGTAGGTGAAGCAGCTTTGATAGGGCCAGATTCAGTCCTTTATGCTATGGAGAAAGTGCAACTCATTAGAGATAGACTTAAGACAACCCAAAGTCATCAGAAATCTTATGCAGATGTAAGGAGAAGGGAACTAGAGTTCCAAGTTGATGATTGGGTTTTTATAAAAGTCTCACCTATGAAAGGGGTGATGAGATTTGGAAAGAAAGGGAAGCTCAGTCATAGATATGTAGGCCCTTACAAGATCTTGAAAAGGATTGGCAAGGTGGCATATGAGTTAGAGTTACCAGCAAAATTAGCAGCAGTGCATCCGGTCTTCCACATCTCACTCTTGAAAAAGTGTGTGGGTGACCCAGCCTCTGTAGTGCCATTAGAGAGTATGGCGGTGAAATATAGTCTTTCTTATGAGGATGTACCAGTTGAGATTCTTGACCGTCAGATTAGAAGGTTGAGAAACAAAGAAGTCGCTTCAGTCAAGGTTTTGTGGAGGAGTCAGTCCGTAGAAGGAGCTACTTGAGAAGTAGAAGCAGCCATGAAAGCCAAGTATCCTTACCTTTTTCCTTCCGAATCCACTCCAGCTTGAGGTAATAGTTCCTCTTCAGTTTTACAGCCATTCATGGGTAAATTCAGTTTTAAAATTATGTTCCCTCAGTTTGTACTTCCATTCTTAGCGTAATTGCATGTACTTAGAACTCAATTCAGTAAGAACTCAGTTCTCAGTGTTTAGTAGTAGGGTTTGCATCTCTCTGCCTGTATTTCAGCTAGTTTAGTCTTCATCGAGGATGAATGTTCCCAAGGGGAAGATAATGTAACACCCCGTAGCCAAAACAGACCAAAAATTAGTTTTTCAGAAAAATCTGCAAGTGCTACCAACGGTGGCATCGACGGAACGTAGCCTAAACCACGGTCCGTCCTGCACAACCGTCGATGGAATCAGAAACTCACAAAAAAATCAGCCTAGAAAAATTGGTTAAGTCTTGGACGAAGGACGGACTTACGGTCCGTAGGTCAAACGACGGTCCGTAGTCCGTGACCGTCGATCAAGACTCCCTTCAACCACTCTCTGACAAGAGCTATGGATGACCAGCATGGTTTGTAGGTGGACCTACGGTCCGTAGGTCTGACCGTAGGTGGAAAATTTGAAGCCAATTAAGGGGAAATATAGTTGGGTCAACTTAAAATGATCATAAGTCTTAGCACAAAATGAATTAGGTCTCCCATGACCTACCCACAGATAGATAATTGAATTATGTTCCCATTACCATCGACTTTTCTAAAATCAGACCTCCGAGTAAAAAGTTATGCCCATTTTAGTAAAGGCCTGTCGAATAGGCCCTCACGACAGACACAACGACGGGGAGTCGGGCGTACGACGGACCGTTAGTCCTGGCCATCGTGAGGCCCGACAGCAACCTTCTCAGGGGTCTTTTTGACCTTTCCCACTCCGTTTAAACCCTAGGTTACATCGTTTTGACCCTAAAACATCATATTTTAGTAAGTTTAAGCCTAGAAACATAATTAAAACATATCCAAGTCAAATCATTAAATCAAAACTTAGAAAATTAGAAGCAAGAGAGGAGAAAAAAAGCTCAAGAACCCTAGATCAAGAACGCCACAAGCTCCAGCAGTTCCAGGCCCGAAACTTAGGTATTTTTCTGTGGATTTCATCACCAGGTATGTGGGATTTCACTAGTAGGTTCCTTTCACCCATTGGGTCCTTGGTTTCAGTCAGTTCTTGATTCTCTTATCATGATTAAACGTAGAGTTTCTAGAACTTTGATATAACTTCATGAATTTATTAAATATGTGTTCCAAATCATATTATCATGTTATAACTCAGATTATCGCATGAATTTTAGAACCCTAGCTTTGTATTTCTTTAGTTCTTGAATTACACATGTTAGGTCATATATTTCAGACACTTCATATATACATGCCTCAGTTATAAATGCATAATCACCAGAATAAATGTTGCATTCTCAGTTTTCATGTTTAGTTTCGAGCTATCCAGTATTTATAGAAATTTTGATATAATCAGTTAATTTACAAAATTCATTGGGAGTAGCATAATACCGAGTTGGACTAGGGTTTAGCATACCCAATTGTCCCAAAACTACTAGTCGAGTAGGTTGTAAGTCCCCTCTGTGAGCAATCAGTTTAGTGATCACGCCAGCATGCCTTTATACCTTTGGCAGAGTATATTGGGTCCTCTCGATGGGGCATATACATCGGATTCCACATTTAGCTCATGTGGTTTTATTATCGGTTATTAGTATCTCCCACAGTTCAGTCAGACTCTCTGCATTGATCATTTATCAGTATATTCAGTATTCAGTTTCATCATGTTATAAATTGGTCATTGCATCCAGTTAGCTCAGAAATCAGCACATCACGTTCAGATTATTTTACTTGTTTTTGTGCTTGTTCAGTTATGTTTTATTTCAGCTTTACTCTATCCTACATGCTCAGTACCTTTCAAGTACTGACGCATACTGCGCTACATCTTCTCGTGATGTAGGTTCAGGTTCTCAGCATCCAGATCTCACATAGATCGATTTCCCGATCTCCAGTTCAGCAGATTCAGTGGTGAGTCCTCATTCTCCGAGGACAACAGTCATGAGTTTCATTTCAGTTTTTAGTCATTTAGTTTCAGTTTTTACTAGATTTAGCTGGGGCTTGTCCCAGTATTTCTAGTCTAGTTTAGAGTCTATTTTCAGACATAGTTAGATTCAGCTTAGTATTGAGTTAATATTTCTTTGGTATTAAACTCATTCTTTTCAAATATCTTAGTTATAGAATATGGGTATTCCCCATCTTTTCATTTTAAGTATGATTTAGCTTCCGCAACAGTTTATTATCTTTAGTATGCTCATGATCATGCCAGTAGGGTTAGCTTGGGATCACTTGTGGTCTAGGTTCCGTGTCTGCGTCTCGGGGGTAGCTCGGGGCGTGACATTTCTTTCCTTTTCTTATGGTTTTCCTTGTGTTTGTAGAAAGATGAATACCGGCTAGGAGAGTCGAGGAGAATGATGTGCATGGGGAGATTCCCCCTCAAGTTGAGCAAGTTCCTCAAGGTGCTCAAGGTGCTCAAGGTGCCCAAGATGATCAAGTCCCTATTGCGGGAGGAGGTAATGATGTTCTAGTGGTTCCCCCGGAGTTGAGTAATAGTGACATTAGAGAGGTTGGCTTGCTTTAGCCCGAGACGTGACTACTCAAGCGAATTTATGTATGGTGCCTAGGGTGAATGTTGTGGAGATAACTATGACGTCTAGATTAAGAGACTTTTTGAGGATGAATTCTCCTATCTTAATTTGCTCTAAGGTGGGAGAGGATCCCCAAGAGTTCCTAGATGGAGTGTACAAGGTGTTGAGTGCCATGGGGGTGACTTCTAGGGAGAAGGCGTAGTTAGCTTCGTATCAATTGAGGGAGGTTTCTCAAGTGTGGTACACTCAATGGAAGGACAATAGGTCGGTGGAGTCGGGTCCTATTGAGTGGGAAGAATTTAAGGAAGCTTTTCTTGGAAAGTACTTACGCCGTGAGAGGAGGGAAGTTAAGGCAGAGGAGTTTATCAATCTCAAGCAAGGCAATATGAGCGTAGAGGAATACTCTTTGAAGTTCTCTAGGTTATATAGATATGCCCCATCCGTTATGTCTAATCCGATGGATGAGATGAGTCATTTTGTGATAGGTGTCGCCGATCTATTGAGGGAGGAATGTCGTATGGCCATCTTACATGATGATATGAACCTAGCTAGACTCATGGTGTATGCCCTATCAATTGAAAAGTCCAAACTTAATAGGATGTATAAAAACTTGAAAAGGAATGGTTCTAGTGACCAAGATAAATCAAGATTTAAGAAGAAGGCTCAAACTCAAGAGAACCTAGGAGTGCTAAGGTGAAATTGGAGAAAGGAGGTGGTTCTCAAAATGGAAAACCTACATGTGTGACTTGTGGAAAGAGGCATTATGGGGAATGCCTAAAGGGCGGGAGTTGCTTTGGTTGTGGTAAAGAAGGACACAAGGTGAGAGATTTTCCTACCATTACTTCTAGGGTAAGAGAGGGTAAACAAGTTTCTCCTAATGTTCCAAAGGATGATGCTCCAAATAAGAGGTGTTTCTATGCACTCCGGACTAAAGGATCAAAGCCAGATGAGGATGAGGAATGATGGTAAGTTCTTGTGTTACTTTAGTGTTATGAATTCCTTCTAAGTGGGGAGTATGGTGAGTAAAGGAGTTCTGATTAATTGTTTCCTCTTTTCTATTCAACTCAAGCTTTAGAGTAGAAAGTCATAGAAGTATGTTGCATGTTGCATTGTGTTTAGGGGTCTTGTTGAAATCGAATTTCATCGATTCCTGACATTGTGCATTTTATGAATTTATGATTTTGTGGTAGGATGTGTTTATGTGATTTATTCTTTCATATTAGAATGTTTCTATAATGAATTGCCTAAAAATTGCATTTTTGGAAAAATGGCCTAAATCACTATAATGCACTGCCTGCTCACTGTAAGATTTTTTTCAAAATTTGACTAATTCATTCTTGGGTCTAAAATTGTTGTAATGTGGTTAGAACTGATGTATATGAGCATGATATTGAATATAAAAATTAGTTTTTTCTATTTGTAATGAAGCATGTGAGTTTTGTAGCATGATGAGTTATAGGATGTCTTCTACTTTCTTCTTGTGTTGTGATCCTCTAGGTTATGTGAAATTGATGTTCTCTTAGATGTTTGTATTTTATGAGATGTTATATTTTATGGTCATGAGTTTCTAATTGAGTCTCTATCCTTGGAAGTGTTCGGACAGTGGCAAGTGTCACTCGAGGACGAATGTTGTCCAAGTGGGGGAGAATGTAAGATCTCGAAAATTACTTAGGTGAACTAGACCCTAAAATGTTTTTAATGAGGGGTATAAGGTCCTAAAATGCTCTATATTATGGTATTGAGGCGCTATCTAATTGTTTAGGTGCATTGGGAGTCAAACGTCAAGGGACGACTAAGATGTTCGATGACTAAGTCACTATGTGCCTCATATGTAGTTTTATGTGTTAATGTGTGATTCATGAGGTTATAAGGTAATTATATGATTTATTATGGTGTATATAGGAAGTATGTCAAGATTCGAGAAGTTTGGAGGTCAAACGTCCAAGAACGTCCTTGACGTTCGAAAGGTTTTCCTTGAAAAGACCTTGTGTGTCTGTGTGTTTCGTAGAGTTTAACGTGTTCGCTTTGTATGAAATTCATGTGAGAGGTCCCAAACTCATACACGAGCATGTTTGGGTTGGGAACGTCTGGGCAAACATCCCCAAGGACCATCCAAGGGTCCTTGAGGAAGAACCCTGCTCAAGAGCTAAGGCTTTCTAGACCAGGCCCCAAACGACTGAGGTAATCGATCGCTCGTGGGTAATTCGAAGCCCCGTTGATGTGTGTTGTGGGTCAATACTTATCCTAGGGAGCTCAAGATCCCAAAGTCAAGTCTATGAACCAAATGACGGAGGAAAGAGACGGTCCGTTTGTGGACAAACGGTCCGTCGACTGCCAACCATCGATGGTACTAGTTCCTGTGTGCAGCTTCACTGTAAGTTGAGGGGTAAAGTTGTAAATTCACCCCACTTCCAAATAAGCTAAAGGTAGGTTCCTAAAGGGTCTTTTGGGTATTTTAAATATATTTATAAGTCTAAAACACTTAGAAGATTTCATTCTTCAAAGATCAAAATCCAAATTCCCTTAGAAATTCGCTAGAACTCCAATGAAGCCAAAACTCAATAAAGGGATTGGATTGGAGAATTGAGTGGAAATTATTCATCAAATTGAAGAACTAGCTTCATTGAGGTGTGATTTTTGATCCTTGAAACTCTATTCATCAAGGAGCCCAACTTTCAAAGATGTTTTCTAAAGTTTTGAAAGATGAATATTCCAATTTCATGATCTATGCATGAGTTCTTGCATTAAATGTTTTTAAAGCATTGAATATTGATTGAATTGTTATTATTTTGATGATTTTAACTCAATTAACCTACAAACCC
The DNA here is from genome assembly GCF_001406875.1 of Solanum pennellii. NCBI lineage: Eukaryota > Viridiplantae > Streptophyta > Magnoliopsida > Solanales > Solanaceae > Solanum > Solanum pennellii. Next base: position 19,459,109 of record NC_028647.1, read on the forward strand.
ATGTAATTGATGAACCCTAGTTTTTGACTACTTTATGGGTTACTTGATATTGACTTAATGCTTATGAATTCTAGTGTAGTTTTCTATGGGATATTCATTGATATATTAATTTTATTGAATTGATATCTAGGTTGTCTTAGATTGATGAACATATAGTGAATTGACCTAGTTTCATTGAGTATTGAGTTAATGTATTGATTTATTGGTTATGGCCATGGGTGAGGGCCTTATGGTATTGAATTGGATGGTTTAGCATTGGATTGAAGTGTTGAGGATGGAGTGGTGGTACACTGCCCTAATTCCCTTTCTTTTATGTTAATTAGATTTAAAATATGTTGTGATTGTATGGTCCTCTTATGGCTGCGGTGTTATGTACTTTACTTGCAATTGATGTGGTCTTGTCGGCATTATTTTATGTAATATGATGATCATGGCCTTGTCGACAACTAATTGAAGTATTTTGATGATTTGTGTAGTTAATTATGTGAATTTAGATGATATCTATCTACATGATAAGTAATATGAAAGTATGTGTGTTCTTCTATTAAGCTATTTAGGATGATCATGTTAGATTATGACTATGTCTTTATGTGTGTAGTCTTAAGGTTGACGCATGGTTATTCGTACTTGACTATGTGAGTCTATGATGGTCATATTGATGATGATATGGTATTATATAGGATGACTTAAAGATGATAATGGTTATTTCTATGTGCTTCTAGAATGACATGCAATATGTGTTAAGTGAAGTATGTTGTGTCTTGTCTCTGTTGACATGCGTCCCTTACTTGATGCATGTATGCATGTGAATATGAGATGTCTTGACTTAGGATATTAAAGCTTAAGATTCTTGTATGTATGAATGACATGAGACCTTAAATGATGTTAAGAGAGTCCTTTATGTGGAACCTTGAACCTAGTGGTAAGGTTATGAATGTTGAAGTCGAAAGACGTGATGGTATACTTCAAGTAAAGGAATGATAGACTTAAGGTTGATTGGCTGGAACGGCATCATTTCAAACCTTACAAAAGTCATAATGATCTTCTTGTCGCCATTGTAATGTATCCCTAGTGGACCTCTTTGGTAGGGTAAATGTGATTGGATTATGAACTAGATATGGAACCCCTTTATTTGAACCTTTAATGTAAATTACTCTATGAGAACAAAGGCTAGCACCGAGTGAGTATGGTAAGGGAAGTAGTTCTAGTTAAAGAATGAGACTAGAGTACAAAGAACGCCTTTCATATTCCTTAACCATGTGCCTACATGGGAAGTGTCCAAGTTCTACCATTGGCAAGTAGAACACCCTCATTGGAGTAGGATAGAACTCCGCATTCCATGTCTAGCTATCATGGTCAATGTCGGTTATTGCCTATTCTCATCATATGGGATACCTACTAGCATTAGAGAAGTTCTATGAAGTTTAGCTAATGGTATGGGACGCTATCTAGACATTGCATAATAGGCTTTGAAGGTGTTAGTTAGAGCCCATAGGTCTTGTCCACGACCATTACTTGAATGTCCTTACATGATTAATGAGTCTTAAATAAACTAATGAATGTAATGACTTAAGTTAAGAAAGCATATTAAATGAATAAGTACTTACCTAGAGTAGTTAATGGTTGTCTAGTTAAGGTGTGAAGGCGGTATAGGAATGGTCACTTTGTATCTTACCTAGATAAGTCTTAAGAATGACTCTAGTTAGGGAAGATGTCGATTATGTGGATATTATCTAGGCTAAGGTAATCTTAAGGATTATCTTCTTGATTTACTTAAGGAAGTCTTTTGATATCCTTGTGAAAGATATGTCATACTACCTATATGTTGTTGTGGTAAGTTGGAATGATTTTATCATAGGTAGTCTATAGGATCTCTTAAGTGTGTGTATATAAGGGATTGTATGGGTGGTAGCTTCACGACTCACTCAAGTGAGACTTAGAATCACCCTTGGTAGAAGAATCTTATGTTCATGTGTATGGTGTCTAATAAGTTTGTATGTGTCTCATTATAGGTAGTCTTAAGGATCAGTTAGTCATTTTTAGAGAGTGTGTATGGGCGGTCTCTCCTTGTATGACTTAAGTGAGTCTTAGGATAGCTTGTAGTTAGGTAAGTACATACTAGAGGTGTCTTAGGTGAAATTAAGTAACTTCACTGTAACAGTGAAGAACTTCACTGTATAGTGAAGTGAAGTTACTGTATAGTTCTTCCAAAAATATTATAAATGGTTTAAGTGTTTCCTTATGTGTTTCCAAGTTTGTAAATGTTGTTCTTATTATTATTATATGATTTTTAAATGGAAAGATGCATATTTCTAATAAATGTCCATTTTCATGATTTTATGCATAATGTCATACTTGACCTCTCGGATAAATTCTATGAAGTTTAGGTAGTGTAATGGGACATTGTGGTTTCGGGATGTGACAATGTCCCATTACACTACCTAAACTTCATAGAATTTATCCAACACTACCATGTTTCCACATAATGAGAACAGAAAATAACTGACATAGACCATACTAGCTAGGCATGGAATCCAGAGTCTTCCCTACTTTTCAATGGTAGAACTAGGACACATCCCATGTAGGCACATGGTTAAGGAATATCGAGGATTTCTTTGTACTCTAATCTTATTTTAAATAGAGATACTACCCAAGCATACTCACTAAATACTAGCCTTTGTTCTCATATAGTAATTCAATATAAGAAGCATATGAAGAGGTACCATGTAGAAGTCATAACCAAATCATGTCACACCTTACCAAAGGGGTCCACTAGGGCTACCACTCAATGGTCAAATAGGATAGCTCAATTACTTTCTTAAGGATGATTTCATGCCATTATATCCAACCAACCCTAAGTCCATCATTCACACAAGAAGGATACCATTACGGCTTTCAACTTCAAGGATTTCATAACCTCCTTTCTAGAAGGTTCCACATAAATGACCTTAAATGTATTCAAGATAATATTCCAATCATTCATATACACTCATGATAAAGGTGTTTTAGCCTACTAATTCAAGGATTCATATTCACATTGTTCAAGTATCATGTAAGGGACATAGGTCTATCAAAACAAGATACACTTACATCATCTTATTACATGTACATTATCATTCAAGTAGCACATAGGGTCAACTTAAGCATACTAAAAGTCACCCTACATATTCCTATAGAATCATCATTATATAGTTCATCATAAGACTCATATAGTCAACTAGGAAGATTCAAACTTCCAGACCAAGCAACACACATGAAGACGTCACTATAGCCTATCAAGATCACGTACATTCAACTTAAAAGAACACATGCTTGGACTTCACATATATACATAAACTATGTAGACCTTAACAATAATCACATATTCAAGTTATAAGATGACACAATAATAATTCATAAAGTGATTCCGACAAGGCCACATATTTCACAATTATAAAGTAATGCCAACAAGGCCACATTATTCACAAGTATAGCACATAATCACCGCCACCATTAGTGTACCATAGCAAAAATCACAATTTATTCACCTATACTACACAACATAGAGAAGGTTAGGTCACCATACCACCATTCTATCCACAACAACTCCAATCTATAGCAAATTCAACCAATTCAATCCATAAAGGCTCTTACCGATAGTCATGATCACCAATTCAATCCAATAATCACAATATACAATGATCCAAGATAAGACTATGATATTCATAAATTTAGGACAGCCTACATACAATTCTTACATGCTTCTTCCATAATTTAATAGCCGAAATTAAACTACGCAAGAATCCAATACAATTGAGACATGATCAAATCACCCATAATATAGTCAAAATATGGAATTCATGATTTGCATGGGTTCTTAGGAATTTTAGTCTAAAATAATCAAATAAACATCAATTCAATCATAATTCATTGATTCAAAATGTTCTATGCAAGAACCCATGTCTACATACAAAATAGGACAATTTCCTATTTTGAAAGATCTTGGAAATCACTTTGAAGATTGGCTCCTTGAAGAAACAGATTCAAGGATGAAAACCATGCCTTAATTTATGTGAATCCACGAAATTGAATAAGAATTAATGGATAAATCAAGCTCCAATCTCCCTTCCAGTTACAATGGTATTTTAGAGAGTTATTCTTTGGGGTTTGGGTTTTGATTTTGAATAATGAACTTGGATAGGGGTTCTAGAATTATAAACCTACATAGAATACCCAAAATACCCTTAAATAACTTCCCAAACTATTTTTAGAGCATTAGGTGAATTTCTAAAAGTGCCCAAGACTTGGCCGAGACACCTGCAGAAAATCTGCAGGTGTCAATTGACGGTTCCCTATTGACGCCTCGTAGACCCACCTACAGACCGTTCTTATGATATGTGGTTTAGGTCAGAGACTAAACACATGGGATCTTAATCTCCCAAGTCTAAGTGTAAACCTACGCCCAAACGACGGGGCATCGATTGCCTCTCATTGGTCGGACAAGTTTTGATGCTCACAAGTTGGGTCCTATTAAAGGACCCTTTGGTTGGTCCTTGGGGAGTTTTTCCCAGACTTTTCCAACTCAAATACACTCGTATACAAGTTAGGAACTTCTCACATCAATTTTAACAAAAAAAACGCATAAAACATGCAAGTGCGTCTCAAGGAAAATCTTTGACCTTTTAACATCCCCAAACTTTATAGACTACCTCAAAACATCATTATAAACCATTTTAGGATGTTAAAACCTCATGGCATATGTGTTAGGATCTATTTTAACCTAAGTCATTTTAGAGGTGTTGCATACATGCCTAGTAGTATGGTCTATGTCGGTTATTGTCTATTCTCATCATGTGAGATACATGCTTGTGTTGGAGAAGGACTTCAAAGTTTAGGTAGTGGAATGGGACACTACCTAGACATTGCACGAGTACACTTTGAATATGTTAGTATGTAGGTTCCCTAGGTCTTCTCCAAGACCATTATGTGAAGTCCTTAAGTGTTGAATGTACCTTAATTGGTTTAATTGATATACTAACTAAAGTTAAATGTATGTCAATGAAAAGGTACTTATGTAGAGTATCTTTAAGGATTGTTTAGGTAGGCTTGGAGAGGGTGTATGGACGGTCTCTTCATGTCTTACTTAGGTGAGTCTTAGAGTAATTCTAGGTAGGGACTTAGATTGATGAAATGGGAATAATCTTATCTTAGATAGTCTTAAGGATCAGTTTGGTGTGTATGAAGGGGTTGTATGGGTGGTCGCTTCATAACTCACTCAAGTGAGCCTTAGAACAACCTTTGGTAGGAGGGTCTCATGTTTATGAGTTTTGAAGTTATCTCAATGCTATATTGTGGAATGTTAATTATATATGCTTATGTTGACTTGTAAGTGATTCTTATACTTGTCTTATGATGTTTCTACAAAAAGAGCATGTTTTATACAAATGCCCTTTTAGCATGATTTTAATTGCATATCACCATACTTAGTGCATTCTAATGTACTAATTCCGTATAGTTTATATTATCTCTAAAGGTGTAGGTAGCATTTGAGAGGATTCTTTGAAGTGGAAGGTTGGATTAGTATTCATTCAAGCAAAGTTGGGGTATGTCCTCAATAGATTCTAGACATCATTATTGTTTAGTCTTCTTGTTTAATGTATTGTAATAGAATTAGTATTTGTATATGTTGATGTATGGGTTGTGTCCCAAGATATTCGTGTGTCTAAGATGGAGACTTTCAAACTTAGCCTTTCCTTTTGATTTTGTATAAAAGAGATATTTTGAAGTATTATTATTTCGTGTGAAAAATTTTAATTCCGCAGTACTTTTAATACATGTATGCAATGAATGATGTCAAAGGGCTTGTACAAGACCTCCGACAGGTCAAGTACATCGTGTTGCAATTCGAGAATACCATTTCTTCCAGGGTATACTCTCGCGTCGTGACAAGAGGTCTATGTATACATTACTATGTAAAAGTTTTTATTTTTCCATATTTTTGACCTATGATATGTTATGAAGAATGCTAAGGGCTTGTCCAAGTTTCTTCAGAGGAAAACGATCCCGGTTACATCTAGAGGTGCTCCCTGGTCGTGACACAAGAATTTGAAAGGCCTTATACTACAAGGAAATGGAATTTGAAGGCACACTTTAAAATAGGAGGAATGTGAACCCTGTTGTTGTAGTTGTAGCTCTAATCCATATAAATAATTGATTATATCAATATAAAGTATCAATTTCTTAGTTTTTGATGCAGCTTACATATGTTTCATACCGACCTTTTGGTGATTACACTTAATCATGCTTGACATCTTCTTCAGGCAGCGGTTGGAATATTAACGTGTTCTCAACAACATTTGGGGGTTCAGTTGAAGGAGTCATGGTACTGTTAATCATTGCATTATGTTGTACTATTTTAATTGCACCTCATATTTTCCTAATAATCTTAGTAAGTTGCTATAGGCAGCATAAACTGTAACGTAAAATGGTGGTATCAAATTTATCTTCTGCTTCACTAATGTCTTGCTATTTGTCGATTTTTAATTTATGAGAAGTTGCAACTCTGGGATGATGCATACACTGCTAAGGTATCACAAGCTTCGAGTCCATATCTTTGTTAGGATGCTACTCTAAGTTTGTAATATTGGAACAATTACTACATAATTTGGTATACGACTTCTACTTGCTGAACTATGAAGATATTTGATCCTAGTGATAGATCATACGCTGGATCCATGTTTTCCTTCAAAGAGTAGTGACCTTCACCTTTGAGATTCATTATCTAAAAAAAGAGTAAAGGAAATCGATTGACCCCCTCTAACTACCTGATGTAATACTTTGATTGTTCCAAGTGGTAATCGCATGCATGCTTTCAATGAAATTTGTTTCCTCACTTGTTATTAAATTGCTTGGTGGCTTAAATTAATGCTAGTTGATCCGTGGAATTGGCTTGTGTTATGCATCTATTCATGTTGAAAATGTGAATTTTATTCGTATTGTATGCTCTTTATGCTTTTGATGACTATCTGCATCCTTCTCTGTGTCTCCTTAAGGACACATATGATGCCTTGCTACTCTAGATCGGTGGGAGGAACCTAACAATCTTTGTAAGAAACACTGGATGCCAACTAAGCTGGAAATGGCACTAATGTCAACTTACAAGTAATTTCTTATAGATTTTGTTATTTTGATAATCATAGTGAATGCAAGTTTTGGACTAGTTTAGGCTACTATTGCTTCCTGGAACATGGTGAGTGGGATCAGATGGCAGAATATGTTTCTCCGCTTGATATGGTGATGAAACCAAACTGTGAGTCTTGGCAAAAATTGCTTCTAGCATTGATGGAAATAGTAATGGCATCTTTTTTAGGGCCTTTATTTCGCTGAGGGAAGGTAGTTCATCCATTTTTCATCATTCATCTGTTTTGATGTTGTGAAATGCTCTAGTGTAATCTTTGTACTTGCACCGCTTCTTCCATCAGTACGACGAAACATGTGAATATTTTGAAAGAGCATGGATATCTTATTATCTTGACATTTCCTCCCCTTACACTCATTTGATGATTTATATAGGATTTTATATCCCCTCTTAGGAACATTCGTCCCCGAGTGACACCTTAAACTTCTTATAGGGACAAGAAAGAAACTCAATACTAGCAGCCCAACAACAACAATATCATAATGAGACACAACTAAAAGGAGGAATTGTCAACTTCTTTCAAAACAATATCATAGCATAAAAACATGGGAACTTAATCCATAATTCATTACATATAAAAGCTCACCATTTGACATCACATAAGGAAGAACTACCTTCTCCATTTACATATGAGCTCAATATGAATATCAAAGAGTTGATATGCAAATTTCTTCTCAAAACAACACCAAGCATGCTCAATACAACTCTCATGAATACAATATAGCACAAAATATATAAGTGCAAGTTAACTATGAGGACATAATTCATGAGAACTCTATTAGGGCATGAATTTCTACAAGGATATGCACATACAAGGAATTAATGTCATATTCATAAACACATGTGACTCTCAATTTATATTAAAAATTGGAGGAACTACTAACCTCAACCTTGGCTAGGAGTAAGAGGAAAAAGATGAGGATAGTGGGACTTCATGTCGTCCTCAGCCTCTCATGTTGCACCCTCAAAAAGATGATTTATCCATATGACTTTTACGGAGGCAACCTCTTTATTCCCTAATTTCATGACTTGACGATCTAAGATCTCAACCAGAATCTCTTCATAAGAAAGGTTCTCATTCACCCCTAAACCTTCTAATGAAAGAATAGATATCGGGACACTTATGCATTTCTTGAGCATAGAAACATGAAACACCGGGTGAACCGGGGCCAATACATTTGGTAATTTCAACTCATAGGCAACTTTCCCGACTTTTTCACTATTTTATAAGGGCCCACATACTGGGGACTAAGTTTTCCCTTCTTACCGAACCTCATCGCCCCTTTCATGGGTGAAATTTTCAAGTAGAACAAAGTAGTCTTTCTCCGCAGTAAGCATACTCAAGTACCGAACAGCCTGAGGAGTAGGCCCGTCACCTATTTCAAACTCAAGTTCCCTTCTTCTATTGTCGGCTTATGACTTGTACCGACTATAGGGTATTCTTAACCTATCTCTTATCATTCAAACTTTTCTCGTGGCCTCATAGACTACCTCGGGACCTAGAAGTGCAAATTCACCAACTGAAGACCAACACCTCCTCCCATAAAGTGCTTCAAATGGTGCCTTAGAAGTGCAAATTCACCAACTGGAGACCAACACCTCCTCCCGTAAAGTGCTTCAAATGGTGCCTTAGAAATACTCAAATGATAGTTATTGTTGAAGGATAATTCTATCAAAGGTAGGTGGTCATCTCAATTACCTTTGAAGTCGATGACACACGCTCTCAATATATCTTCTAGGGTTTGGATGGTACATTCCTCTTGACCACCATTTGAGGGTGAAATGTGGTACTAAGTATTACTTGAGTATCAAGCCCTTTTTGGAAAGACCTCAAAAAGCGAGAGGTAAATTGGGCACCTCTATCCAAAATGATGATGAAGGGGCCCCATGCAACCTTACAATCTCCTTAATGTACAATCTAGCATACTCTTCTACCAAATAAGAAACTTTGACGAGAAGGAAATGGGTTGATTTCGTCAACCTATCCACACTAACCCATATAGAGTGATGTTGCCTATGGGTGCAAGTCAAACCTACCACGAAGTCCATGTTGACATTCTCACACTTCCAAGTATGGATATCTTTAGTTAGACCTGCCAGTCCTTGATGCTCGGCCTTGACTTGTCGGCAATTTGAGCATCTAGCCATAGAGTTCGCTATGTCCTTTTTCATTCCTTTCCACCAATAAATCTCATGTAAGTCACGATACATTTTTGTGGGCCTCGGATGGATGGAATATCGAGACCCATGGTCCTCCTTTGAGATTATTTCCCTTAGGCCATCCACATCCAGTACACATAACCTTCATTGGTGCCTAAGCACCCCAGATTCTCCTTGAGAGAAAGTTTCTATAGATTCCTTGAGAACCTAATCTTTTAAAATTCCATCAAGATAGGGACAAGATGTTGTTTGGACTTCACATCAACAACAACGAATGACTCGTAATTATGACGGATGGTGACACCCCTTTTGGAGAATCTTCTAGTTGGACACCCAATCGGCCTAGCTTATTCACATCACGGGGTAATTCCCTTTTCTCTTCTTCAACATGAGATACACTACCTATAGAGACATGACTCAAGGAATCTGCAAACCATATTAGGCTTTCCCGAGGTGGTATAGGACCACAAACCCTTTGGTACCCTTCGATAAAGTTAATACCGAGGCAGAAATGAGTTTATCTTTCAATAATTAGAAGCTTTTTTCACATGATTCCGACCATTCGAATTTGGACTTCTTTTGGGTCAAGGTCGTCAATGGAGATGCGATATATGAAAATGCTCAACAAACCTCCTATAGTATACGGATAAACCCAAAAAGCTTCAAATGTCGGAAGGATTCAAAGGTCTAGGCCGACTCTTGACCGCATTCGTCTTTCTCGGATCGACCTCCACACCTTCACTAGAGACTATGGACCAAGAAATGCAACCGACCTCAACCAAAATGCACATTTACTAAACTTGTCAAAGAGATGGTTGTTCTTGAGGACTTGCAAAACTACCCTCAAATCATTTTTATAATCATTCTCACTCTTAAAGTATATCAAGATGTCGTCAATGAAGACAATCACAAACAAATTAAGATAACTTCTAAAAAAATTGATTCATGAGGTCCATGGGCTTCGCAGGGGCATTTGTAAGACCAAAAAACACCACTAAGAATTCCAAGTGGCCATATCTAGTTCGGAATGCCGTCTTTGGAATATCCACACCTCTCACCCTAAGTTTGTGATATCCCGACCTCAAGTTGATTTTCAAAAAGTAACTCGCTTCTTAAGTTAGTCAAACAAATCATCAATCCTAGGGAGTGGATACTTATTCTTTATTGTGACCTTCTTCAATTGTCAGTAGTCATTACACATTCGAAGAGACCCATTTTTTTCATAAATAACACCGAAACACCCTATGGAGATATGCTTGGTCGAATAAAACCCTTATCTAGAAAATCCTTTAGTTGAGCCTTTAATTCCTTCAACTCGGTCGGGGCCATTCATTAAGCAGGGATTGAGATGGGTTTGTTATCCGGCAATAAATCAATACCAAAATCTAATTTTCGTTCTGGAAGAATTCCAAATAAGTCATCGAGAAAGACTTCTAGAAAATCCTTTATTATGGGAACCGACTCTAATGGAGGAACCTCAGAATCAAGATCCTTGACACTCACAACATGATAGATACATCCTTAGAAATCAACTTACAAGCTTTAATAGATGAAATGATTAGACTCTTTAGATCCATGTTTCCCCCTTCTATTCCAAAACGGGTTCTTTAGGAAATTAAAACTTTACAACCCGAGTTCTACAATCAATAGAAGAAAAACAAGCATGTAGCCAATCCATACCCAAAATAACATTGAAGTCCAATATGTCAAGTTCTACCAAATAAACCAATGTGACTCTATTGGCAATGAAATGGCACAACCCCTATTAACTCTTTTAGCAACTACAAAATAACCCACCGGGGTAGAAACCGAAAAGGGTTCATCTAAGACATCGAGAAGCATATCAAATTTCATAGCCACTAAAGGAGTTACAAAAACCAAAGTGTAACGGGATCCAACAAAGCATAAACATCAATTGAAAATACTTGCAACATACCGGTAACAACGTCTGGAGAGATCTCTTTATCACCTCGAGATTGGAGAGCATAGAAGCGATTCTTCTTAGGAGCATCTGGATTTGGAGCACTTTCTTGTGCTTGAGTATTTTCCCTTCCTTGAGCCTTTAACATACGGCAGTCCCTCTTCATGTGGCCACTCTTACCACAACCATAGCAATTACCCATGCTAACTAGACACTTGCCTTCATGCTTTCTACCACACTTAGCACAAATAGGCTTCTCAACATAAGGACCACCACCTTTTTGCTCTTTAGACTTAAGGGTAGACACTTTACCTTTGTTGATCCTTGGAGTGTTAGGAGGACCCTGGTTGGAAAACATCTTCTTAAACCTTGTCTTATCTTGAACCTCAAATCTAGTCTTGGAAGAGTTCCCATCTTCGGCCCTTGTCCTCTTAAATTCCGTACTAACTTGCTTAAGCTTTTGCTCCATAATTTGTTTGGCATGAACCATGATATGAGAGATGTCCATACTAGGAATCAGCATAGCCAACCTAGATTCATTAACCACAAGGTCGGATATCCCATAAAAAATTTGTTCATCTTAGCCCTAGAGTCTACCACCATAGTAGAAGCATGTTTGGATAGTTGGGTGAACTTGAATCTATACTCCTTCACACTCATACCCCCTTGACAAAGATTAATGAATTCTTGCAGTTTCTTCTCCCTTAATTTCAAGGGGAAGAAGCTATCAATGAAATTCGTCTTGAAGGAAGCCCAACTAACTGGACCTTGTCTAACGAGTCTCTCCTCCTGCCATTGTTCATACCAAACAAGTCTTTAAGTTGATAGGAGGCTTGAGTGCAAACTCATTTAAAGTTGGTCTTCCTTGTAAGTTTGGTGCATTGACTATTATGTGATGATGTGCTAAAATTTGTTAGTTTCTCTATGGTTCATTGAGTCCTTGTACGTGTTTGAAATGTCCCAAGTGTCAATCGAATGTTCCCAAGTGGGGATATTGTAAGGTCCCTCAAAATGAATTAAGGTGTCTAAAAAGGTTGATAACATATTTATTAAGTTTTTAATAGTATGTATACTTGATTTTAAGTGATCTAGAGGTCAAACATCTGAGACATTCGAAAGTTAGACCTTAGACGTGCTAGTGTGTTCTAGTGTGCCTTAGTATGTTTTACATGTTGTTTGATGCTCAAATTTATAGGGAAGGTACTTGACATGTATATGATCATATTTGCATTCAAAACGTCCGGGAATGACTCCCCAAGGACTACCAAAGGGGTCCTTAAGGAGAACCCAAAGGCTGCCTAAGGCAGTGTCAATCTACGCCTAAGAATGACACCCCGTACATCCATCTACGCCCCATCAATGGGGGCGTAGCTCAACCCTTATCCATTTGAGCTTAAGCCCCAAAAATGAAGCCTCATGCTGAAATGATGGTTGTGTAGTACGGAACCGTGGTTCCAACGATGGTCCATTGACTGCACTGTCGATGGGTGGCCTGCAACGCTGCCATGCTAAGGGTTGACTGGGAAATTCACCCCACGTTCCTAAATTAGTATGGACTGTTATTATAGGGTATTCTAGGTACATTAAGTTAGTTAATAACATAAGAACCCAATTACTGATTCATTCTTCAAATTTCACCCTTCCCTCTCCAAAATAAAACTTCTCTAGAAACCTCCATTTAAGATGAAGCTCAAGCGCAGCTTAAGGGTGCGATTTCCATAGATTCCTCATCAATTTTTTTTGGATTCTTCATGTAATGAGGTATGTTGATCCTTCATCCTTAGTTATCTATTCATCTAAGGAGTTCCTTCCAATGTTTTTAAAGAAGTTTCATGATCAAATTGTCCATATTTCAATCTAGCCATGGGTTCTTTCTCAAATTGATTTCAACAGAATAATTATGATAAACTTATGATTAGCTACTGTTTTAAATGTGAATTTTTAATCCAATTTATGATGAACCCATGATCCTTCTCAATTCTCAAACTAGCCTATGATGTGGGCATTATGATCTTGATTCTATGTTGATTGAATTATGATTCTAGTATGTTGAACTGTCTATTGCTATTTTTTTCTATTCAAATTGATGGTTAATTATTGATAATTGATCAATGATGATCAACACTTGGAGAATTGGTAATATTGCCCTATTTCTCTACTTTTTTATAGAATTTATAGTTTAATTGGCCATGTATGGTGTTGTGTGGTATGGTCCACTTATGGTGGAGGTGTTTGATTTATTGTTAATCTCTATATGTTCTGATCATGGCCTTGAAATCAAGTGTGTGAATTATGAAGTGCGGTTATGATGATCACATCTATGAAGTATTATGCCTAGTCTCTTAATCTAGTATCATGTTCTAGTTATTGATGATTCTACTACGTTTGAATGAAGTGGTTAGGGTTAGGGTTAGGTTTGGTCTATGTGCTTCCAATGATGAAGTTCTAATGGTGAATTACCCCTACCTATGTACCCTTACATGAATATGTGATCTTAGACAATGTTAGGAGTCTTGGATGCAATGTTGAAGTTATTTTGTCTCCCATGCTATAATGTGTTGTATGGTCTATGCATGAATGTGTATTGTGAACCTGGGAGGGTTGATGCCTCACTAATATGTAAGTGACATTATATGATCATGTTGTCCAATGTACACACACACACCTCATACATGTCAATAAGTAGTATAGGTTCATGGTGTCTAATGGAAGGAATTCTCATATGCACTAATGTCTACTACTATGCATGTAAAGTAGATGTCCATGAAAGTATGAATACGTATCTTAACTAGGATGACTTAATAGGTGAACTAGTATAGGTAAGGATATGGGACTTTTTCTATACATTGCGCATGCCTACCTTGATAGAATAGTTCCTAGGGTGATTACCTTATGTACATGAATATGAACGCATGAATTAAGCTATGAACATGAAAGTATATGCTATGATGTTAAGTATATGATATGATGAAGTATGCATATGTGTAGTGTCTAAATGTAGTATGTGAATAGTTTTCTCATATATGAACATGTACAAACACATGAATGAATGCATGATGAAATATGTATGATATTCTAGTAAAGTAGGGTCTTTTGAAGGTTTGCTCAATTTTACTCTAAACTAGACTACCCTTGAATATGCTATGTCCATGTGAAAGGTTTTCTCACATGATTTAGGTTGATGAAAGGATACTTCTCATCTATAACCTATGAATTAAGAATATGAGGTGTTAATACTCCTAAAGCCTATTTTATGAAAATAATATTTAATAAAGGCTTTTCAATAAAGGGAAGTTAGTTTAGCAACGAGTGAACTTGACCAGATGAGAGGTGCCCCTTCCTAATGAGAAAGACTTGTCCACCAATGGTTTCTCATAAGGTTTACTTCCCTTGGAGGGAGATTTCACCTATGGGTGGTCAACATGAGGTGTTGACTTTTCTTAGAGGAAAATTCACCCAAGGTTTTTGATGAGGTGGAAACTATAATGCCTAAGGCATAAAGAGGGTTTCAATATACATCACTTAGTTACATAACTATGTTTTCCATAGGACCTAGATAGCAGATCCACCTAATATGCTAGAATGGTGTTAATGTTTTACCTTGGCAAGTAGAACACCTCCTTTCAGTGTGAGGTTCTACAACACCGGATTCTATGTTTAGCTAATATTATCTTATTAAGGCTAGGATTTCCCTAATGTAAAATGGACAATGGAAGTAATGTAATGAACCCTAACTAGGACAATTTAAGGGTAGTTTCTTAGTGTAGGTGAGGGTATGGGACTTTACCTATGCATTGCACAAGTTGCTCTTGAAGGGAGTTATAGGAAGGTGTTCTATATGTATAGGTATATGAATATGTCTCTCATGCATGGCATTATGGTATTGACCTAACTGTATGATAATATGCATGGTATGAGTTGTATGGTGTCTATTTGATGAGGTCTCACTTATGTGCATGATGTTGGCCTTATTGCCTATACGATGAGGTCTTACCTTGAATATGCATGACGTTGGTCTTACTTGTCCTATGATGAAAGTCCTACTTATGTATGTAGTTAATTATGGTTGTCATGTTGATGTATAAAGTAAATGGTATGCTTGTGGTCTCTTTGTGAGTTTACTAAGTACATGTGAGGTTATGGGACTTCACATGTACATTGCATTAGGCTTAGATTTGGATTATGAGTAAGGTCTTATGATGTCTAAATGAAATGAAGTCCAAGTATGTTATTGTTGACTATTGTCTTACTATGATTATATTGGAAGTTTTGACTTGTATGATTTCCTTAGAATGAGTCTTATATGTGGTTTAAACATGTGTCTTATGATATTGTAGTCACTTGAAATATATTAAATATACATTTATGAAGTTGTTCGGATTATATTAAATTAATGAATATATCAGTACAAATATATATTATGGATTAATATAATTTATTTAATTATTTAAATTCAATATATAGGAATTTGATTAAATCCCGCTCTATAAAGTCCATATGCCATGTCACTTAAATCTGATTGGCCGAAGGGAGTCCTATTCCAATAGCAACTCCTCTATTCTAAAATTATAAATAGGGGTCTCATAATTCAGAAAAGAGAACCAAGAATTCTAAACAAGAAGCTAGAGAAAGCTTGTGGATCAAAAAAATAAACTTCTCTACAAGTTTAAGAATTCAAGAATTCAAGGATTCAAGTGTTCAAGTTCAAGATTTGAAGAAGCTGAGATCAAGTTCAAGAACGATCAAGATCAAGACTACCAGATTCAAGATCAAGCTCCAAGCCCTTGAATTCAACTAGAAAGTCAAGATCAAGATAAAGAAGATCAAGTCCAAGTCCAAGTTCAAGTCCAAGATCAAGTTCATGATCAAGTTCAAGAATGATCAAGATCAAGACCGCCGAATTCAAGATCAAGATCCAAGCCCTTGAATTCAACTTGAGATAAAGTTCAAATCAAGATCAAGATCAAGTCCCAATCCAAATTCGAGTCCAAGATCAAGATCAAGATAGAGATCAAGATAAATCCCAAGTTCAAGATCAAGCTTTAAATCCCTTGAATTTATATTTGGAAAGGTCAATTTGAGTAATCATACATTTTGTAACATTCTCACTTAAAATAATAAAACGATTGTTGCTATAATTTTCCATTCTTGATTATTGTTTTCTCGACACGAATTTTATTGTCTACAAATTCTGGCACGCCCAGTGGGAGAATCTCTATCTCTCATCTCAACTTTTGAAGCATCAAAGGATATCAAAATGTATTCCACTGTAGAAGAACAACTATCAAGCTTAACTAAAGCAATTGAAGTCCTAACAAAGTGCGCACACGAACAAGATGCACTAAGCTAGAGTCCTATGTGGTCACATAGTTAAGTGTCAAGGAGATTGTCACTAGAAACCCTAACTTGCTAGACGTGGGGTTTTCCATCTCATGAGACAACACATACATTTGGAATCCGGACTTACTAAACGTGAGGAGACCCATGTGGGGAGCCGGACTTACTAAACATGAGACCCTCGTCTCATTTACATTCCCTTTCGGTGCTAAGCATCTATTCCCCTGAGTAATCATCTTTAGTCATCAAATAATTTCAAATTAGCCTATTCTATACCATTCTATAAATATCTCAATCATAATAGCTCATAGGTGATCACAAGTGAGAACAATCCTGTCACTTCAGAAACACTAGTAAGTGAGCAAACCTTTCACTTTAGCAATTCATTATAATCATGAGAACTACATTTCAATAATATAACCATCATAGCGTAACATACATTCATACTTCATAGCTAATTCAACTGTATAGAGTTAAGAATAAGGTAAAATTGTCATCGACACCACAATAATATATTAGCTACAACATCATTACTATCTAAGTAATTATTTTACATAATTGTGTTCAAGAAAGGTTAAATATTCATACCTTCTTTCCCTTTCATGGGACTTCATACTTCAATCACCCAATAATGCATAATCAATACATAAACCAAGTAATTCATGAAGCAATTGTCAGACCTCGAAAATGACTTAGGTGAACTGGAGACAAACATATTGGTATTGATGGTATAAGGTCCTAAATAGGTCTAATATATGGTTTAGAGGCAGTAGCTAAAGTACTAGGTGCATTGGAAGTCAAACGTCAAGGGACGACCAAAACATTCGAGGACTAAGTCACCTATGTGTCTCATATGTGGTTTTATGTGATATTGTGTGACTCATGAGGTTTTAAGGTCTATAAATGAGTTATTATAGCATGTATATGCAGTGTGTCGAGTTTCATGGAGTTCGTTGGTCAAACGTCCATTACGTTCGAAAGATGTGCCTTGAAATGACCTTGTGTGTATAAGCATGTTTCGTCGATTTTTACGTGTTTGTTTTGGATGAAATTTATTTGAGAGGTAATAAACTCATATATGATCGTATTTGGGTTGGAAACATCCGGGAAATTATCCCCAAGGACCATCCAAGGGTCCTTGAGGAAAGACCCAAGTTGGTGGCCAAAGCTGCTAAAAGGCAGTCCACCTACGGAAGGCAATCGACGGTCAGTTCACTGCCAAGACTAGGTGTGAACTTGTAAATTCACCCCACTTCTAAATGGATGTATTGTTTGTTTATTAGGGGTATATTGGGTATTTTAAATGTGTATATAAACACACATTGAAGATTTCATTCTTCCAAGTCAAAAACCCAAAATCCCTCAAGAAATCCCAAAATCTCCATTGAAGTCCAAAATCAAGGAAGAGCTTGGAGGTGAAGTTTTGAGTTAAAATTCTTCATCAAAGTGAAGGATTCCTAATAAAGGTATGAATATTGATCCTTGAAACTCTCTTCATCAAGGAGCCCCCAATTCTCAAGATGTTTTCAAAGTTTCTAAAGTTGAATTGTCCAATTTCATGATACTACCATGGTTCTTGAATAAATGATTTCTAAACATTGAATAATGATGTAATTGATATTGTATTGATGATTTTAATCTAAATTACCTGTGAACCCATGAATTGGATGAACCCTAGATTTTGACTAAGTTTTGGGTTACTTGAAATTGATCTAATGTTGATGAGTTCTTATGTAGTTTTATATGGGATATTCATTGATGTAATAATTGCAGTAAATTGATATCTAGGTTATTAGATTGATTAATTTACATTGAATTGACCTAGTTCATGGATCATTGTAGGTTTTATGTTGAATTGTTGGTTATGGACTTGGGTAAGGGTCTTGTGTTATCTAATTGAGTAAATTGACTTTGGATTGAAGTGTTGAGGATAATATGGGGGTAGATTCCCTATTTCCTTTAATTTGATGCTATTTATACTTCGATTCTATTGTGATTGGTATGGTCCACTTATGGTGGCAGTGTTATGTGCTTTACTTGCAATTGATGTGGCCTTGTCAGCGTTACTTTATGCAATATGATGATCTTGGACTTGTTGACAACTACTTGAAGTAATATGACTATTTGTGTAGTTTGATTATGTGAAGCATGACAATATCTATCTACATGTGGAGTCATATATGTATTCTTCTATTCATGTTGTCTTAGGAGATCATGTTAGACTATGTCTTTGAAATTATGTGTTTAGTGTTGGAGTTGAGTCTTGGTTACTCCTACTTGGATATATGAGTCTATGTTGGTTACATTGATGATGTTATTATAGTATATAAGATGACTTGAAGATGTTAGGTTTGTTTCTAGGTGCTTCTAGAATGACTTACGTTATGAGTTAAAAGTGAAGTACGTGATGTCTTGTCTTGGTTGACTTGTGTCCCTTGCTTGATGTATATATGATTATGAATATGTGATGTCTTGATTTAGGGTGTAAAAACTCTTAGTCTTGAATGTATGAATGACATGTATCTTAATGAACTTAAGAGAGTCTTTTATGTGAAAACCTTGACTTAGTGATAATGTTGAGATTGTTGAAGTTTAAGTCGTACTGGTATCTTTCAAAGTAAAGGAATGATAGTCTTAAGGTTAATTGGCTGGAACGGCATCATATTAATCCTTAGGGAAGTCATATGAGCTTCTTGTCGCCATTGTGAGGTAGCCCTAGTGGACCTTCTTTGGTAGGGTAGATGTGATTAGGGTTATGAACTTGTTATGGAACCCTTTTATGTGAAACTAATGTGTGAACTACTCTATGAGAAAGAAGGCTAGCACGTATAAGACTAAATTACAAAGTATGCCCTTCATATTCCTTAACCATGTGCCTACATGGGATGTGTCCAAGTTGTACCCTTGGCAAGTAGAACAACCTCATCGGAGTAGGATAAAACTCTGGATTCCATGTCTTGCTATCATGGTCTATGTCGGTTATTTCCTATTCTCATCATATGGAATACCTATTAGCATTAGAGAAGTTTATGAGGTTTAGGTGGTGGTATGGGGCGCTATCTAGATATTGCACAATAGTCTTTGAAGGTGTTATTTGGAGTTCCTAGGTCTTGTGTAAGACCATTACTTGAAGTCCTTTATGTGATTTATGTGTCTTAATGAACTAATAAACTAATGACTTATGTTAAGAAGTATGTAAATGAACAAGTACCTAATCTAAAGTGACTTAAGGATTCTTAGCTAAAGTATGAAGAGGGCATAAGAGATTATCTCTTCATGTCGTATCTTTGGAAGTCTTGAGGATGACTCTAGTTAGGGAAGATGTTTGGTGTTGTTGACATGATCTAAGCCTTAGGTAGTCTTAAGGACTATTTAGGTAATCTTGAAGAGGTAACTATGGAAGGACAATGTCATATCATCTATGTGTTGGTGTGTTAAGTGAGAATGATTGTATTCTAGGGAGTTTATAGGATCTCTTAAGTGTGTGTGTAAGGGATTGTGTGGGCGGTCGCTTCACAACTCACTCAAGTGAGACTTAGAGTCACCTTTAGTAGAAGAATCTCACCTTGATGTTATGATACTTTGTAAGTGTGTATGTGACTCATTATAAGTAATCTTAAGGGTCATTTAGGCACATCTAGAGAGGGTGTATAGGCGGTTTCTCTTTGTGTGACTTAAGTGAATCTTACGATAGCTTTTAGTGAGGGAAATACATGCTAGAAGTTGGTTAATGGAAGGTAAAGCGATTCACTGTAACAGTGAAGGAGTTCACTGTACAGTGATTCGAGTTCATTGGAAAGTGTTCTCTAAAAATGTGATATTTTGTTTAATCATTTTCCTATGTGTTTTTAAGTTGTTAAATGTTTTTTTTATGATTATAATATGATTTTTAAGTGAAAAGATGCATATTTCCAATAAAAGTCCATTTTCATGATTTTTATGCATAATGTCATACTTAGTACATGTGGTTGTACTAACTTCATGCTTTTATCTATCTATATAGTTCTTGGTAGGTGAAGAGCTTTAGGAATAAGACTTGGACTTAGAAGATCGTTCAAGAGAAGTTGAAGTATGTCCTCATTTGACTCGAGGGCATATATGTCTTTTATAATTTTTTTCAAAGTATTGTAATAGACTAAGTATTTCTATATTCATATTTTGAAGTATGGTCCGTGTCCAAAGTATTGTTGTGTCTTAAGATGATGATATTGAGACTTAGTATTTCCTATTACTTTTATATGAAAGAGATTTTGAAGACTTTATGTTTTGTGAAAAGTTTTAATTCCGCACTACTTTTCACTATGTTTATGCGATGAATGATATGAAAGGGCTTGTATAAGACCTCCGAGAGGTCGAGTACGCCGGTTACAATCCGAGATTGTACCCTAACTTCTAGGGTGTTGTCTTGGGATGTGATATCAATGCTATAATTAACATCAATACAACCAATTAACATATTCATCATCATCACAATTCACCATATCAATTCAAGGTTTTTATGAAATTGGGGAAGAACATGGTTCCATGGGAATCTTGAGTGAATAAAAAGAATTAATCATCATTATATACATAAATAATATTAATTGATCATAATTCATCACAATTGATTCATAATTTTGTTTTTCAAAGAAGACCCATGTGTAGAAAAAAACCCTAGTTTTGGGGAAGTTTGAAACATCTTTGAAGGGATCTTGGGGAAAGAATCCCAAAGAAAACATACCTTAACCAAGACATTAGCCACAAATTTGAGTAGAAAACTTGGGGATTTGGTCTTCTTCTTTAAGCTTCAATGCTTCTTCAATGGAGGATGAGTAGAGAGAGAATTTAGAGAGAAGTAGGAGAAATTTGGATTTTAAATTGGGGTTTTGATTTGGGTGGGAAAATGTGGTGTAAAAGTGATTTAAAATCAATATATAACCGTCCCCTATAACACCCAAGATACCCCTCACTTAATTTGACTTTTTAGTTAAGTCAAACTTGACTTTAAAAATTTCAGAATTTTCGTCCGTAAACAAATCCGCGTCGTGGAGCTATTCCCACAAGATTTCCAAAATTAATTTTTGCAACAGTAGAGTCTGCGACTTTTCCAAGACGCAGACCAAGCTTTTTGGACCATGGTGAACCAAGTCCGCTACGCGGACTGGTTTCTTCTAAGTGCAAACATTTGCTGCCTTGAACAGCTTACTGGGCAATAGTTAGGTCCTTCTCAAGGACCCTTAGGGTGGTCCTTAGGGGGTCGTACCTGGATATTTTGACCCTATATACATTATTTTACCTATTTAAAGTATTTTTACAAGTTTTAGACTTCATACGACACTCTCAAACCTTCACAAGACCTAAGGACGTTTACTAGTTCAATTTCACTAGTTTCTGGATGTAATGGTTGTCCCTTGATGTTTAGGATCTAATACATCTAAATCAAGTTTATTACATTAGTATAGGTCTGAAAACATCATTTTAAACATTATTCAATAGGTGAGGATCTAGTCTAGGTCATAGAATTTTTGGAGTGTTACATAGTCGACATGTGTTGTATATACAGTTTCTCATTAGTAAATTTATCAGCATAGTACTTCACTTTCTCCTCATAGGTGATGTTTGCGTAACCAAAGACACAACTTCCAGTACAAGTGTCTACGATCATGCAATAGTATAGTAACCCAACCAAGGGTTGGGTTCCTGTCCCAAGAAAGTGGTTGTGAGAATTTATAGAAAAGTAAAATTACAAACTAATTAGCCGTAGTTAAAGACATTATCAAATAAAAACATTATAAATTAAAGAGGGGGTGACACAAAAGTGTCAAATTCAAAGGGGGATTTGTCACAAGTAAGTAAGAATAGCAAAATCAGCAAAAAAATCTAAGTAATGAGAAAGGAATTCTTGGGATGTGACCGCAATACAGGTTAATCTACATTTTTGGCTACATGCTTTTCATAGAAGATTCATAGAACAATAGTGACTAGGCTAAGGTTTACGTGGAAAGAAGTACCCTCTGAGCAACTTACCCTGTTTCAAATGGGCTCCTCTCGGACAATCACTTGTCGCATGAAAACCAGCCTACACCTTACCCCACTCATTCTCTTCACCTGAGTGTTGGGAGATGGGACTAGGGTTCACTCTTTCAAGTTGAACCTCGTGTCGGCTCACTACTTAGGCCATCAATCTAGTATTCTTGGTTTTGCGACTTCTCGCACGAGCAAGCCAAAAACACATAAATAAACTTGTATTTGAAACTACACATTCATTAAATTCATCCACAACTACTTGAAGAAACTTCGATGCTTCAAACATAATTGGATCCCTCTGGATTACTTATATGAAAGGTATGGACGCTCAAATAGTTACAAAGTGTTTAGGAAGGAATTCTCTTGCACTCTTGTTCCTTGGCAAGCTAGACGCCCTACGCATTTACTGTGGCTTTACTAGGAACTTAAGTGTTTCCACGAGAACATGGTCATATCATCACATGCATATGTTCAGTGGCTCGTGTACTTTTTGAAGGTGTTAATGGCGAAGAGCTCACTCTAGTTCCCATGATTTTAGCAGAAATATTTCGAGCTCTTGATAATGTAAGAGAGGGGAAGCAAACTTCTTTGAAGGTTGCAACCTTCTTTTACAAGTGTGGGCACTGGAACATTTTCACAAGCGTAAAAATATGGATGACATATGCTTTAGCAACGTAAATCATATAGACAGTTTTTTCGACAGGACAAAAATGTTTGTATCTCCGGTTGGTACTGATGATTGGTATGAATATCTGATCTCCTGCACCAGTGACCAAATTCAGTGGAAAATATCCATTACTCTCGCATTCCCCGGCACATATCAGATGCAAGAGGTCCTACTACATCGAGCTTATTGGGTTAAAAGGTCTCCAACCATATGCTCCGGTGCGCGTACTTCAACAAATTGGTCGAGCACAAGTAATCCCTCATCGAGCCAACATGAGTGTTTCTGAAGTTTCCTCCGGACCAAACTTCGAAGTTCTTAGATCCAGAGAGATACTTCATGAATGGAACAATATTCTCACGATGGATATAGGAAAGGGTCCCGAAAGAGAAATTCCAGAATATCAGGTGTGGCTTCGAGAAGATCGCAACAGCATAAGTCCAGAAGGCGAATAAGGTTTTGAGGATATTGGGACGACGATCTGGATAAGGCATTTTCATCTAGGAACGAAAGCGGTCACCCCTGAAGTGTGGGCTCAAATGGAAAGTATAATGCAATATTTGGATAATGCTAGAGCAGGGCCTAACAACGTGGAAGCATCATCATCACTTCCTCCACCGGCATGATGATAACAACATTGAAGCTGAATCTTAGAATTGTCCTTATTTTGTGTCATTTTTATGTTGTACCATTTTATTGGTATTTAATGGTTATTTTGTCTTTGTGTTCCAAACTCGAGTTGTCACAAATTAATGGCTTGGATCAATCTATCATAATTACATTATGTTTGACGTTTAGGCCTACCTTTGGCATAAAAAGGTCACAAATCTAGGACGCGATATAAATTATTTGTGTACTGCTTGATATAATTGTTGTGTGTTGTGATGTGTTGTTTTGTCTAAAGCAGAATTAATCCACTATTATTTTTAGAGCACCCTAAGCATATATTAAAATTCACAACAATAAAGTCCGTCCAAATCATTCTTGAAGTGTGGTTCGAGTTTCTCAGAAATATATATCCATTTACTCCAAATTTCTTAAATTCTTATTCATCCGTCACAGGAAGGTCAATTTGCTAGAATGTCCAAAAAAGACGTCAACGCACCAATCTCACCCAGTGCTTCGGTTAGTGACAGAGAAACTAAAGAGTTAATATTCAAAAAATTTATCGAGACTAAAGAGAGGATAGCTGCAGCAAAAAGAAGACTTTCAATACTGGACCAAACTGAATGGACGCTACGAGAGAGAATTATTAAGGTTGACATGGAAACAGCCTCAGTGATAAGAAATATTGCAAAAATCAATCAAGAGATAATTAATATCACTAAAGCAACTACAAGGATCCCCGAAATTGAACGAGCCATTAAAAAGATAAATTTTGGGAATGCTTCTTCCATGAGAGGAAAAGGAAAAACAAAAGCAGGTACAGATGATGAGAGCACTGGATCGTCACCCTACAGTTGAAAGGGAAATAAAGGAGTGTGGGGTAGATTTAGGTTCATGTAACGTACCTCTTAAGTTATCTTATGTAATTCGAACTACGTCGGGCCTGATTTCCTTGGTGGATACGTAGGCAGCCTACTTAAGGCTCGGTCCCTATCTTTTTAATATTTATTCTCCATTATTAGTGAAAGATTCCGAAAATTTCATGAGTGGAAGAATTTAACAGCATTCTATGCAAGTCAACCTTCCTAATTCTATCACAGAAAAGATTCATTTCCATTAGAGTCCTCCCGTTCACCCAAAATATTTCCGTGGATTAATCTACTTGAAGCAAAATGACACGTATGTGTTTTTTTTTGTCAATTTATTTGCATATCTCGTTAAAAACAAAGAATAACATATGTGTCTTTTGAGTGATTTTTTCTCTACAGGTAAACACTGATCTGTGTTGAAGTCAAACTGGAAGACCATCCCTACTTTACAAGATCTAAAGCAATCATACCATCCTTCCCTGATCACTCTTTGGATAAAGGCAAAAGCAAAATGACTGGTACTTCTGAAGAAACGGGAATAGTCGATGTGACCATCAGAAATGCTGAACTCACTGATCAGAGTGAGTTGATCTCTCAATTAATGCAACGAATTACAGATATGCAAGAAGAGCTTCAATAAACCAAAGATTTGTCCAAACTGGCCATTGCATCGAATGAACCACCCCTTGAAACTAGAAGACCTCCTCTTCATTTTCCATCATTAAGTTCTCCGTTACCCAACTACTTCCCGATCCATACCACAGGACCCATCACTTCCACTCCTAATCCTCATACCATTGACTTAGCTGTATCCAACGCTCCTTACGCCAGCACTTCCTACAAAGCACCTGGCACTAATCACTCCCAAAACTTCACGTCAACCTACCAAATCCCACCCTCAGTCTCCAATAATCCATGTGTTTTTCCTAGCCAGCCGACATACCCTTCCGTAACATTCCAAATTCCACCAGCCTACACAATCCCTGAACCATGTCCAAGCTTTCCTGTTCAACCGGAGCTGGATCACTATGAAGATATGGAAAAGGAGTGGAGGCTCAGAGAAGAAAAGCGTGAACAAGAAATGAATGTCATGAAGGAGGCCATCTCTGAAGCAGTTAAAAGTGTCCAAAATTCAAGGAAAATCACAGGATTTGAGTATGAAGACCTTTGCATGCACCCTGATTTGGAAATACCCGAAGGTTACAAAATTCCAAAATTTGAAACCTTCAATGGTATTGGCAATCCCATGGCTCACCTGCGAGCTTATTGTGACAAACTTGTGGGTATTGGGAAAAATGATGCATTAATTATGAGGTTGTTTAGTCGAAGCCTGAGTGGGGAGGCATTAGAATGGTTCACATCTCAAGAACTCCGTCAGTGGTCTACATGGGGGGCTTTAGCCAAAGATTTTTTGGAAAGATTCCTGTTTAATGTCGAAGCAGTCCCTGATAGATACTATTTGGAAAAAATCAAGCAAAAGACCACGGAGGACTATCGTGAATATGCGTGTCGTTAGAGGAAAGAAGCTGCAAAGGTACAACCTGTGATGACTGAAAGCGAAATAACCTCTGCTTTTATTCGAGCTCAAGAGCCCGAGTATTATGAAAGGATGTTGCCCATGATGGGACAAAATTTTTCGGAGCTGATCAAAATGCGAGAAGCCATAGAGGATGGACTCAAATCTGGGAAGGTTACAAGTCTCACTGCTTTGCAGGCCGCCAACAAATCCTCACCATCCATGGCCGCAGGATTTGCTAGGAAAAAGAAAGAGGATGTCTCCGTTGTATCTTTTAGCCCAAGGTCAAGGCCACAAAGGTATTTTGGGTCTGGTTCTGCCATTGGAAACACCAACCGATTCTCCACCGTTAATAATTACCAACCACCTCCACAAGCTCCACTTCCAATCTACTATGCACAACAGAACTACCAACCATCACCACAGAACTACCAACCATCACCACCTATCTACCAAAATCAACCACCAACCTACCAAAATACACCACCAAATCACCAAGCCAATGTACCAGCCTACCAAAGTCCTGGACAAAACAACCCAAATACCAATAATTTACCCCGCCCTAACCTAGAAAGAAAGCCTCCCAGAGTTTTCACTCCTTTGGCAGAAACACGTACCCAACTCTTTGAGCGTTTGAGAGCAGCTGGATTGATCCAACCAGTAGACGCAAGGACAATTAATCCCACAACAAAGTTCTTTCGAGCGTATCAATGATGCCCTTACCATTCTGGAGGAGCAGGACATGATACAGAAGGGTGTATCAATTTAAAACATAAGATTCAAGATTTGATCGATAATAGAGTCATCACTCTTCAGGCCCCTTCCCCCAATGTGAATCTTAACCCATTACCGAATCATGGGGAAGCGACCATCAATATGATTGAAAGTGACGAAGATTGGCTCGCTAATGGGACCATCAGTAAAACAAATGTCAACTCACTCTTACCAACAGTGGCCTCTTTGACCATAAAGGCTCATCCAGAGTTTGTTGTAATAACTGCACCTCATCAGGCATTTGCTTTGGCAAAGGAAAGAAACAACGAGCAGTCCAAAGAAAAGTTCATTGTCCAGGCGGCTACAACTCAAGGGATGACACGTTCTGGAAGATGCTATGTTCCGGAAGAGTTAGCTCAAGAAACACGAAGAAAGGGGAACCAAAAAAGGCCGATCACAGAAGGTGAGGCTGAAGAGTTTTGGCGAAGAATGCAGCCTAAGGAGTATTCCATTGTCAAGCATTTGGAGAAAACTCCCGCTCAAATTTCTGTTTTGGCTCTATTGATGAGTTCTGAGTACCATCGGAGAGCATTGTTGAAGGTACTCGATGAAGCATATGTACCGACGGGAACAAGTGGTGATAATCTGGCAATCATGGTTAGTCATGTCATTGGGAGTCACCAAATCTCTTTTCGAGAAGAGGAGTTACCAATTGAGGGAATGATGCACAACCGTGCCTCGTATATCACTGTCAAATGCAGGGACAAGTTTGTAGCTCGAGTGTTGATTGATAATGGTTCAGGACTCAATATTTTCCCGTTAGCAACCTTTACTCAGCTAAATCATGATGTTGGAAAAATCCGTCAAAGTCGCATGAATGTAAGGGTGTTTGATGGTTCGCAAAGAGAGACCATGGGGGAGGTAGACTTGTGTATTCAAATGGGGCCTGCAGAATTTGTCACTGAATTCCAAGTGATGGGTATATCCACAAGCTACAATATGTTGCTAGGAAGACCATGGATCCATGCGGTCGGAGCAGTTCCATCCACATTGCATCAAATCTTGAAGTTCATCTGGGAGGACCATGAAATTGTCATTCATGGTGAAGGGAGTAATCGTAGTTACCCTGGCTTCTCTGTTCCCGTTATTGACGATTCATCTCAAGGTACTGACTTTCACATGGTGGAGATAATGAATGCTGCTTTTGAAGATATAACACCGCAAACACCAATGCCGTCGGTGTATAAAATGCTTGCCACAACCATGCTAAGAAGCGGTTTTGAGCCTGGACGTGGGTTGGGCAAGAATTTGGATGGCATATCCGAACCTCTTCCTATCCCACTTCAAAATTTCCGCTTTGGCGTTGGTTATACCCCAACAAAGGAGGAATTATTCGAAGCAGAAGCAAGGAAGAAACATGGCCTTGATATGCCAAAGCCTATTCCAGAATTGTACCAGTTATTTGTGGCTAAAGCTTTAGAGTCCTAGAGTGATGGTCTAGTGGAAGGGATGGGACGATTGTTTGATGAAGGAGATTGTGCTGTGATCTTGGAAGAATGCACTACGACACCCACCATCCGAGATGCCAAACCTGAAGAGATGCTACAGAATTGGGTGGCCATTCCACTTATGATTCATCGAATTGCTTGGTAGACAAAGACAAGATTTGAAGTTTTACTTTTGAAAATCGGTGTATTTCGGACGAGGCCCGAAACAACCTTTTATGTCACTTTATTTTCATCGTAATGTTTAAAAAGGAAATGACTCACGTTGACATGAGTCATGATCAAAGTTTGTACGCCTTTTTTCCAACGAAAAGCCTCGTTTATTTTTTATATTGCCTTTGCAAATTACTTTCTAATATATACATTTGCATTCTTTCTATCTAACATGATTGCTTTATTTTTTTTCAATAAAAATGAATCTAAACTTGCCAATGTCATGACATGTCACGAACACGGTGAACTAAGTAAAGTCAATGAAGATGAATGTGAAGAATAAAATGAGGAAACTATGATGCCTGAACACCTTACTGACGACTTGAGGAACCTTGCAGATAATGAAAATCCCAACTTGGATGAGACAGAGATAGTCAACTTAGGAGATGACGAGTCAGTCCTTGGGATAAGCGGTTACCAGAAGTTTGAAGCTTACTAACATGAGCAACACTTCCTCGTAGGGTCACCAAAGCAGGCTCCTTTAGCCTAGAGAAACCCGAGTCAGTATCCATTTGATAGCAATACAAAAGGAAAAATTGGTCGAGCTGCTCAAACAATACATCGATGTGTTTGCCTGGTCTTATGATGATATGCCAGGATTAAGCACTGATATTGTTTCCCATAGGTTGCCTATCAATTCAGAGTATTGTCCGGTAAAGCAGAAAACCAGAAAGTTCAAACCTGATCTGAGTTTAAGAATAAAGAAAGAGGTCATGAAGCAGATCGAATCGAAGGTCGTCGAAGTGACTAAGTATCCCGCTTGGTTGTCTAACATTGTTCCAGTAGCGAAGAAAGATGGAAAGATTAGGATATGAGTGGATTATCGGTATCTCAACAAAGCAAGTCCAAAAGACAATTTCCCGTTGCCAAACATCCATATACTCATTGATAATTGTGTTAAGCATGAGTTGCAATCTTTCGTGGATTGTTTTGCGGGATACCACCAGATCTTAATGGATGAAGAAGATGCAGAGAAAACAGCATTCATCACCCCTTGGGGAATCTACCATTATCGAGTGATGCCGTTCGGCCTCAAGAATGCTGGAGCCACTTACATGAGAGTTATGACCACCATATTCCATGATATGATCCACAAAGAAATTGAGGTGTATGTGGACGATGTCATCATAAAATCCCGCGAGAGTTCAGATCATCTGACGCACTTGGAAAAGTTCTTTGACAGGTTACGTAGGTATGATTTGAAGTTGAACCCAGCCAAATGTGCATTTGGAGTACCTGCAGGGAAGTTACTCGGTTTCATAGTTAGTAGAAGAGGTATCGAGCTTGATCCTTCCAAGATCAAGACAATTCAAGACTTGCCTCCTCCAAAGACTAAGAAGGAAGTAATGAGTTTTCTGGGGAGACTGAATTACATCAGTCGATTCATAGCCCAATCAACGGTGATAAGTGAACCCATATTCAAGTTGTTACGAAAGAATGCGCCAACCAAGTGTACCGAAGAATGCCAGAAGGCTTTTGACACTATCAAAAGTTACCTTTCAAATCCGCCAGTATTGGTGCCACCACGCGCAGGTAGTCCTTTGTTATTGTATTTATCCATCTCTGACAACGCATTTGGGTGTGTGTTGGGACAACATGATGAAATTGGAAGAAAGGAGAGAGCTATATACTACTTGAGCAAGAAGTTCACATCGTATGAGGCTCGTTATACCCTCTTAGAGAGAAATTGTTGTGCTTTGACTTGGGTTGCTCAAAAATTGAGACATTATCTGTCGGCTTATACAACACATCTTATTTCAAGAATGGGCCTACTCAAGTACATATTTCAGAAGGCAATGCCCACAGGAAAGCTAGCAAAATGGCAAATGTTGTTGAGTGAGTTTGACATTGTATACATGACTCAGAAAGCAATCAAGGGCCAAGCCTTGGCCGATCACCTTGATGAAAACCCAGTAGATGAAGGATATGAACCACTTAAAACGTATTTCCCTGATGAAGAAGTATTGTTTGTAGGGAAAGACATGTCAGAATCATATCCTGGTTGGAGAATGTTCTTTGATGGAGCACTTAACTCTAGAGGATCAGGAATTGGAGCAGTATTGATATCTGAATCAGGACAACATTTTCCAGCAACAGCAAAGCTTAGATTTCGATGCACTAATAACATGACTGAGTACGAAGCTTGTATTCTTGGCATCAGAATGGCTCTTGACATGAACATTCAAGAATTACTGAAAATTGGTGATTCAGACTTGTTGATTCATCAAGTTCAAGGAGAATGGGCCGTGAAGAATCCTAAAATCTTACCTTACGTACAACTGGTACGGAAGTTATGTAAAAGATTTAGGAAGACCGAGTTCAGACACACCTCGAGAATACAAAACGAGTTTGCTGATGCTCTCGCAACCATATCCTCCATGATACAACACCCAGAAAAGAGTTACATTGACCCACTTGAGATAGGTTTAAAAGAACAACCAGCGCATTGTTTACATGTGGAAAAGGAATCGTATGGAAATCCATGGTATATCGATGTGAAAAGGTACTTAGAAGTTCGCGAATACCCTGAAAAAGCAACAAGCAGCCAAAAGAAAACAATTCGAAGAATGACAAACAACTTCTTCTTGAATGGGGAGATTCTTTATAGGAGAACTCCTGATCTGGGATTACTACGATGTGTGGATGCTGTAGAAGCCACAAAATTGCTTGAAGAAGTGCACGCTGGAGTGTGTGGGACGCATATGAATGGGTTTACATTAGCAAAGAAAATCATAAGGGCAGGATACTTATGGATGACTATGGAAAATGATTGTGCTCGATTTGTCCAAAGATGTCATAAATGTCAGCATGGGGCATGGATGTTATTGGACCAATTGATCCTGTTGCCTCCAATGGTCATAGGTTTATTTTGGCCGCCATTGATTATTTCACGAAGTGGGTCGAAGCTGCTTCCTATAAAGTTATGACGAAGAAAGTTGTGACTGATTTTGTTCGCAATAATTTGATATGTCGTTTTGGAGTTCCTGAGTCTCTCATCACGGACAATGGTGCAAATCTGAAGAGTCACTTGATGAAAGAGATATGTGAACAATTCAAAATTACCCACCGTAATTCAACTGTATATCGTCCTCAAATGAATGGACCCGTGGAAGCTGCCAATAAGAACATCAAGAGGATATTGAGAAAGATGATTGACAACTACAAATGTTGGCATGAAAATTTGCCTTATGCCTTGCTAGGTTATCGCACCACAATTCGAACTTCAACTGGAGCAACTCCGTATTTGTTAGTATACGGAACAGAGGCAGTGATACCGGCTGAAGTTGAGATACCGTCTTTGAGGATTATTCAGGAAGCTGGATTGAGCGATGCCGAATGGGTTCGTGATCGATATGAGCAGTTAACATTGATTGATGAGAAAAGAATGAGTGTCGTTTGTCATGGCCAGTTGTATCAACAGAGAATGATTCATGCTTTCAACAAGAAAGTAAGAGTTCGAACATTTGAGGTAGGTCAATTGGTGTTGAAGCGCGTTTTCCCTCATCAAGAGGAATATAAAGGGAAATTTGCATCTAACTGGCAAGGACCGTATGTTGTCCACAAAGTACTGTCAAGAAAAGCTTTGGTCCTAGCAGAGATGGACGGTAGAGTATGGAGAAAAGCTATCAATTCAGATGTCGTCAAGAGATATTACATTCGAAGAATGTTATTTCTTTCCTTTATTTCCTTGTAATCGCAAATTGTTCGTAATCATTGTCACATTGATCTTTGGGACATTCCTTTTGTACTTGAACTACGTTCGACCTAAATTCTCAAAAACGAGATACGTAGGCGGCCTATGTCGGCCTCGGTCGTTTTCTTATCAAAATTTCTTATTCATGTTAACCATCGATAGGGGAACTACGTTTGACCTGATTCCTGCCTCAACGGGATACGTAGGTGCCACAAGGGTTCGGTCATATTCCCAATAAGATTACCATTTCCCTTCATAATGGAAACTGGGACAGAATTTTTGAGAGGATCTCAAAAATTCTACACGAAGAGTTCTTTCTTATAAACAAGGGTCAAAGATCATATCAAAATATCCGATTAGGGTATGATTTTGAGGAAATATCCAGAAATTGCAAGATATCATGACCTTCGTGATTACCATCAAATTTCTTTTAAAACATTTAACTGGGACATAATTTTTTAGGAAGGCCTCAAAAATTCCATCAAGTGTACTCGGAACGTCAGAGTCAACTTCAAGTACTTCAATATGACATATTTACAAGGAATACTGAAATTCCAACAAGAT
The DNA here is from genome assembly GCF_001406875.1 of Solanum pennellii. Lineage (NCBI taxonomy): Eukaryota > Viridiplantae > Streptophyta > Magnoliopsida > Solanales > Solanaceae > Solanum > Solanum pennellii. Next base: position 19,492,055 of record NC_028647.1, read on the forward strand.
ACCTATCATGACAGAATCTGAGACAAAGGGTTTTGTTTGTGTCGTGCATGTCGTGACAATTGATTGGCAGAGATTTTCTTTAAAACTATGTTTCTAAAAACTTCATACATAACAAGTGCTTTAATTTAAATATGATCTTGTCTTTTGTCTATAGCGATTCGTAGGGTCAACCAAACTTCCAAGGATAGCAAGATAAGAAGCAAGACGATTGGAAGAAATCAACACAGATCAATGTTCAAAAACTAACATTGTTTTTGTGGATGCAGGAAAAAATAAGATCATCAAAGATAATATATTTATCAACCAACTATTTCGGGAGAGATTATCAGCAAATATCTGATTATGAGTGAAACATATCTACTTGACCAAACAATACAACATTCACAGTCAAATCCATTGTATTCAAACGCCGAGAGGACCATTCATATTCAAACTGCCGAGAGGGCCATTCATATTCAAATGCTAAGAAGACCATTGTATTCAAACGCCGAGAGGGCCATTCATATTCAAACTGCCGAGAGGGCCATTCATATTCAAACTGCCGAGAAGGCCATTCATATTAAATTGCCGAGAGGGCCATCATATTCAAATGCCAAGAAGGCCATGCATATTCAAACTGCCGAGAAGGCCATTCATATTCAAACTGCCGAGAAGGCCATTCATATTAAATTGCCGACAGGGCCATCATATTCAAAAGCCAAGAGGGCCATTCATATTCAAACTGCCGAGAGGGACATTCATATTCAAATGCCAAGAAGGCCATTGTATTCAAACGCCGAGAGGGCCATTCATATTCAAATTGCCGAGAGGGCCATGCATATTCAAACTGCCGAGAAGGCCATTCATATTAAATTGCCGAGAGGGCCATTCATATTCAAACTGCCGAGAGGGCCATTCATATTCAAATGCCAAGAAGGCCATTGTATTCAAACGCCGAGAGGGCCATTCATATTCAAATTGCCGAGAGGGCCATTCATATTCAAACTGCCGAGAGGGCCATTCATATTCAAATGCCAAGAAGGCCATTGTATTCAAACGCCGAGAGGGCCATTCATATTCAAATGCCAAGAAAGCCATTGTATTCAAATGCCGAGAGGGCCATTCATATTCAAACTGCTGAGAGGGCTATTCATATTCAAACTGCCGAGAAGGCCATCCATATTCAAACTGCCGAGAAGGCCATTCATATTCAAACTGCCGAGAAAGCCATTCATACTAAATTGCCGAGAGGGCCATCGTATTCAAAAGCCAAGAGGGCCATCATACTCAAAAGTCAAGAGAGTCATTCATATTAAACTGCCAAGAGGGCCATCATATTCAACCATCAAGAAACATTAGTCTATTTTTCACCACTGCTATACTAAAAGAAGAGTACAGTGAACAGTCATGTGCAAATATGAGATACATGTTTTATTTGCATTATGCCAAACTGATAGAAGTTAACGTAAAATATTCAAGGAGAACAATTAAGTTCCAACATGGTGCGGACGACATCAAAAGGGATGCAGCACAACGTGGAACTTTTTTCTTCGCAGCGAACTGGAACATAGTCCAAAGAAGAGTGTCAAACTCTTAGGACGCGAGCTGAGGAGCAACTTCCACCACAATCGAACCACACTCCTATCAAAAGACGTGTGGGTTTTTCTTTTAGTTCATCTATTTCAATTTCGCATCCACCAGAGGCAACTTTCTAATCTGAGTGACAGCGGACCACGAACTTTGGAAATTATGTCCATGTAAGTTCTTACTTATAGATGTGAAGAGCTCCACATTCATGTCTAGGAGGTTGCAAGCCTATTTTCCACACTCGTTTTATTTTTCACTCCTCCAAAACCAAAGGTTATCTTGCATAATAGATTTCCTTTTCAACCGATCGAGTCGAACTACAAACAACCTGATTCCTTAGGTTTAAGGATATGTAGGCGGGTTCAATGTTGAAAACTCGGTTGTACTCTGACGTCCTTTCTTAAATCTTATTCTCGAGCATTCCGTTCTCTTCATAATTCGATATCGGGATAGCTTTTGAAGTCTTTCATAATCGTGCGTTAAATCAAGCATATCGAACTACAAGCGGTCTGACTTCTCATATAGCCTGAGAAATGTAGTAAACCTGCTATCGGGGCTCGGCCATAATTGCTAAAGTCCGTACCAAAATCCTTTTTTCAAAAGATGAGAATGTGGTCGGTCAAAATTGGATTCGTCAATTTCATTTGCCTAGAATATTCTTTCATCATCCAAGTCAAACGATGGACAACTGTTGACACCCAATTTTGGCCCTCCAATAAATAAATTAATCATCGAGCTTTTTAAATTTCAAACGATTTTAAGTAATTAGTTTTATAAGAATTTCAAAATTATATATATATATATATATATATATATATATATATAT
>NC_028647.1:19494518-19532326 GCF_001406875.1 Solanum pennellii
ATATATATATATATATATATATATATATATGGTTTGCAAGTTATCTTAAATAGCTTCGTTTTTATTTTATTTATAATTTTAAATAAATTTATATGTTCTATATAATTATATGATTAGTATATTTTATGAATATTTAAAAATCATCTCAAAAAGAGTTTATATATTATTAAGTAGGTTATAATTTTGAATTAATGAGTTTCATGAAATTCAAAATACTTAAAAATTATTTTTATAGGACTTTTGTCATTTTATATAATTTTAAATAATGAATATGTATATTCTTATTATCATGTTATTTTATAAATATTTGAAAATCATCACAAAAGATTTTTATGTTTTAATTAGAAACCTTATTAATTCACTTTATTTTAAGTTATAGTTATAATTTTGAGTTAATTAGTTTATAATTAATTTAATTATTATATCTTGTTAAGATTAAGAGGATCGTTAATTAATTAATATTAATTCATCTAAATTTTTACTCAATTGGCTAACTTCTTAATCCCTATTTGGCTATAATTGCAATTCAATTGACTATCTTTTTCACTTCCCTTTTAAGCTCATTTTTCAGCTTTAGTTTTGGGCCCAATTTCAACTCAATTTTCAGCCCAACAACAATACAATCAGCAGCCCACACCAATACACAATTCCAAAGATACCCATTCTCAATAACAAACCCAATTTGTTAAACATTCCCAACCCAGCAGCAATACCCGACCCACCTTTGTAGGTCGCTTTCTCCGCTGAAAATCAGCGAGAAACCAGCGAAGAACGCAGCAAAGTACGCTGCAAGCCAGACACACGCCGTAATTTCCAGCGAGAAGTGGCATCCAACAGTACCCTTTGTACGTCTTCTTCTTCTTTTCCTCAAACTCGGATGGTTCTAGCTCCAAACGGCGCTACAGTACCATCGTCGTCCTTCTCGTCCCTTTTCCCCCTTTTGCGGATTTTCCGAATAAAGATACAACTCCCCCATGCCTTTTACTATTGATCTCGAAAAGGAGCAAAAAATAATAATTTCAAACTCTTTCTTTCAAAAATCCAATGGATTTCCAACTATTATTTTTGTTTCTTCCCCTATAAATAGTTCTCATGCTCAAGGGATTTGGAGAGAGGCTCGGGAGTTGAGTTTTGAAGCGATAATTACTTTACACTAGAAAGTTTCAAGCGAATCTCTAAAATATAGTTTGCAGCTGGTTTTGAACATCTTGGCTGTCTATTTGTACTTGAATCTTGTGGTAGAAGAATCATTGCTCTCAAGCTCATTGTTGTCTCAAGTTCGCTGCCCCAAGAAAGGTAACCCCGCCTCCTTTGTATTCGGTTTCAATGTAGCGTGTTATGTGTGTTCAATACTTGGTATATGATCGATTATTAAGAGTACGTGGTTCTTTCTTTTTAATCTTTGCTTAACTTCGCTCTCCTGCGAGTCCCTGGGTAGTAAGCACGAGTCAAACATCTGGGAAGTTAATTTGATATTATATGTTGGTCGTTATATTCATTATATCAATTTTATGTCTATGTAATTAGTTGGATCTCTGTCTTGCTTTGTTAGAAATAGTTTAAAGTTCGTTTGCTCGGTAGAGGGTTTATCAACTGTGTCGTTTGGATTATTCACCGTTTGTTGGAGTTTTGTAAATATGATAAGAAGAAGGTTGTAGTCTTGGTGACCTGCCTTTGTTCCGTTCTCATTGTCATGGATTTTGTTAATACTATTAGAATTTGCCTAGTAGATGTGTCTAACCTATCTTATCATTTAGTCGAGATTGTGTTTATATCGTTTGGTTTTAATTCATTGCATTGCTTGTAACTCCAATGTTGTAATGCACCAGTTAATTAAGTTTAATCCCATTTTCAGCTATCAAGATAGCCTTTCACTCTCATTTGATTTGGAAATATCAATACCCTGAGCATGACATAGGTTGGACATAGTCTTTATGGTATTAGATATTACTACTCAACAAATGCCCCTTTTGTTTTCTCATGAATACTATAGTTGTTTATGCTTTTAGAATTTAGGTTTGATGGATTTGTATGAACAAAGATGCTGCCATGTTTAGTTATAGATATTTAACAATGTTTTCATCCTCCACCTAAAGTAAATTTAGCATAAATCATTATCCAAATTTGGCATAACGAATAGCTAGTTTTATAGATTTTTTTTTGTTTTAGGATCTAACATTTTGTCCATTTATTGATCTTCTTTTAGTTTCTGCCATAGGCATACAATGATCAATTTGCTATAGTTTTAGTGTTGTCTGATATGTGTCTTCTCCTATTTATTATTTTTTTTTCTTTTCTCTTTTAGAACTTGTTGAAATATCCACCTTTTGTTTCCTACTAATATGCAACATGAGTAAATTGCTCAAATGACTCTTAGTATGATTTTAGCCTCTTGTTGGTGTTAGTTTAGTTTTATTTTTTTTTGCCAAATATTTGTTGATATAATTAGGAGCTACTAACTTATACGAATTCTAATTCTTGTTGTTCTCATTTTGCTACATGTGAACTCACATGGAGTCCAAGGTGGACTCAAATCTCTTCCCTTTCGCATTTTGAAATGGGCCATAAAGGCCCAAATTCATTTTATTCCCTCTCGAGTCAGCCCCCATTGCAAATGGTGAAGTGGATGAATAATTTGAAGATGATAAATAAGGGCTGGAAATTGAAAGATAGGTGTTCCGAAGGCGAAAACAAGTTGTATACATGACGTATACAACGTTTATAAACTGATATACAGGTTCATGGCAGCAAATATGCAGAAAAAAATGTGAAATATAGAGATGAGGTAAAATGCAGGTGTTAGGAAGCAGGAGATGCACGCAGAGAGCTGATATATACGTCAATATACACCGATATACAGTCTATGTATACAAAAACGGGATTGGGTTAAAACCTAAAACTTGCAGCGAAATTGGCCCAAGAAAGGGCGCATTGTCTCTTTCACTCTCCTAATTATTTTGATTATGTTGACTAATTTCATTTAACTCTAACTTTAGAATTGATAATTAACTTACTTAAATCCCCAAAAGATGAATTATTTTTTTTATGTCGGCTTACTATATAAACATCTTTTACAATAATTTATTTTTATGTCAAGTATATGAGAAAAATTAATATCTTTAGTTAAGTCAAACCTATGTTCTTAAAAGATATATATTCTTTAATGACTTTTCGCTTAACCATTTTATTATTTTAAGTTAGGCGAATCTTTTGTTCTTCCATTAATTAAAAAATGGGTTTTCATTCTTAAATTAATGAATTTGGTTTGAGTTATTATCTTTTTAAAGTGATGAAAAAAATAAAAATAATTTAGTTTGGTTAAATTCTATTTACTTATAATTAATTCATATAAAAAAAACTTTAATTAAAGTTCCATTTTGTTATAAAATAAAAAATAAAAATAAAAATTGATATTTGTTTAAATATTTTCTTAAAGTTGATCGAATATTGTTAATTATTATATTAAATCATGTTATTATATTAAATCATGTTTCTAAGATAAATAAAAAAAATAAAATTTAACCTAAGTCATAGGATAACTGCGTGTTAGCGGGTGCTTCAAATGCCTTAAAAACCTTCTTGAAGCATAAATAAGAACCTCTTACCCGTTTTCTCTAAATTTATTAAGATTTAATCTGTTAAAATCTTTTTAAATCAAGTTTTCTTAATTTCTTTAAAAAATTAAGTGGCGACTCTTTATAAATATTCTTCTAAATCGTTTTATACTTAGAACATTTCAAAAAGTGATTTTTCTAAGGATAGATAAATTACGGCATAACAGTTGTCTCAAAAGCCCTTCAACGACCAGAACCTAAAATGTTGGGAAAAAGGGATAATGGGGTTAGCACATCACTTGTACTAAGTATGAGACCATATGCACACACAACATAAAATCATGCTAAAGAGGGACATTTCAATAAATTATGTAATTTACTCTGAAAAGCCTTATGCACATTCAAGAAATCATACCAAGCAATAAGACATATTCATTAGAACAAGACCATGTACATCACAACCAAAGCAAGACTATCACTCATGAACCCTCACTAAGTCTACTAGTGCAATGACTAAGCAAAGCCCCATAACCTTACTTAATCAAGTAAACTCAATAAGAACCATAAGCAATGTCTAACTTCACATAACATATCATTAAGAGATATAACATTATACTTTAGCAATAGAGACCAAATACATGTTCATAAGTGAAACCAACATAATGTAATATCATCAACATGTAAGATCATCAATATACATATCATTTACAGTTATAAGCATTTGCATATACAAGAACATCCTCCTAAGACTCCTTCAAGGCTAACTAGTGCAATGTATAGGTAGAGTCTCATACCCCTACCTAGACTAAGCTAAATCCCTTTGGTCATCCTAGTTAGAGTTCATTCCTTAGTTCATTTTACCTTTTCGGGAACATCTTGCCTTAATCGAAATAGAACACATGAGATAATGTGGAATCCGGTGTCATGGAACCCTACACTGAAGGAAGGCAGACTACTTGCCAAGGTAGTACCAAAACATGAACATAGCAACTGCGTGGATCCACTAGCTAGAATTCCTATGGGGACAACATAGTTCAAGAACTAGGAGAAATAGTTGGTACCCTCTTTATGCTACATGCATTTTAGTCTCCAATCTAATGAGCACATTAGTGATCCTTCCATTACAATTCATACTAGTAAAGTTAGCACATTTACATAATCATATCATGATAAGGCACATTGTTAAGTTATTAACATCCTTATAACATTTATATCTTATCCAACAACTCACAATCCATAGCTCAAGAAATTTCAATTCAATATCATACCAACCCTAGCAATCTTAACATAAGGTATACTTCAACACAACATCATCACTTAATCACAAGTAATCAAAATTAAAGTAAAGAATAGAGATCATAAGACTTACCCAATCTCCTTCATAATTCCATTATCAAGGTCTCACCGTCAACCCTCCAATTTAAACCAACAATGGGTGTAATACCATCACACAATAATAACAAGTCCAATTGAATCATTTATACAACAATTCATCACTAGTTCATAGCCTAGAGTTAGAGACTTAGATCAAGTTCATAATCTACTTCATAACATAGGTCAATTACTCAAGAGCTAGTATAATTTGATTAAAAGAAATCACAATCTACTCATAATTAGCATAATAACAACATAGGATAGTATTCACTCACTAACCAAGCCAATTATATCAATACTATACAATTCAATTCAAGATCCCAACCTAGGGTTAAGGGGAAAAGGTCTTCTTTCCACAAGCTAGGTCAGTGCATCAAGAATTAATATAATGTAACCATAATACATGTTAATCTACTAATTATAACCAAAATAAATCATAAACAAAGTAATTCACAAGTTCAATTTTGTATTGGAAGAAAACCGACTTATAACTCAACTTTTTGAAATCAATTTGGAGGAACCCTTTGGGGAAAGAATTTCCAAAGGTGAAAGGAATCTCATACCTTATAATTGATAAAGTTTGATGGAGAAACTTGATCCTTTTCATCCCTAGAACCCACCTCTATCTTGGTCTTCAATGGGGTTTCTTTAGTTTTTTTCCAAATTGCAAGGGTCCTCCTCAAGGGCCCTTGGTTGGTCCTTGGGGAGTCATACCCAGATGTTTCGACTACAAACTAACTCTAATATGTGTTAGACACCCTTCCACCAAAATTCATCATTTTCCGACTCTTAAATATTAGTCAAATAGGCTAAGGCACACTAGCACCTCATTGAACTAGTTTCCGACCGTCATGGACGTTTCTTGACGTTTTGATTCCTAAAATTCCTAAATGACTTATATTCATTATTTTTGACATTAAAACAGTGACACAACACCTAGACACTCATGTTAGGCTCTAGAACATGTCTTAGACTTTCGAAGTGTTACAATTGTTTATGGGTCAATTATTGTAGTTCTTAGTATTTGAACTAGTTATATGGAAGAATTCATGATTGAACCCTTTTCCCCTATCCCTATGTTATGAATTGAGGTTTAATTGATTAGTGATTATATAATTGACTTAGTTCTTATATATTATATGATGTTATTAAGTGAATTGGTGGATAAATATTGTTGGATTGATGGTAAGTTCTTGAAGGAGTCTTATGAAGGCAAATTGGTAAGACTTTATGATCTTGAGTTCTTTACTTCAATGATGATGGCTTATACTTGATAATGGTATTTAATTGAAGTACTATATGTGATTATATTAAGAAGATGATGATATGATGATTATGATGAAATGTCTTGACTATGTGAATTGTGAGATCATGTTAAGGGTATGATGATACAAGGTTGAATATGAATCACTTGTGTGCCTTACTATGATATGACTATGATGTGTTGAGCTCATAAATGAAGGGTTATTATGAAAGGAGATTCTCATGCAATACCTAATGAGCTAGTGACATTATATACAAGGGGTTAGTCTCCTATGGCCTATATTAAGCTATGATGATTAAGAATGACTTAAATAAATTTCAAAAAGGGACTTTGGGACTTTAGCTTAGCACCGAACGAACTAGTTATGAGAGGTGTCCCTTCCAAATGTTGGAAGTTAGGTTCACAATGGTTCTGTGAGATAGAGATGTAATTGTGCATAAAGAGGGTTTCAAGACATATCTCCTAGTAACTTAACTATGTTGTCTCCATAGGAATACTAGCTAGTGGGTCTACCTAGAATGCTATATTCATGTTTTAGTTCTACCTCGTAAAGTAGAGCACCTTCTTTTGGTGTAGGGTTTCATGACACCGGATTCCATGTGTTAGCTCATATGGTCTATTGTTGGTTAAGGCGATTGTCCCCTGAAAGTAAAATGAAAGTGATACCTATAATATGTTATGACGAATGCTAAGGGCTAGTCCAAGTCCTCTCCCAGGACGAAGACGACGGTTACGTCTAGGGGATTCTCCCCGGCCGTGACAAGCCCTTTGTGAGTTAATTTTTTCGTACAATTAAAAATAATTGAGTTTTTTTTAATCATAACCGTTATATTCGATACTTTAAAGTCATTGTTTCAAGTCAAATAGTTTTTGAGGTGTTTTCTTATTTTAATATATTTTTCTTGTTTTAACATTTTCTTGGATATTTTAAGAAAAAAATTGTTTTTTTCGTAAAACCATGATTTTATGATATTTTAAAGTTATTGACGTAATTTTCTTTTTTTTTTTGGAGTTTTTGGTATTCTTAAAATAATTTTCTTGATTTCAATATTTTTTGGACATTTATGAAAAAATAAATATCTTATTCTTTTATCTTTTACGACAACATACATTTAATTTTTTAAAAGTGATTGGTGCGAGACAAAAAAAATTAAGATGTTTTTATTATTTTTTATATGTTTGTTGATTTTAATATTTTCTAGAAACTTACGAATAAAATTAAATTATGATTTTTTTTGAAAATAATTAATTCTGATATTTTAAAGTTAATGGTTTAAGTAAAACAAATTTGAGGTACTTTTGTATGTTTTATATAATTTTGTTGATATAATATTTTGGATATTCAAGAAAAAAAATAAAATTTAGATTTTTTTCTTGAAAATTATTATTTTCGACATATCAAATTCATTGGTACAACTCACAAAAAAATTGATATGTTTTTATAATTTCTTTATATTTTTCTTGATTTTTATATTTTTCAGACATTCAAGAATTTTTATTTTATTTTTAGTATTTTAAAGTCGGTGATGCAAATCCAATATTTTTTTGAGGTGTGTTATTTTTTTTATCAATCACACGTTTACGGAAAAAATAAAATTTTAAATTTTGTTAAAACCATTATTTTTGAAATTTTTTAGTGTCATACATTGTGTTGCCCCACACAAGGAGTTGTAGGGGGTGGAAAGCTGACCTCCATTGCGCCCTGAGCGTGCATGCGCCCTAAATGTGAGTCTACGTCGACAAACGTCGTGACAAGTGGTGGTTGAATCTCAACTCTCGTTGTTGTCGCTACTATAGCCCGTCGTGAGTACATTTTTTAGGACATTCATAAAAAAATAAATTTTGATTTTTTTAACCCGTTATATTCCTTTTTTAAAAGTCATCAACACAAGCGAATATTTTGTTACGGTGTTTTTGATTTTGTAAAATATTTTTCTTGATTTTAATACTCTTCGGACATATACAACAAAAAATAATTTTTTTCTGACATCTAAAAAAAAAAATTAAATGTTGATTTTTTTTTTCAAGAACGTACATTTTAAAAAAATTTAAGTTATTATTGCAAGTCAAGATTTTTTTTGTTTTATTATTGCTTTTTAATTTTCGGTCATTTACGAAAAAAGTAAAATTATAATTTTTAATTGAAATCATTATTTTTGATGTTTAAAATCATTGGTGCAAGTAAAATATTTTTTATATATTTTTCTTAATTTTGATAATTTTTTGGATATTTATAAAAAAAATTGATTTTTAAAAACTTTTTAAATATATTTTTCTTGATTTTTTTTGGATATTTATAAATAAATCAATTTTAATTTTTTTAAAATGATTGTTTTCGATAATTTAAATCATTGACGCTATCCAACATGTTTTTAGGTGTTTTTGACATTTTTGATATGTTTCTCTTAATTTTTATATTTTTGGTCCATTTACAAAAAAAATTGTGATTTTTTTCTGAAAATTTATGAAAAGAAATAAAGTTTTGATTTATTTTTTTTTCAAAAAAATATATCATCAATAATTTAAAATTATTGGTTCAAGTCTAAAATTTTTTAAAGTTGTTTTTATACTTTTCAATAATTTGTTGATAAAATATTTTTCAATATTATGAAGAAACTAATTTTTGATTTTTTAAAAATGATTATTGTTGATATTTTAAAGTCATTGGTGGAAGTCAAAATTCTCTTTGAGGTATTTTCTTATTTTTATATATTTTTCTTGCTTTTTATATTTTAAAAATATTTATGAAAGAAGATTTTATTATGTTTTTTCTTGAAAACTATTATTTTCAATATCTTAAAGTCATTGGTGTAATTTTTTTTCCTGAAGTTTTCTCATATTTTATTAATACTTTTTAAATATTTTTCAAGTATTTGAAATTCATTATTTTTTATATTTTAAAGTTACTGGTGCAAGCCGAATATTTTTTGAGGTATATTTTGTATTTTAGTTAAATTTTTTTAAAGTCATTGGTGAGACATGAAACGATTTAGAGTTGTTTTATATCTTTTATTAAATATTTTTGTTGTTTTTTATATTTTCAAAAATTTATGAAAAAAAATTATGATTTTTCTTTAAGATAATTATTTTTCGATATTTTAAAGTCATAGATGCAAGTAAAATTTTATTTTGATCTGTTTTTATATTTTTACACATATTTCTTGAATTTAGTAATTTTTTGGACATTTACGAAAAAAATAAAATGTTAATTTTTTTGTTGTAAACCACTATTTTTGAAATTTTAAAGTTATTGGTGCAAGTCAATTTTTTTAAAAGTATTTTTCTATTTTCTTTATATTTTTCTTGATTTTCAAGATATTTTAAAAATTCTTGTTGTAAACCATTATTTCTCATATTTTAAAGTTTTTGGTGCAAGTTGAATATTTTTTTTGAGGTGTGTTTGATATTCTTATTGATTTTCTTTCCGGATTTATAGAAAAATAAAATTTTGCATTATGTTAAAATCATTATTTTTGACGCAAGCCAAACTTTTTTTAGGTGTTTTGATATTTGTTTTATATTTTTCGACCATTTATGAAAAAATAAAATTTTTGCTTTTTTGAAATTATAATATTATTGGTGCAATTCAAAATTTTTTAAAGTTGTTTTTAATATTTTCCGGTCACTTACGAAAAAATAAAATTTTGATTTTTTTAAAAATCATTTTTTTTGTTTTTTTTTATAGTCATTGGTGCAAGTCACACTTTTTTTTGAGGTGTTTTCATATTTTTGATATATTTTTCTTTTTTTATATATATATTTTTTGGGACATTAAGAAAAAAATAAATTTTTGATTCTTTGTAAATCATTATTTTCGATATTCAAATTTTGATTATTTTTCCCGGAAAGATATATTTTCGATAATTTAAAGTCATTGGTGTGAGTAAAAAATTTTTTAAGCTATATTCTAAATATATAAATTAATTAATTTCGAGTAAAAATTTTAAATGGACAAAAATTCTGAAAATGACAAATAAACTACTTGTGGACAGTTACTTTTTTCAGAAATTAATTATACGCAACTTTACAAATATTGTGAAGTTATTGATTGGTTCAAGCAAAAAAAAATTGAGGTGTTTTTGTATTTCATAGATTTTTCTTAATTTTTATATTTTTTGATATTTACCAAAAAAGTAAAATTTAATATTTTCGAATGTTTACGAAAAAATAAATTTTTGATTTTTTTTTGAAAAACAATATTTTTGATATTTTAAAGTATTTAATTCGAGTCAAATTTTTAAAGCTATATTCTACATATGTAAATTTTTTTATTACTTTATATTGATTATTTAACCCATATTCGAATCGATTATCAAGCCCTATTTAGAAAATAATTATACACAACTTTACAAATATATGTAATTATATATTATTCACTTGAAAAATAAAGTTGTTAATTGTTTTGCAATAATCTCGTTTCGACAAGAATGATATAATTAAGCCCATTTAGCCTATATCAAAATTATACTTGAATTTTTTATTTTTCGGACATTTTATGGAAAAAAACTATTTTGTTTAAACTATTGTTTTTGACATTTTTTAGCGTCACACATCTCGTCGCTCCTCGCAAGGTGTCACTATGGGTGGACGTTGACCTCCCGTGCACCCTAAGTAAGCGACTGGCCTAGACAAGAGTCTACGTCGAGAAACATCGCGACAACTGGTGGTTGAAACTTGAATCTCTTTGTTGTCGCGGCTAGTGCTTTTCGTGAATCCATTTTTTCGTACATTTATGAGTAAAAGGTTGACTTTTTTAAATATCATTCTTTTTGATATTTTAAAGTCATTGGTGCGACTAAATTTTTTTTTTGAAGTGTTTTCTTATTTTAATATATTTTCTTTATTTTTATATTTTTTGGGATATTTTACGAAAAAATAAATTTTGATTTTTTTTGAAAATCATTATTTTTTATATTTTAAAGTCATTGGTGCAAGTCATTTTTTTTTCTTCTGAAAGTACTTTTATATTATATTTTTATTTTTCTTGATTTTAATATTTATCGGGATTTATGGATAAAGTTAAATTTGATTTTTTTTGGATATTTATGAAAAAAATAAGATTTTGATTTTTTCAAAAAACTATATTTTTGATATTTTAAAGTAATTAATGGGAGTTGAAATATATTCTAAATTTATTTATTATTTTTATATTAATTATTTAAGTGGATTTATTATTTAGCCCCAACCCCAAATTTATTATTTAAGCCCTATTTGGATCTATTATTTGGAAAGGAGAACGTTAAAATTTTGAAATAGAAATATATAGTGAAGAAACGAAAGAGGGCAGAAGCGATTTCTTCTTTCTTCTTTGCTTGTGTGTGCATCAGCTACGAAGCGCCATAGATTTACTGCCATTAGAGTGGGAATCATCAGGTATTCATCTCAATCTCATCTTTATTTTCTTCTTTCAACATACAGGTTCGATTAAACTTCTTGTTTGTACCACTTTTATGTGCGATTGAAGTATTCAGATGTTGTTTCTATGGTAGATTCGTGGTGGGAAAAGCCATCTTGTTTGCTGTTTTCTTGGTTTTCTTTCTTCGGAATCTTGTAGAAAGAAATTTGTATAAAGAAATCCAGTTGAAACAATATTTGAGGGTTGATTAGGGTTTTCTTTTATAATGTTTTAGCTTTCGAGGTTTTAATTGTTTTTGTTTGTACCATTTTTATGTGATTGGAGTATTTCCGATCCCTTATATGGGATCAGTTTGCATGTTGTTCCTATGGTAGTTTAGAATCTTGTATTTGTATTAAGACTTAGTCAAGTTGAAAAAGTAAAAATCCGAACGCCCCACTTGTATCTGCTTCTTGTTCATCTTTAAATCCGTTTGCATACATTCCATTGTTTTAGAGTGGCTGTTTTTCTTGTTATTCTTTATACCCATTCCATTTATGTAGAGTGGTTGTTTCTTGTTAATCTTTACATATATTCCATTGTTTTAGAGTTGTTGTTTCTTCTTAATCTTTAACCCCATTTACATACATTTCCTTGTTTTAATGTTGATGTGTATGATAATTAGTTAGAACATCATTTTTCTTCCCATTTTGTCTATCTCTTTGTGCACAAATAACAAATTGATTTCCTCAATCTTCTAATTGCGACGTATGGTCGTGCATCTGTTCCTAGACCAGTTTAAGATTGATTTCTACATCTTGTTTTGAGAACATCTAAGTATTTTTGTTCTTATTAGGCTGGCTGACGTGAAGTTAATTTATGATGCTTGTAGCTTTAATTTTAAAAAATAGAATCAGTTGTTCACTCTTAATATTTCAGTCAATGAAGCAACAATTGTCAGCAAAATATTCCCCTTTTTATAATTGATTGATTTAATGCTTTGCTGTATGAATTGATATTTTCTTCCATAGGTTGATATATATTTTATCATCTTTAGCTTCTGATTCTGAAACTTCTCTATTTCTTATTTTTATCTGATGTTGCGGTAAATGAAAGACATTAGACGAGGTAGAAGTAGAAGAAGCGAGACAGGCTGTGGAAAAGACAATTTTTGAGGAGGTGGTAGTTCTGGAATGATGACTCAGCCGCAGATACGATCAATAGGGATTACTGAGGCATCTCTGCAGGTAAAAGTGTGCTGTAAAATTCCCGAGATAATATTTGGTACAAGTTTAATGTCTATTTTATGATTTTAGTGTGCAAAAGTGTGCATATTATGAGAGATTTGTGTTTTCTTTTGATGTCTGTAATCTGGTGAAATGTTGATTTGGATTCTAGCAGAATTTTTATATTATGCTACTACAAGTGGCTTTCACGAAGAAGATTGTTAGTAATTTAAGAGCTTGCGTCATGAATTTTGACCATGATTTATTCAACTTAATATGATAATACAAAAATGTATACACTCTCAATGCGAACTCATAGTCTTAGTTACTTATATTCTTTTTAGACTGAGTACATGTATCCCGGCTATTTTAGATGTATATTTCATGTTGAGATCTGTATCGCAAAAGTGATAAAGTGACTGTAAATGATCTGATGCTGCATGGTATGTTTTGATGTTCAAGAGAATTAAATTGAGAGTCAAAAAGATAGGAAAAGTTGAGGAATGGGTCTTAATATTAGATTATATTATGTGTTATAATCATGTTTGAGCATAAAAAAGGTGCAAGAGGTGTTGTTATAATGTTTAGATCCTCTTTCTCTTTGTAAATATGTTATATTATGGTACAATTAGATGTGACTTGAGTTTGTTTAAGATTGAGGTAACGCAAAAAGCAACTAAGTCTAACTTCAAATACCTGAATTTAGTACTTGATGGCTAATGATCTTGGTTGGTACTAAGAGAATAGTCATGCATGTGAACAGTGTTGAGCATACCTCTCCGTTTTTTAAAGATTGAGCATGTTGTGAATTATTTTTGTGACAACTCTTACAACTCTTTTTGTGACTTTTGATTCGTTAGCGGTTAAAATGTTTAGTGCTACTTGTATTTTGAAAAGGAAGTAAAATTTTGAACCATCTTGATTGATTTGCATGCCATGTGTGGTGAGTTGTTGAACAATGCCTTGTGTTCGCTTTTGTCACCTAGAACTTGCCCAATTGGTCTTGAAATGTTGGTCTTGATTGAGTTTGGTTGGAGAAATGATCTTAGGCTTTCTTTGATGTTCTTGAAGTCCACTTGGTCTAAAAATCCAACCTTTGTATTAAATATATCCTTAGTTATCCCCTTTGAGCCTAATCCTTTTTATTGGCAACCACATTACAAGCCTTATCCTTTTTTGAAAAAATAACCCTCTTTTGAACCCTTCTCTCCTTGAACTTGAGGTTATGAAAGTTGAGGCTAAAAGCCTAAGTTGGGGGTTTTATGGGAAATTCATTAAGGGATGCTTTACCACATGAGGATTTGATATAAAAAAAGGGGGAAAAAAAAGAAGAGAGAAATTGAGGGATGTATGGAAGTCTTAATGAAAGAAAAGCCTTTAAAAGAAAGAAAGAAAATGAATAAATGAGACTTGAATCCCTCAAAAGTTGAAAATGGTTGTATGTGGGGCATCTAGAGTGGAAATAACAAAAGAAAAATGAAAAATAATGTGGGATGTGGCATGGGTTTGAAAAGTGGAGAAGGTTGGAAATAATGAGTTGTTGCATGAGAAGTCTTAATGAAAGAAAAACCTTTGAAAAAGACAGAAAGAAGAAGTGCATGGGTTTGAGAAGTGGAGAAAGTTGGAAATGATGAGAAAACAAAATGAAAAATATTGTGGAATGTGCATGGGTTTGAGAAGTGGAGAAAGTTGGAAATGATGAGTTGTCATATAATGTTCAAGGAGGGTGTAGTCACTTATACCTAAATGATATCCTAACCTTCCCTAAGCCTATATTACAAGATTAACAAAGTCCTTTTGAGATTTCTAACCAAATGGAGTTGAGTCAATGTTGATTGAAAATATGGGCAGGCCTATGGTGTGGCATTTGTGTGCATGAGATGATTCTTTGTGAGTGTGAGTGTTGCATCTTTGTCCCTTGTCTTATTTATATGTGTGTGTGGTTTTGGGACACTTCTTTCTTGTGAGGGCATGTAAGTTGAAAAAGTGGTGATTTTGAAAATTCCTAATTGAGTCAAGTGAGCATGTGAAAGAGTTAATGAGTTGAGTCATTTCTTGAGTTTGAGTTGTTGTCACTTAAATGATTCTTGGTTTTTAAAATGATTCATGAGAGGATTTGTCTTACGAAAAGTTTGCATGTGGACTATTTGTTAGTACCAACCAATGCCCGTTACCTTTGTGCTTAATTGAGAAGGACAAATTGATTTATGATGTGTCTTGAAATAAGAGCCTCTTGTGTTTTTTATTTTCTTTTCTTGAGGACCAACAAAGTTTCTAAGTTGGTGTGTGTGTTTGTTGATGAGTGGTGGATTTTCACTCATTTTAGGCTCTTTTCGTAGTTATTTTGGCTTGCTTTAGTTTAGAATTGGTGCTTTTAATGTTTTTTTTTTCATATTTGCATGAAAATGATGGAGAGTTGATTTAGGAGATGTTTGAAGAAACCAAGTGAACTTGAGGCAAAAAGAGGCCAAGAGCTGAAAATTCAATTTTTGGCAGGAAAATTACCCTTTGTCAATGCGCTTGTTGGGTACTTTTTATTGACGATGACCTCTTACTCTTTTAGCTTATTTTGAGGGCAATTTGAGCATTATTTATTAGTTAATCTCCTTCTTATTTTTACTGTTGTGGTGAATGCACTATCTGAAATAGTTTGATCAAATTACACTATTGCTCTTGGAGATTTGGCAGTTCCTTTTCCTAATCTCTTAAAGTCATGGACAAAGCTTATGTGTACACGAGTAAGAGTTTCATCAGTTTCTGTGCGGAAGAATGTTGTATTGGCTCTTTCTCAGATTATACTGAACGACATGATGATGGTTTGGCTAGATTATAAAACATTTATACATATCTAAAGATAGCATTCTCAAACAGAGTTTGTTTTCTCTCTCTCTCTCTGTTATTCTATAAGTTGAGTCTAGACGAAACTTCTAAGCTTAATGGTTTGTTGCCTTTTCTTTTCTTGGATTAATTTTCATTTTGTCTTTTAAATTTGTGCAGTCTCTCGCCGAGTTCTTTGCAGATAACAAAAACATTGTTGGTTTTGACAATTTAGAGTTTCTTATATGTTTAGAATGCCTTATAATTTTAACTTTTTTTGTAATGTTATAATCACACATTAGTTTGATGATTAAGGATGTCTTATCATTTTAACTTTTTTATAATGTTATAATCACACATTAGTTTGATGATTAAGGATGTCAATGGGTTTTAAAAGTGAAGAAAAGTGGTGAAAGTTGGAAATGATGAGTTGTTGTGTAGTGTTCAGGGAGGGTGTAGTCTTATACCTAGAACAGTACTAAGAGTTGGGTACTTTTATTAACGACAAACGACCGCTTACTCTGTTAACTTGTTTTGAGGGTGATTTGAGCGACATCAATTATTTATGATCTTTCTAAAAAGTTCTAAACATGTGTGTTTATAGTCCTAGTGATGCAAATCTCACCTTGTTTTCACTGTTGTGGAGAATGGACCATCTGAAACAGTTTGATCAAATTACACTATTGGTCTTGAAGAGCTGGCAGTTCGTGTTCCTAATCTGTTAGAGCCATGGACAGAGCATATGCATGCATAGTATAATTAATAGATCGTTCATTCTCATCTAATACTGAATGAGATGAAGGTTTGGCTGGACTATCAAACATTTATACTTAACCTCTACCCTATTGTTTTTGGAGTGGAAAGGATTCTCCCTTAGACTTGGATCATCCATGGCCTTGCTTATCATAACTCGCCTTTCAAAATTCATTGGTATGCTAAACTCTCCTTTTTTGAGGCCAAACTTCTTCAATTGGGGCCTTTCTTATCAAACCATTAGGAGCGGTGACATCTTCTCCCTCACATCTCGGTCTGGTTCCTCATCTTCATCACCTTCAAATTCATCCTCTTCTTGGATTTCCTCTTCACAACCCTCCAAGATCTACCCCTTCACGAATATACAATTCCCCTCCTTGAACTAGCACATTCAATCGATTGGGACATTCATGCATCATATGACCCCATCCTCTACACTTGTGACATTGAATGCCTTTAGGAAATTTGGTTGGGTCCTTATTACATTCGTCTCTTGGTGGGTGCATTAAAGTTTTAACCACTACCCTATGGTTTCTTCTCATAAGGCTTCTAGAGATCCTTATTCTTGTTCTAACCGGAAGATGTTTGAGCTTCTCCCTTGTTCTTTCTTCCAAGAATTTGAAGATGAAATACCCTTATACTTAGGTACTTTCTCCTCTTTGAATTTCCGATCTACCTTATTGGTTGCTTCAAAGATTTCATTCAATTTATCAAACTTGTGAATAGTCATCTTAGAATAGATCTTGTTGTTCAACCCTACGTGGAAACGAATAGCTGCATGCTCTTCATTCTCGGTGTATTCTAGATTCAAGATCTAATTTTGGAACTCATCATATTAAGGTGACAATCAACACACACACGCCATGTTCCATCTTTATTTATAACCAAGAGAACTGGAACTTGATTTTTTAACTCTTTGGTGTCCTCCGAATTACTTCGATAAGACGACATAATTGGCAATTATGAGCCCAGCATGAATTCAATTTGGTGCGCAATTCCCCGAAGAAAGGGTAATCCACTTAGAAGCTTCTTTTGGAAGATATCCTCATAATCCTGCTAAAGAAGGGAAATAGAATGGGGTAGAGAAGAATGATATTGGTTAGTTTGCAACAAATGATCCCTATTTGATAAAGATCAAAGAACTTTTGGCTTCCACTTCCTCCGTTCTTCCTCTTCATTGCCCTCGGCTTCCACTTGTTCTTCCTCAACTCACTCATCTTTTTATACACTTCATGACTTTAGAAGGTGACGTAGGATGAAGGACATATTTATGATCATCCAATACAAGTGATATTTGTTAGTTCTCCCCTCTATGTTATATTGAACAATCATATTGCCAAGGTCTTATGAGTAGCACATGACAAGCTTGCACTACATCACATAAGAATCTCATCTTGGTACTTCCCAATTTTGAACTTGATCAACACTTGTATATGAACCCTCAATTCTCCACACTCATTCAATCATTGAAGCTTGTAAGGTGTAGCATGCTTACTGGTAGGAAATTCCAAGAATTTCCCTATAGTAGTGCTAGCGACGTTGTCACAACTCCCACTATCAATGATCAATGAACATAATCATCTTTAATAAGGCACTTGGAGTGGTAAAGATTCCCTTTGACTTGGATCATCCATGGACTTGCTAATCATAACTCGCCTCACCACATACATTGGTTCGCTGAACTCTCCTTGAGGCCAAGCTTCTTTAATTTGGGCCTTCCTAATCAAACCATTAGAAGCGGTGACATCTTTTCTATCATATGGGTCTGGTTCCACATCTTCATCACCTTCAAATTCATCCTTTTCCTGGGCTTCCTCTTCACAACCCTCTATGATCTACCCCTTCACCAATATATAGTTCCCCTCCTTGAACTAGCACATTCAACCAGTTGGGACATTCACGCATCATATGAGCCCATCCTCTACACTTGTGACATTGAATGACTTTAGGAAATTTTGTTGGGTCCTTATTACCTTCCTCTCTTGGTGGGTACATTGAAGTTTTAACCACTACCCTATGGTTTCTTCTCATAAGGCTTCTAGAGATCCTGATTCTTGTTCCAACCCATAGATGTTTGAGCTTCTCCCTTTGTTCTTACTTCCAAGAATTTAATGATGAAATACCCTTGTACTCAGGTACTTTCATCTCTTTGAGTACAAGGGCCATGTTCCAACTTTCTTTGGAGCCAAGAGAACCGAAACTGTGCACGGACTCATACTTTCTCTCACATAGCGCTTGTAGGGGAGTTCCTCAACTTGCCTTAGTAACGTCTACCCTATGGTTTCTTCTCACAAGGCTTCTAGAGATCCTTATTCTTGTTCCAACCCGAAGATGTTTGAGCTTCTCCGTTGTTCTTTCTTCCAAGAATTTGAAGATGAAATACCCTTATACTTAGGTACTTTATCCTCTTTGAGTTCCCGCTCTACCTCATTGGTTGCTTCAAAGATTTCATTCAATTTAGCAAACTTGTGAATAGTCATCTTAGAAGAGATCTCGTTGTTCAACCCTACGTGGAAGCAATTAGCTGCATGCTCTTCATTCTTGGTGTATTCTAGATTCAAGATCTGATTTTGGAACTCATCATAGTAAGCTGACAATCAACACACATACACAATGTTCCATCTTCCATTATAACCAAGAGAACCGGAAAGGCACACAAACTCTTTGGTGTCCTCCTAATTACTTCGATAAGACGACTTATTTGGCAATTATGAGCCCAGCATTAAATCAATTTGGTGCTCAATTCCCGGAAGAGGGGGTAATCCACTTGGAAGCTCCTTTTGGAAGACATCCTCATAATCTTGCCAAAGAATGGAAATAGAATGGGGTAGAGAAGAATGACATTGGTTTGTTTGCAACAAATGATCCCTATGTGATAGAGATCAAAGAACTTTTGGCTTCCACTTCCTCCCTTTTATTTCTTTGTACTTAACCAACAACTCTTGGGCCTTTCCCCTAAACTTCCTCCTTTATTCCTCTTTGTTGCCCTCGGCTTCCACTTGTTCTTCCCCAACTCACTCATCTTTTGATACGCTTCATTGACTTAAGATGGTGACGTAGGATGGAGGACATATTTATGATCATCCAAAGCAAGTGATATATTTTAAATCTCCCCTCATGTTTGGTTGAACAATCATATTGCCACGATCTTTCGAGTAGCACATGACAAGCTTGCACTACATCACATAAGAATCTCATCTTGGTACTTCCCAATTTTGAACATGATCAACACTTGTCTATGAACCCTCCTTTTTCCACACTCACTCAACCATTGATCTTGTAAGGTGTAGCATGCTTACTGGTAGCAAGTTTCAAGAATTTCACTATAGTAGTGCTAGCAACGTTGGCACAAATCCCACTATCAATGATCGATGAACCTAATCATCTTTGATGAGTCACTTGGAGTGGAAAAGATTCCGCCTTTAACTTTGATCATCCATGGCCTTGCTTATCATAACTCGCCTCACCACATACATTGGTACACTGAACTCTCCTTCTTGAGGCCAAGCTTATTTAATTTGGCCCTTCCTAATCAAACCAATAGAAGCGGTGACATCTTTTCTATCACATAGGTCTGGTTCTTCATCTTCAACACCTTCAAATTCATCCTCTTCTTGGGTTTCCTCATCACAACCCTCCAAGATCTTCCCCTTCACCAACATATAATTCCCCCCCTTGAACTAGCACATTCAACCAATTGGGACATTCACGCATTATATGACCCCATCCTCTACACTTGTGACACTGAATGCCTTAAGGAAATTTGGTTGGGTCCTTATTACCTTCCTCTCTTGGTGGGTACATTAATGTTTTAACCACTACCCTATGGTTTCTTCTCGTAAGACTTCTTCTAGAGATCCTGATTCTTGTTTCAACTCGTAGATGTTTGAGCTTCTCCCTTTGTTCTTACTTAGTTTGATCATGAAATACCCTTGTTCTCATGTGCTTTCATCTCTTTGAGTTTCTTCTCTACCTCATTGGTCGCTTCGAAGATGTCATTCAATTTAGTTAACTTGTGAATAGTCATCTTAGGAAAAATCTCCTTGTTCAATCCTACGTGGAAGTGAATAACGACATGCTCTTCATTCTCGGTGTATTCTAACTTCAAAATCAAATTTTGGAACTCTCACAATCAACACACATGAGCCATGTTCCAACTTTTCATCACCTTCAAATTCATCCTCTTCTTGGGTTTCCTCTTCACAATCCTCCAAGATCTACCCCTTCATTAATATAGAAATCCCCTCCTTGAACTAGCACATTCAATCGATTGGGAAATTCACGCATCATATGACCCCACCCTCTACACTTGTGACATTGAATGCTTTAGGAAATTTGGTTGGGTCCTTATTACATTCGTCTCTTGGTGGGTACATTAAAGTTTTAACCACTACCCTATGGTTTCTTGTCATAAGGCTTCTAGAGATCCTTATTAATTTTCCAACCCCAAGATGTTTGAGCTTCTTCCTGTGTTCTTACTTCCAAGAATTTGGTGATGAAATACCCTTATACTTAGGTACTTTCATCTCTTTGCGTTCTTGCTCGATCTCATTGGTCGCTTTGAAGATGTCATTCAATTTAGCGAACTTGTGAATGGTCATCTAAGAAGATATCTCCTTGTTCAACCCTACCGCCAGGAAGCGAATATCCGCATGCTTTTCATTCTACTTGTATTCTCGCTTCAAGATCAAATTTTGGAACTCATCATAGTAAGCTGACAATCAACACACATGTGCTATGTTCCATCTTTCTTTGGAACCAAGAGAATCGGAACGACGAACGAACTCATACTTTCTCTCACATACCTTGTTGAGTATTTCCTCAACTTGTTGTTGTAACTCTTTGGTGTCCTCCGGGTTACTTCGATAAGCCACGACTTATTTGGCAATTAGGAGCCCAACATGAAATCAGTTTAGTGCTGAATTCCCTGAAGAGGGGTTAATCCACTTGGAAGCTCCTTTGGGAAGACATCCTCATAATACTGCAAAAGAAGGGAAATTGAATGTGGTAGAGAAGAATGAGATTGGTTAGTTTGCAACACATGATCCCAATGTGATAAAAGATCAAAGAACTTTTGGCTTCCACTTCCTCCCTTTACCTCTTTGTACTTAACTAACAACTCTTGGGCCTTCCCCTGAACTTCCTCCTTTTTTCCTCTTCATTGCCCTCGGCTTCCACATGTTCTTCCTCAACTCGCTCATCTTTTGATACACTTCATTGACTTGAGAGGATGACTTAGGAAGTAGGATATATTTATGATCATCCAACTCAAGTGATAACCCCACTCCCTCCTCCTTCTTTATCTTTTCCCCTGTGCACTGCGTCACCCCTGCACCTCAACTCGTCAACCACCAGTAAACCATAACCTATGGTCTTCTTCTTTGTGATTTCATTGTGCCTCAAACACCAGTAAACCATAACATTCACCCCTTAATTTTTCTCCACGACGTCGCCAATGCACCATTGTTGCCCATCTAAGCTAACCCCTTATTTATCTTTCGTTCTAATAGATCAAAATGTTTCTTCCATTCTCTTCATCTTCTTTTCATTAGTAAATATTTATACTAATTCTAAGAAAATAATAGACGTTTTTTCAAAAAATAATTAATTTTCGCTGGAATACTAATTTCATCTTAAACAATGGAGTTTGGCCGGGATTTTATTGTCATCGAAAATAATAGACCCTCACAAGAATATTTGAGACTTAAACTAGATCTACAATAAAAAAAGAATAAAAAAGAATGAAGAAGCAACAGACGAATTGGAGAGGGTGAGGGAGAGCTAGGTATGTAAAGAGACATAGCATAATTGCAGAGGGAGAATGAGAAAGACGTTCTTCACTTTTTTTTTATATTAATTATTATTGTTTTTTAATTTAGCTATATAAGTTGGGAAAAAGAAGAAACAAATATTATTTTTAATTGTTTCCACGCGTATTAGGAGAGTGAACTACACTTTGTTAGTCATGTTAGCTTTTTGTTTACAATAGGAATCACTTTTGAACATATAAAGTGTTCAATAGGTACATATTTAAATTGAGGTGTCGAAGTGAAATATGCGGAAAACTTGAAGGGGCGCATATGACTTAAGCCTTGTATTAAATTAAACAAATAGACACACATGTCCTGCATGACATCCTACATGTCATTTTTTTTCCTACATGTATTGTGCCATGTAAGACTCATGTGTTTAGTTATTCAATTTTATACAAGTTTAAGTGTCTACTTGTGCATATTCAAAGTTAGAGTACATAACACATTTATGTATTATGTCGCATGCTTACTGGTAGCAAATTTCAAGAATTTCACTATAGTAGTGCTAGCAACATTGACACAACTCCCACTATCAATAATGAACATAATCATCTTTGATGAGGCACTTGCAGTGGAAAAGATTCTCCCTTTGACTTGGATCATCCATGGCCTTGCTAATCATAACTCGCTCACCACATACATTGGTACGCTGAACACTCCTTCTTGAGGCCAAGCTTCTCCAATTTGGGCCTTCCTAATCAAACCATTAGAAGCGGTGACATCTTTTCTATCACATGGGTCTGGTTCCAAATCTTAATCACCTTCAAATTCATCCTCTTCTTGGGTTTCCTCTTCACAACCCTACCCCTTCACCAATATATAAATCCCCTCCTTGAACTAGCACATACAATCGATTGAGACATTCACGCATCAGACCCCATCCTCTACACTTGTGATATTGAATGCCTTTAGGAAATTTGGTTGGGTCCTTATTACCTTCCTCTCTTGGTGGGTACTTTTGAGTATTTCCTTCAAAGGGATTCTTCTCATAAGGCTTCTAGAAGAGATCCTTATTCTGATTCCAACCCGAAGATGTTTGTGCTCCTCCTTGGTTCTTACTCCAAGAATTTGAATATGGAATACCCTTGTACTAAGTACTTTCTCCTCATTGAGTTCCTGCTCTACCTTATTGGTCGCTTCAAAGATGTCATGCAAGCTAGCAAGCTTGTGAACAGTCATCTTAGAAGAGTCCCCTTGTTCAACCGTACCTAGAAGCGAAAAACGACATGCTCTTCATTGTAGGTGTATATCTTCAAGATCAAATTTTGGAACTAATAATAGTAAGGCGCGACACTTTTTGCTTCCTTGCCTCAAGTTGTACAACTTAGCAAGTTATTTTTTGCGATACCTTTCCGGCACACACTTGACTCTCATAAGGGCTTTCAATCCGGTCCATGGGTGAGGGGTCCATCTTGAAGTACTAGTCAACCTTTCATGTATTCCCACCACGTAATAGCAAACCCTTCAAATTAAGCAATGGCAAAACAACTCTTCTTGACCTCGGTCAAATCATTGGAAGATTATTCCGCAATGCAACTTCGATTCTAGATAAGCATCGAGATTGCATTCCCCTTTGAAAGGTGGATATAGTCTTGATAGAGTCATTCCAACATCTCGGCCTCCATTTCCACATTGGTCCCCATAATAGTTTCCTTGTCCCTCACCCACTTTGTTGTTGTTGTAGTAACCTCTTTCGACTTTTCTTGATATTCGTTACCATGTTCTTCTGTCAATTCTTGACCATACTCTTGATTGGCATAAGATTCCCTTTTGTTCTCCACTTTGAGGTTGGTTTCCATATTGTCTTATACCATGTGGTACCGTGCCAAACCATCCTTGTCCTCTATACCCCATTTGACCTCTTGGAGCTTCATTCCATGGCTCTACTTCACCTTCATCTTCATATCTCCCTTTGTTTAGTGGTGCTTGGTAAGGTCGGTTTTGGTTTGGTGGAGCTTCTTGATTAAGTTTGAACTAGAATGATCGATTGGTTTTTTGGATATTGGAAGTGAAACTTATTGGTATTGGATTGAATGCTTGATGGAAGGCTCAGAGTGTGATAATAGGAGAAATAGTGTGATCGTGCCCACTTGTGGAAGCACGAAAAGTAGCTTGTGGGGTGAAATTAGTAGAGTTAATTCGACCCTCCACATTGTTCATTCTATCCTCTATCTTTGACACACTACCCTTCATGGTGGCCATTTGTCCTTCTATGTTCTCAATCCTCCAACCCATATTAGTAATTGCCTCCATTATAGATTCCAAAGTAATCCTTCCGTAAGTGGTTGGGTTTCACTTCCGTTTCCACGGTACCTAGCAATAAGACAACTCAACAAAAAGAAAAAGCAATGTTAGCGTGAGTAAATTGAACTCACAATCACTTGTGTTTATACACCTTTGATTGACTATCAAATTGACTCGGCTTAGGTTGAAGATTGCTTATACTCGGTTGATCACGAAGTGTCAATTTCTACTCTTGGCCGGAAAAGATTCTTGTTTCAAGAAAGACGGATGACCTGATTAAAGCAAAACAAAACTGGATAAAAAGTTTAACTACGACATAAAACTAATAAAAGCATGGAAAGAAGTGGCACCCACAAAGATGAGAATTCAAGAACCAATAATCAACAAGTAGATCAATTACGATTTGAAAAGTAGTTTAGGAATCATGAAAATGAATGATAATCAAGAAAAGGAAACTAAGGAATTAGAACCTGAGATTAGGGGCATAAAATGAGTTTTCGATCTCCAAATACATTGTTTTCTTTGCCAAAGTTGAAGTTCAACTCGCCAACTTGAAGTTTAGCTTTCCAAAATTTACGAAGTGTTGATGCAATTTGTTGATTAGAGGGTCAATTCGGCGATTCTCACTTTGGATTTCAGCGAGCAGAGTCGGGCTCGCCGAAAGTTCCAATGAGTGCATCTGAAGACCTTCGAATTTTGTGCTTTTGTGGTCCATTTGTACTTTTTCCTTTATTTCTTACCCCTTTTGGTAAATTCCCTTTTATACCAACACTTATCCACTTTAAAACACCCTTTTTGAAGATTTCTTCTTCTTGAAGATTTCAATTATCTTCGAGTGAATGGCTTGGTGCTATCCGAATTGCATCAGTCAATGTGGTCATATACATGTTAATTTCCCATACTAGGAAGTTGGGTATAAAAACCTAAGGTGACCTTGGGCCTTTAGTTTGTTTGTTTCCTGGAATGTACGGGGCTGTAGGACTTCACAAAGGTTAGTATTGTGGAGGTTATTTATGCACCTTTATGTTGTTGATTATATTTAATTTGTGGTGTTTTGTGTGCCTAAATTTTGTTGGTTTAATTTCTTTTGTGGCATTGCTATGCAAATTTTATTATTGTCGAGGGGATTTGTTGTTTTTCGTGTGATTTATTATTAGGAGAAATGTATTTAAGGGCCTAATAGATCTTGTAGCATCTTTATTGTGGCATTAGCATGAAACTTGTGCATAAAAGTGTAAAACAGAATTAGAAAAGCATTCAATAGAGTATGCATCTTCTATGTTCCCACTTTTTATTAAGTTCCAACTTCTTTCATTTTTTTCCTGACCTTCAATTAGGAGGAACAAAGGTATTTTAGACTGGCTCCTAAGATTGTCATAGATCCAAGTGATACTTTTTGATTATTGCAACTCTGTTTTACTACACATGATCCTTTTTCTAAGAAAGTGTTCTTCTGCAGTTTTTTCTCGAACGAAGTATGCATTGAAACAGACACGTGGGAAATTTGGTCTTTGCGTAAAGATAGTACGTTGAGCAATTGGTCTTGACCTGATCATTTGACGTTCTTCTGATTCTACATTTTTGAGTCTATTGCTATTTGTATTATATTCCCTGTCTTGTTTCTGTTCTCTGTTATAGGAGGTGATTGCGAGGGTGGTGGATTATTTCTTTGGGATAACAGAATATTTTTGTACTGTTTGCTTCTTCCAGTGATCTTTGCGTGTCGTTCTTCTTTCCATTTTACTTGTTCTCATCCAGACCTCAATGGATTTAAATTACTTGTACCATAATTTAAAAATTTATCCTTTTCTCTCATTTTAACTTTATTCTAATGTTATAATCACACATTAGTTTGATAATTTTGGATGTCTTATAATTTTAACTTTTTCTAATGTTATAATCACATATTAGTTTGATGATTAAAGATGTCAATGAAGTGATATTTCTCTCTTCGCATTTGAGTGATATATTATCTGTAACTGAAGCTGTACTATCTAAGGTGCAGTGTGAGCTGCAATATGAGGTATGTACTGCACCTAAGCAAGGTGCATGACATTTATTCATATGGAAACTCTGCCAAGTCTAAATTCTCAACAGTTGCATTATTACTTATTGGTAGCATTAAGTCAACCGTTGCTTACACTGACTGTTAATCATATAAATTGTCATGCTGTACTTCCAGAAAAAGATGCTTTCCTCAATGTGACAACTTAGATTATATCTGAACTAAGAAAAATAATGGAGATGTTCCAGAAGAAATAGCTTGATTGAGAAGCAGAACAGAAAAATGCAGAAACACCAAAGGATTAGTGGAAAAGATAAATGAATGCAATCAAAGGGTAATTCCAAAAAAAAAAAGAGAAACAAAGTTGTATATTCTCCATAGAGCAATAAATAAAATTTTTAGTTTTTAAGAAAATATTGCTTTGTTAATTTATTTTGATAAAGTGAAGTTACTGTTCGTGAAGGTCTTGAACTTTTCTCAGGTAATTCAAACAAGTGGTTTTTTGGGAAATTTGAACTAAGGCTTAGGGTTTCCTGTATTCTTCCACCTTGGAGCTCTCCCTTGAATCTTATTGTTTAAATGTTGATTAATTTGCAGGTGTGCAAGATCGATGCTGAGTTTTCTGATCGGTTCTTTAGCACTCTTTAAGCATGTTCTAAGGCTACCAAGTACGTCAACATTATAGTAAGTGTTGGCTAGTTTCATCTTATGCTCAACTAAGATAATTTTTTTCTATCAAACTGCTTCCTAATGACATTTGCCTTCTCAATCTTTTCCGTGTTGATTTGTAGTTTGTAGCTTCTTTGTTTTTTTTTTTTGATAATAAGATTTGGATTAACGATGCCCGATGATGGATAGAGAGTGATGTCCATCTTAAGGTTAAATCATCAATTTCTTGTGAATATTTGATTGGCGTTGATTGTGTCTAAGTTTTGAGTAGCCATTCCTGAATAGATTCAACGTAATTTTGGGAACCTTTTGACATGGTTGGTACTAAGAGCATAGTGATGCAAGTGAATCATGAGCATACCTCTCCGTTTTTAAAAAGTTGAGCATGTTATGAATGATTTGTGAAAACTCTTACAACTCTTTTTGTGACTTTTGATTCGTTAGCAGTTAAAATGTTCAATGTTACTTGTATTTTGAAAAGGAAGTAAAATTTTGAACCATTTTGATTGATTTGCAAGCCATGTGTGGTGAGTTATTGACTAATTAATGCCTTATGTTCGCTTTTGTCACCTAGAACTTGCCCAACTGGTCTTGAAATGTTGGTCTTGATTGAGTTTGGTTGGAGAAGGATTTCTTTGTTGTTCTTGAAGTCCACTTGGCCTAAAAATTCATTGAACTGATGCTTACCACATCTCCTTGATAGAATAAAAAAGAATATAAAAATAGAAAAGAGAAATTGAAGGTTGGATAAGAAGTTTTAAAGAAAGAAAATGCTTTGAAAAAGAAAGAAAGAAAATGAACAAATGAGACTTGAATCCTCCAAAATTTTAAAATCGTTGTATATGGGGCATCTAGAGTAGAAATAANTAATGACATTTGCCTTCTCAATCTTTTCCGTGTTGATTTGTAGTTTGTAGCTTCTTTGTTTTTTGTTTTTTTTGATAATAAGATTTGGATTAACGATGCCCGATGATGGATAGAGAGTGACGTCCTTCTGAAGGTTAAATCATCAATTTCTTGTGAATATTTGATTGGCGTTGATTGTGTCT
This sequence comes from Solanum pennellii, assembly GCF_001406875.1. Lineage (NCBI taxonomy): Eukaryota > Viridiplantae > Streptophyta > Magnoliopsida > Solanales > Solanaceae > Solanum > Solanum pennellii. The sequence goes on from NC_028647.1 coordinate 19,522,622, forward strand.
AAGTTTTGAGTAGCCATCCCTGAATAAATTCATGAGGTTGCATGTTAATGGATTGGTTGACGACTTTCTCTAGAGCAAAATCAACGTCATTTTGGGAATGTTTTGACTTGGTTGGTACTAAGAGCATAGTGATGCATGTCAATCATGAGCATACCTCTCCTTTTTTAAAAGGTTGAGCATGTTATGAATGATTTGTGAAAACTCTTACAACTCTTTTTGTGACTTTTTGACTCGTTAGCAGTTAAAATGTTCAATGTTACTTGTATTTTGAAAAGGAAGTAAAATTTTGAACCATTTTGATTGATTTGCAAGCCTTGTGTGGTGAGTTATTGACTAATTAATGCCTTGTGTTCGCTTTTGTCACCTAGAACTTGCCCAACTTGTCTTGAAATGTTGGTCTTGATTGAGTTTGGTTGGAGAAGTGATCTTAGGATTTCTTTGTTGTTCTTGAAGTCCACTTGGCCTAAAAATTCATTGAACTGATGCTTACCACATCTCCTTGATAGCATAAAAAAGAAGATAAAAATAGAAAAGAGAAATTGGAGGTTGGATAAGAAGTTTTAAAGAAAGAAAATGATTTGAAAAAGAAAGAAAGAAAATGAACAAATGAGACTTGAATCCTCCAAAATTTGAAAATGGTTGTATATGGGGCATCTAGAGTAGAAATAAGAAAAGAATAATGAAAAATATGTGTGGAATGTGCATGGGTTCAAAAAGTGAAGAAAAGTGGAGAAAGATGGAAAAGATGAGTTGTTGTGTAGTGTTCAAGGAGGGTGTAGTCACTTATACCTAAATGATATCCTCACCTTTCCTAAGCCTATATTACTAGCTTAACAAATTTCTTTGAGATATCTAACCAAATGGAGTTGAGTAAACAATGATTAGAAATATGGATAAGCCTATGATGTGATATTTGTGTACATGATATGATTCATTGTGAGTGTGAGTGTTGCATCTTTGTTGTCCCATGTCTTGTTTATATGTGTGTGCGGTTTTGGTACAATTCTTTCTTGTGTTGTCAAAGAAAGTTAGTATATTTGCCCAACTTTTCTTTCATTAGTTGCTAATAAAGAAGTTCATCAATCTAATCTCTTTCTAGTCTTTCTACTATTGAGCTTCTTTCATATGTTATTGTGTTTCGGTGTGCACATCACATAATACTGTTGTTTTCCTTTACACTTAATGTTTAGTGGGAACTTTTTTTCATGCACCCGTTCTTTGTTAAGTTCAAACTTCTTTCATATTTTCTTGACCTTCAATTAGGAATGTTCCTCACATTCATATTATGCCTTCTTTTCAGGAATGTTCCTCACTATCATAAACATATAAAACGGGAAAACAAAGACCGGTGGCATGGTGCTGAAATCCAGATTTTCTTTCATTTTTTTTGACTTTCAATTAGGATGAACAAAGGTATTTTAGACTGCCTCCTCTTGTTTAGATACTAGAATATATTTTCCTAAGATTGTCATAGACCAAGTGGAAACTTTTGATTATTGTAACTCTATATGTAACACATGATCCTTTTTCTAAAGAAGTGTTCTTCTGCAGTTTTGTCTTGAACAAAGTATGAAACAGACACGTGGGAAATTGTCATGTTTCTGTTCTCTGTTGCGATGGTGGTGGATTATATCTTTGGAATAAAAGAATATTTTTGTACTGTTAGAATACTTCACCCAGTGATTTTTGCCTGTAATTCTTCTTTCCATTTTACTTGTTCTAATCTAGACTTCAATGGATGTCAGCATGTACAATAATTTAAGAATCTATCCTTTTGTCTCAAATTCTACAAGCATTGATTTGGTCCAAGATAAGTACATGACTTCCCATTGAGATACATCTTCCATGAACAGTAAAAATTATACCTCATTTTGTAGGATGGATATTGATATTTACAAGTATGAGATGACTTAGAAATAGAAAGCTAAATTTAAGAATGCATGGTAACACAGGATTATATTGTTTTTGTTTTCCAAGGTATATTACTGTATTGCGCCTTCTTTTCAGGAATGTTCCTCACATTCATATACATGAAAAATAGGAAAATGAAGACTGGTGGCATGGTGCTGAAATCCAGATTGTCATCGAAAGGAACTGGACAATGTACCGAGTATGTAGTTCTTGAATAATTGTGACAGAAGTTCTCTACGCTCAAGTGATTTAGGGGAACAGTTTTTATGTTGGATTTTGAGGGTAAGAATTTATAGAGAAAAAGAATTGCAAAGCTCTAAAAGACATAAGAAAAACCTATTAGATAGATATATCCTTCTTTGTGGGTGGCGATGGATTTGCCAAATTTCTCAAAACTCTTGCTGTGGTGGTGATATCGCTCGTCTCAGCTCGTCGCTGTCCCAGAACGTTGCCTTTCAAAAGGTAATATTTGTTTCTATTTGTGTCTTTGTTTTTCTTATTTGCTGGCCATTTGATTCTACTAGATGAGGCGTCTAAATGTTAGAATGTTGAATTTGTTTCGACTTACTGTTGATTGCAAAGCGTTGATATAAGATCCTTTGTCGGTTCATGTGTCTATTTTTTTGGGTTGATTTGCTCGAAGTCTTAATGTTTTCCACAAGGCGTTGAGTTGGTTTTCTTCCTTTTCTTCTTGTTTCACTGTTGTTTCTTTTGGTTGACTACGAAGTTATGAGTCAGTCATGTAGTTCAGTATCACCTTCTACAGGTGATTTCGTTTTCTTTATTCGATATATGAAGGTTGTCTTCATTCTCTTGTTACTTCAAATAGGTTAAATCGCATGAGTTGAATGCTTTACTGCCTCACCCTCTTTTCTTAAGGTTAGATGTTGGAATCTATATTAGTTATTAGATTTCTAAATTTTACAAAGTTTTTCGTGTATGTTTTGCCTTTAATCATGCTAAAAGTTGAAGATTTCTTGTCTATATCCGAGTTGGTCTCGAATGCCCCTTCCTTTTTTCCCCTTTCTTCGCAGTGGCTTGGTGTATATTGTCCCATTATCTGGCATGCCTTGTTTTGATTAATACAGAGAGATGAAACTCTATAGCCTTCCCGATCTTAGCTTATCTTAGTTTGCATTTTCCTTAGCGGGATTGCCTACTTCCTCTAATTTCCTCTGTTGAGCTTATAATTTTGATGATAAGCTATGTTCAATTGATAAAATATAATGAAATTTGGACCTTTCCAGTTAATTATTTTTCTCCCTGCCATTGATCCTAACTGGTGATGTCAATTGTGTTTCTTTCTTTTGTATGATCTCAAGTTATATAATGTGTATGCTTCACATGTTGTCACAAGAATGTGTATGCTTCACATGTTGTTTGATTGTCTGGTTTTGTTTTAAGGCATTAGGAGTGGGTTTTGATTGAGGATAGTTACATGTTCTTATTCTTGCCCATCATTTGAATCTTAAGGACATTGTGATTATTTAGAAAATGTTTCATCTTCTCCTTTGTTATTCCGCTATAAGTTTCTATGTCATTCTAGTTTAGTTTCTGGAATTAAGAGCTTTGCAAGGTGTATCTTAATATGTAATGTTATACGGATAGTTGGCTCTATTACTTTGTTGGTTCATTTTTGAAGTTGGGTAGTTTTTAATAGTATAGGTATAAATCTTTGAGTTTCATCTTTGATCAAGTTTATTTATTTATTTGTGTCTTGATATCAATTAAGGATTGAGTTTTCTTTTCAAGTTGCTAATTCATTTTTTTTTGCGAGGTTGCCACCAAGATGGTCCTTGCATATCCGTTGGGCCTTGAAGGCCCAATTTTATCTTTTCTTGAGTCAGCCCATATTGTTTTGTCGAAAAGATGGTGATGAACAGGTCCTCGGAGGCTTAATACAGGGCTACAAGTTGATTTCCGAGTATACGGAAGTCCAAAAGTGGAATGTACATGATTTTATACACTGATATACAACTGGTGTATACAGAAACGAAATTGGGCTAAAACCCCAAAAGCAGCAATGAACTTGGCCCAAGAAAGGCCCAAATTTAATTTAGGGAATTTTTTTAAAATGTCAATATTTTAACATTTAAGAGGGTTCATTAACCACACTTTCAATATTTAGTAAAAATGTCAAAATTTAAGTTTGTTATGTATCTTATTTATGTTCTTATTATTTGTTTTATTTTAAAAAAATATAATTTTTATATAACAGATTGAGAGGAATTTAGGGGAGATTATTATTTTTAAAAAGGAACAAATGTTAAAAGCTTCATCAGTTACAATTTATTAAAATACACCAACTTTCATCTATTTCTTCTTTTTTTCATCATGTTATAAAAAATTCTTTTTTTTCTCCATTGTTCTAAAAAAAATCAATATCCAATTCTGGTAATCTTTTTTTTTTGTTTCTAAACACTTTTATTAACCAAAATAAATATCTAATTTTCACTAATTATTGTTATAAAAATCACGGAATTAAAGAAGTACCACATCTATAAAATTTCGATATCAATTTTTCACTAATTATTGTTATGAAAATCATAATCAAAAAATATAATATCTCATTCTCACTAATTATTATTATGAAACTTTATGATAATACATTATAGTTTTATCTATTAAATTTATTTATTTTTTAATTTAGAAACTTGAACACCTATAGTTTTATTTGTAATTGCCATACTTTTCTCACAGTGTATTTGTTTTATTTTTTAAAATTTTGTATCCTTGCTTAAATTGTATTTATTCCAATATGTATATCGTTTGTATTAGTATCCATTCTAGTTTTCATGTTGTATTTTGTATAATGAAGCTTGTATTTCTTTATTAGTTTTTATTCATTCCAATAAGTATGTCAAATAAAATGTAGCTATTTAAGAAATACATTTGTATTCATATATATTTTTCACTGTGTATTTATTTTTCTTTTCAAAATCTTGTTTCCTTTTCTAAGTCGTATTCATTCCAATATGTCTATTATTTGTATTTGTATTCGAATACAAATAAACTAAAAGAAAGTTGTTCTTCTTATAAATAAAATACATAACTAGTTGACATACATTTGGATGAATACAAATTAGGGGCATTATTCATAAACCATGCAACATGAAATTTTTAATAAATACAAATATTGATAGTATACATAGTGATTTGAATACAAATTGAGAAAGCATACCAAATTCTAAAAAAGAACTATAAATACAAAACAAACTAATAGAAAATTGTTCGACAACTATCCGATCTTCGTCGTCTTTTTCAAGATCCTCACGAGTAGACAAAGATTCTACATTTGCGTTCTGAATTTGAGGAAGGTTTTGCACACCAATGAGTCTTGTAAATGTTCTTACCCTCTTTCTTCCCTCATTTTAGCAGCGGATCATACATTATACACTATTTGTTAAGTAATAAATAAATTAAAGGATGAAAAATCACCAGAAATTGGTTGATTAAGATGAATACCTCTAGTAAGCCTCTTGGGATTCAGCCATTGGAGAGTAAATCATAACGGAAATTGAAAAATACGAACAACATTTTTTTAAGATTTAAACAAAAATAAAATTAGAAAAGAAATCTGAAAATAGGATAAAGATTAGAGATACCTTAATCAAAGGGATTCTTGTTGATCCAATTTTGGATTAAAAATATAACCAAAATATATGGCAGAAAAATATTTGCAACTTGAATGTTGGAGGAAAATCAGAAAAGATAATCATGAGAGAGAAAAAAAAATTAAATGGGAGAGAGAATTAACAATTTGAAAAGATAAATATGAGAGAGAATGATTTTTTTTTTAAAAAAAGGATATATAGAATTAATTGAAAAAGAGAGATAAAATAGGAGGAAAATTGGACACATAAATTTTTTAAAATAATGACATTTTTGACATTATTGCTAATATTTATAAAGTATGGATATTTTTACTAAATATGTTATTTATTTTGACTAGTTTACTAATTTTTCCTTTAATTTATCCTTTTACTCTTAAAGATTAAATTGTCATTATTTATTGTTTGTTCTTTTTTCTTTATTTATTATTAAATCTAATTTTGGAATTGTCAATTAACTTAATCGAATTCCCCTAAAGATAAATTATTTTTCGTTGTGTAAGTTAACTTTAAATAAATTTTATCTTATCACTCTTTATTTCTTATTTAATCAATTATGTTAAGTCATTTGTATTCATTTAATTTTAGATAGCTTGGTTTCAAGGTACGACATTTAAAGTCTTTCACATCATACTTTTGCATTTTTTTGTAAAAACTTTTAACGTAATTTTTAATTGAAATGATTTTATATTATTTATCATAGGAAAATCCAAGAGTAATATATCAAAAAAGATTTAATTTAATTTTTCTTAAATGAGTTTGAAGAAATCTCGTTAGTAGTACTAAAAAAGAAATCTTAAAATTTTGTGTCATAATTTCATAAATTTGTTATGATTTCTATTATTAAAATAAAGTTCTAATGTTAATTATTTTTACAAACTTATCTCTTTTTTAGCGCCTTTAATTTATTTTGAATGTTTTAATCTTTATTTTGACAAAATTTACTAAATTAGTTTAATAGCTTTTGTTTGTTTCCTTTCAATTGGTTTTAAAAATATTACATATTTATATATAAAAATAAAAGAAGTAAGCAAGTAAATTAATCTTTCTTTACTTGTTCATTTCTTTTCAAAGTTGACTAAAAATATTTTGGTCAAGTAGTAGGATAACCGCATGTTAGCGGCGGCACTTCAAATGATCTGAAAATATCTTTGTAAATGAGAACTTCGTTTACCTATTTTTTTCTCAATTTATAAAGACTTAATCTGGTGAAGTCTTTAAAAATTAAGTTTTTAAAAAAATTAAGTGGCGTCTTTTTTTTAAGTGATTTTCTGAAATTGTTTTGTAGGATATTTCAAAATAAATGATTTCTCTAAATATAGTAAAATACAACAAAGATTATTATGTTAATTTTCTTGTTTTGAATTAAGAACTTAGGTTATCTATCAAGTCTTCTTATGACATTATATTTAGAATAATAATTTTTCCTGAAATTCATAAGAATTTTGTATTTTTACTTTTTATAATTAATTTAAGTTAAATATGCTAATTGAAAATCAGGTATCAATTAATTTTATAATATTAGTTAAGGACATACGTTTATTATTTAAAATATTATCAAAAGCCAATTTATATCTTAAAATTCCATTTTAATATCATTTATAAAAGACACTTATTTGTCTAATATAAATTTTTTATTTTAGATAATTAATTTTTATTTTTAAATTTCAATAAAACCTTATGATTATACTAATGTTGTAACACCCCGTATCCAAAATAGATGATAAAAATGCAGACTTTCAAAAGTTGCAGGTGCCACCGACGGAGCCAACTACGGACCATCAATCGACTTACAGTCCGTCAGTCGACTCCGCCGATGGGCCAACTGACTCTTAGTTCTAAGTCACAAAGGACGGTCGACTAGTATGGACCGTCAGTCGACTTAGGGTCTGTCAATCGACTCCGTCGATTGAACAACTAACTTGTTGTTCTCATTCGTGAGCGACGGTCAACCAGTACAAATCGTCAATCGACTTACGGTTCGTGAGCCGACTGCATCGATTGATCTTCTTACTTCCATTTCTCAATAGCGAACGACGGTCGACCAATGCGGACCGTCAGTCGAGTTACAATTCGAGTTACAATCTGCAATCGATTTCGTCGATTGATCAACTTACCTTCCAGTTCTTAGTCGTGAACGACGATCGACCAGCGATCGACCAGTACCGACCGTTAGTCGACTTAGGGTTCGTCAGTCGACTTCGTCGCTTTGCCAGCTGACTTTCAACTCTCAATCACAAACGATAGTTGACCAGTATGGACTATCAGTCAACTTACGGTCCGTCAGTTGACTCCGTCTGACTCCAACAACTTTTATGCGGGGCTCTTTTGGTCTTTTCCTTGTTCATTTGGCCCCTAAGCTGCGTCATTTAGACCTTAAATCATGATATTTTAGTCAGTTTAAGCCTAGAAACATAACTATAACTTAACTAAGTCAAATCATTAGTCAAAATTTAGAAAATTAGAAGCAAGAAAGGAGAAAAAGGTCAAGAAACCTAGTTCAAGAACGTAGCAAGGTTTCGTGGAATTCATCACTAGGCATGCGGGATTTTACTAGTGGGTTCCTTTCACCCATTGTGTCCCTAGTTTTCAGTCTGATTCTTGATTCCCATATCATGATTAGACTTAGGTTTCTAGAACTTTAACAGGATATCATGAATTAGTTATATGTTCCAAATTAGGTTACATGTTATTACTCACATTATTGTATGAATTTCAGAACCCTAACTATGTATTTCTTTAGTTCTTGAATTCCACATGTTAGGTCAGATATTTCAGTTAGCTAGTTATACATGCCTATGTTATTAATGCATCAATATCAGATGAATTGTTACATTCTCAGTTTGCATATTTAGTTTTGAGTTATCCAGTATTTATAGAAATTCAGTCATAATATGTTAATCTCTTAATTCATTGGGAGTAGTATAATACCGAATTGGACTAGGGTTCAGCTTACCCAAATAGTCCCAGAACTACTAGTCAAGTAGGTTGTAAGTCCCCTCTGTGGGCATCAGTTTAGTGGTTACGCTAGCATGCCTTTATATCTCTGACAGGGTGTATTGGGTCCTCTCGATGGGGCGTAAACGTCGGACTCCACATTCAACTCATGTGGTTTTATTATCGGTTATTAGTAGTTCCCACAATTCAGTCAGACTCTATTGCATTGACCATATTTACAGTTCAGTTAGTATTCAGTCTCAGCATGTTATAAATTTGGTCATTGCATCCAGTTAGCTCATAATTCAGTATATCATGTTTAGAATTTCGAAGTGTTACGTTATCTCCCTTAGGAACATTCGTCACCGAATGACACTAAAATTCCTATAAGGAAGGAATAGACTCAAGACTAGAAACCCAACCAATAACAATACATCCAAACATGAGTCACAATCAAAATCAACATAACCACATGAATTTTTCACAATGCAACTCAAAACATCATTTTTCAACTCATAAGAGTTCCACATTCATTTCATGCTTATCCATTATGCCAAGGCTTTCTTCATCACATGCCAATATCCTCAATACATTTCATGAAGGCATTGTCAGCCCCCAACCCTAGGTGAGGCGGACAAGTACCTTATGTACACATGCTTTACAAGTAATCTATGATGAGAAAGTAAACTACTATGCAGATTACTGATGAAGCTTCATATACAACATATTTTGACTAGTTGAATCGCTATATGTGACAAGTGAAACTATGAATACAGATGATAACTTTACAATGCCTCTACTGGAATCCTTGATGGTACCACTATGAAAATACGCATAGTAAAGACTCGGCAAAGCCCCAAATCAACCTGGAGCTCACCAACATCCGCCGAGTATAATGTGCTTCTATTGGGAAAATCTACTAGTTGAGTACTTGTACCTGCAACATGAAATGCAGCTTCTCCAATAAGGGATGTCAGTACAAAAGAATGTACTCAATATGTAAGGCATAATACAACCATGTGTAACATGAGAGCTCAAGTAAAATGTCACGACCCAAACCGGGGCCGCGACTGGCACCCACAATTTCCCTCCTATGTGAGCGAACCAACCAATCTAACCCTTATCATTTTAACATATATCAACAGAAAATAATGCGGAAGACTTAAACTCATTAAATAAAACAAATCAACATCTATTAATTCCCCAAAATCTGGAAGTCATCATCACAAGAACATCTATCTCAAAT
>NC_028647.1:19532987-19571239 GCF_001406875.1 Solanum pennellii
AAAATCCAGGTGGACTGTGACGGCCCGTCACACCTGTGACGGTCCGTCCTGCACCTCCGTCCTGACGGTCAGAGACTCGTTTCCCGTACCAATTTCTCAAGAGTTGAAGTGTTTTGCAACGGGAGCTTACGACGGCTCGTCGTGGATGTGACGGCACGTCCTGCAGGTCCGTCACAGATTACAGAGAGTCGATTTTCAGTACCCAATTTCAGAATTCTAAGTATGCTGAAACGAGACATCTGTGACGGGCCGTCGTGCCTATGACGGTCCGTCGTGATGTCCGTAATCTTAGCCAGTTTTTCCAGAAATAAATCTGCTGCTCAAAACGACTAAACAGGTCGTTACATAAAACCAAATACCAATAGATAAGGATTAGAGACCACCTTTGCCTATACTTGTGGAATCGTGCATGTTGCATTCTTTTCTTTACTTTTTGTACTTTATAATCTTTATACAACATATGATACAAATGACCAGCTTATCAGCGGTAGAAGAGGATGACCCATGCTAGGCATTTTAACCCCTGGGATGCTGTCCTCATAATTCTACAAATTGGGATCGGCCCATGCTAGGCTTTCGCCCCTGAGCTGCCACCCTTCCATATCAATCGGGATCGGACCATGCAAGGCTTTCGCCCCTGAGCTGCCACCCTTCCTTACCAATCGGGATCGTCCCATGCTAGGCTTTCTCCCATTAGCTGCCACCCATAATCATACGGATTACTTCACTTAGATTCTTTTATCTTTGAGATTGTTGTTTTGGGATTGTTCTTTCGATAAGAATAACTCTTTTGAGATTGTTCTTTTTGATGTTCAGAACTTGTTTGTGATTATTGTTTTGGTGGTCATAATCCTTATTTAGATTTGGAACTACGAACCAGTAGTAGAAGACATATGAATGTGGACTTACGATAATAACAATGACATGGGAAGCAAATGTGACTTGAACGTAGTACTTAGGAGCTTATATGACTCAGTAAGCATTTTGACATCACAAATTGAAGCACATCCAGTGAAGACAATTTAACATTCAGCCAAGAGATTTGAACTCTATATGATACAAATACAAGATGTTCATGCATGTGGAACCAAGGGGGAAATAGGGCAGATTCAACTTAAGGACAGATACATATTCCAAGTAAGTACATATAAACGTACAATTGAGCAAGTAGTGATCATGTGAGGTAACATTATTGTCTAACACAATGGGAGTAATAACAAGAAAGGGAACATATGAACGTGTGACAAGATGACATAACTATAAACAATTGAAGCAAGTTGGCAAGATATGGCCAGATCGTATATCCATCCTATAAACATATGTACAATGTGTAATCTAGGATCACTTAGACTATATAGTGGAAATACGTGCTAGGGATACTTTGACAATGAAACAAGTTTAAACCTTGCATGCTATCACTTGGTAGAGTAAACACGCACATTTAGTAACAAACTCATATTAGAGCACGCACTTCAATGCTCTAGGGAGTAGGAATTGCAACTATGGATCAGTCACTACCATGGACACTTAGAAAGCTTACTTTTTGTAATGCATGTTTTGGATTCATGCCAAAGAAATAGGAAATCAAATAGCCTTACATACCTTGCTATACAATTCAAAACGTATGACTTAAGCTCCTTCTCTTTAGATCACTAATCTACAATAAAATAAGTTGTAAGACTAGTATTAGTAGCTAATCAATCAGTTTGAGCCACTTAATCACACCTAAATAGTAACGAAGCAGTAAGCTGCAATGTTCTAGCCAGTGTTTTCTTTCCTTCCCTATCCCTTTAAACGCGTCTATATACTGTACAACCTTCGTATCAGGTCCTCCCCAAAACTCCCTGCAATATTTAAGTCCTTTAACGTCTTCATAACTTCCCCGCACATCCAGTCATATCCCTTATCATAACATACATAAAACAATCTTTGAACATAATAATGTAATAGAAGCAATATGAATCATGGTTTCTAATCACCAGCACTTGAAGAGCTAACATTAATTTTAAAGTGCTCAAACAAGCTCATACCTTAATTTAAAGAGGACTCCTTACCATAGCTGTCCCAAAATGCACTAATCACCAGAACATCCTCCCCAAAATTCACCATGTAAATGTAACAATTTCCAACTCACTAACACATACCTAGTGTCCTATTAACTCAAGCACAAGAGGGAGAAAATTGCAGTAGCTTACCTTGCTGGACATAACTACCACTTGCTAAGACTTGAATTTTTCAAGGTAAAGGTTGTCCTCCTTAACTTGTCTTAAATTATACCTTCCAATAGCTTGAAATGCCTATTATTCAAGAAACCTAATGGTATTTAATGGCTGCTGTATGAATCTAAGAGAGAGAAGAGAGAAAGTTCTAGAAATCAGATTCTTTTGTCAAAGTAAAAATGGCTGGAAAAAGTGATATCAATCTCTTTTAAAGGGACCTGCTTTGGCTGTTTTTCTCACTCATTTTGGGCCATAATTTGTCAAGTAGGTGACCCACCTACTTGGACTTTTCATTTGGACTTTTTAGACTTAAGAACATTGGCCCTTTTGCAACTTTTTCATGTACTTCATTTGCAGCCAACAAGTGTCTATAATTTGGGCACATTTAAGTAAGTGATGCACCTAGTCCATTAAAATTATTTCTTATGGGCTTGGGAAGTTTGGGCCTTGGTGTCCATTTTCCCCTTATTCTTCTATTCAACTTGGGCTAAATTAATGCAAATAGGTGTAGTGTCCTTGCCCAATAACACAGTCAAAACAGTCTTAGTAGGTGATGCACCTATTTGGTCTAGTCAATAAGTCAAAGTAGGCGATGCACCTACTTGTCACCTACTAGCTTAGTGAAGTCAAGCAAGCACCTCAATATATTATTCCATTTCTAGACCTTAATAACTTTAATATAACTTAGAACTTATATACACTACGTAAATTTGTACTTTAGACTCAAATACCACCTTATGATCTCAAGTTTAAATACTTCCATCGACATTAACTTAATTGGCTCGCATCAAAATCTATGGACAGTTCACTTTAAACATATTCTATTGCCACTAGTTGCCTATGAAATCGAATCCATAACTATACCACAAGGCAGTTAATAAGCATTATATAATAAGACTAGTACACGTTGAATACGGGGTGTTACATGCACAATATACGAAAATGCACAACATAAACTCAAAACAAGTAAAATGCAAAATTTTCAAGTCGATAGGCATAACTTCACTGTAACTAGGACATTTTTGCAAAACTTCACCAAAAGCTTAGATAACTTTAAATTTAGTCATTATTTTCATTATTAGTAAGAGGAACTAACCTTCATTGGGAAAGAGATGAGGATAACAGGACTTCATGTCGGGCTCGGTCTCCCATGTTAGGTGGTTTCTCCATAACACTTTCACAGCGGCCATCTCTTTGTTCCTCAACCTCTTCACTTGACGATCAAGGATTTCAACCGAAACCTCCTCATAAGAGAGGTTCTCTTGCACACCAAGACTCTCATTAGGAAGAATAGACTCGGTATCACCGATACACTTTTTAAGCATGGAAACATGGAAAACTGGATGAACTGAAGATAGTTCACTAGGGAGTTTCAATTCATACGCAACCTTACCAACCCTTTGCAAGATTTCATAGAGACCCACATAACGAGGACTCAACTTCCCTTTCTTTCTAAATCTAATCAACCCTTTCATAGGCGAAACTTTCAAGTACACCTTATCATCTTCTTCAAATTCTAATTCCCTTCTCTGTTGGTCGGCATAAGACTTTTGCGTCTATAGGCTATTTTCAAATGATTCCTTATAATATGAACCTTCTCCAAAGTCTTATAAATCAAATCGGGACCCAAAAGTGAAGACTCGCCCACTTACAACCATCCAATTGGATATCTACATCTCTTACCATACAAGGCTAAGGAGCCATATATATAGATGAATTGTAACTATTTTTGTAAGCAAACTCAACCAAAGGCAAGTGTTTATCCAATTTTCCTTGAAATCAATTATACAAGCTCTAATCATATCTTCAAGGTATAGTGCACTTCGATTGACCATCCGTTTAAGGATGAAAAGAGGTGCTTAACTTCACCTTGGTACCCAACCTTTTTTTGGAATGACCTCCAAAACATAGATGTGAATTGTGCACCCCTATCGGATATGATGGATAACGGAATACCATAGCGACACACAATCTTATATATGAAGATCCTCGCATAATCCTCCGCTGAGTAGGTAGACTTGACGGGAATAAAATGAGCGGATTTGGTCAACCTGTCCACAACCACCCATATGGAGTCATATGGCTTTTGTGTCCGACACAGTCCTACCACAAAATTCATATTGATGTTTTCCCACTTCCAAGTAGGAACTTGGATTTCTTGAAGTAAACCACCAAACTTTTGGTGTTCGACTTTCACTTGTTTGCAATTTGGACATTTTTCAACGAATTCCGTTATGTCTTTTTTAGGCCTTCCCACCAAAATACTTCTCTAAGGTCATATACATATTTGTAGATACCGGATGAATAGAATAACGGGACCCATGATCTTCCTCAAGAATCCGGTTCCTCAAACCATCTACATTGGGAACACACAACCTTCCTTGATACCTCAAGATACCATCCCCCCCAAGGAAAATAACTCATTTAGCTTACCGAGAACCGATTTCTTCAACTACATCAGTGGTTGATCAAGGTGTTGTTTGGAATTCACCTCAACTACCAAAGATGATTCAGAGTTATGATGGATCATAAAACCACCATTCGAAAATCTTCCAATCTAACACCCAATCTAGTCAACCTATGAACCTTTTTCACTAGGTCTTTCCTGGCTTCATCTACATGAGGTACACTACCCATGGTTATACGACATAGAGCATCCGCAACCACATTGGTCTTGTCGGGGTGGTAGAGAACACTCATGTCGTAATCCTTTAACAATTCCAACATCCTTCTTTGTTGGAGATTTAACTCCTTTTGAGTAAACACATATTGAATACTCTTTTGGTCAGTATGCACATCAACATGGGCACCATACAAGTAATGCCTCCATATTTTTAAGGCAAATACCACAGACGCTAACTCAAGGTAATGAGTTGGATAGTTCTCATGCACCTTAAGTTGTCTAGAAGCATAGACTACTACTTTACCATGCTGCATAAGCACACACCCCAAGCCCACTCGGGATGCATCACAATACACAATGAAGCCCTTGGTGCCCTCCGGTAAAGTCAACACCGGAGCGGAAATAAGCCTATCCTTCAAGATTTGACAGCTTCTTTCACATGCCTCCAACCACTCAATCTTCACACTCTTTTGGGTCAAAGTAGTCAAAGGAGAAGCAACAGAGGCAAAACCATCCATAAACCTCCTATGATAACCCGCTAGACCCAAGAAACTCCTAATGTTGGTTGGAGTCAAAGGTCTAGGCCAATTCTTGACTGCCTCGGTTTTCCTTGGATCTACCTCAACTTCCTCACTAGAGATGATATGACCAAGAAATGCTACCGACCTCAACCAAAACTCACATTTGCTATACTTGGCAAATAATTGGTTCTCCTTAAGCACTTGTAACACCACCTCAAATGGTCCATGTATTCACCCTCATTTTTCGAATATACCAAGATGTCGTCAATGAAAACAATGACAAATGAATCTACCTAAGTTCGAAACACCCTATTCATGAGATCCATAAATGTCTTCCGGGAATTAGTAAGTCCAAAGGATATTACTAAGTACTCATAGTGACCATATCTATTCTGAAATGCCGTTTTTGGTATATCCTCACCTCTCACCCTAAGTTGGTGATACCCCGATCTCAAGTCAATCTTAGAAAAGTAGTTTCCCCTTGGAGTTGATCAAACAAGTCGTCAATGACTTTATTGAGTTGGCGATAATCAATGCACGTACTAAGGGACCCATCCTTCTTTTTTACAAATAATACCGGAGCACCCCATGGAGAAATACTAGGTATAATGAAGTCTTCGTCTAGCAAATCTTTGAGTTGAGCCTTCTACTCTTTCAATTCGTCCTGAGTCATCCGATAAGGAGGAATTGAAATGGGGTTGGTATCCGGTAGCAAGTCAATACCAAAATCAATTTCCCGTTCGGAGGGATTCCGGGAAGATCATTAGGAAAGATCTCTGGAAATTCCCTTACTACAGGGACTAACTCAATGGGAGGATTTTCGGAGTCTAAATTTTTGACTCATACAATGTGATATAGACACCCTTTTTAAATCATTTTACAAGCCTTAAGCGAAGAGATAATACGACCTGTAGGAATATAATTTCCCCCCTTCCATTTTAAAACGGATTCATTTGGGAAATTGAACTTGACAATTCTAGTCCTACAATCAATGGAAGCAAAATAATCATGCAACCAATCCATTTCCAGAATGACATCAAAATCGACCATATCAAGTTCTACTAATTCAACATGATAACTGTACATTATAGTACAATTTCTATATACCCTCTTTTGCAACCACCAACTCAACTACCGGGGTAGTTATCATGAAAGGTTCATTAGAATATCAGGAAAAATATCAAACTTTCTAGGTATCAAGGAGTAACGAAAGATAATGTAGCACTCAAATCAAGTAAAGCATATACATCAATAGAGAAGACTTGTAACATACCGGTCACCACACCGGGAGAACTCTCTTGTTCACCCCTAGAGCGAAGTGCATAAAAGTGATTCTTCTTTGGAGCATCAACATTAAAACCACTTTCTTGAGCTTGACCACTACCCTTGTCTTAACCCTTCACATTAGGGAAATCCCTAACCTTTGGCCACTCTTGCCACACCCAAAGCAATTGTTCATCCCAACAAGGCATCACCATAATGCTTCTTGCTACACTTTTCACAAGTCGGCTTCTTGTTTGGTGAGCTAGTACCTCTTCCCTTTTGAGACTTAGGGTTATACACCCTATTATCACGAGCCTTGGGAAATTTGGGAGGAACTTGATAGGAAGAACTCTTCTTAAATCTAGTCTTGTCTTGAATGTCAAGCCTACCCTTTGAAGAACCACCATCAAATGACCTTGCCCTCTTGGCATCTCTACTATTTCTCTTAGCCCTTGTCTCTTCCACTTATTGAGAATGAACCATGAGACGAGAAATGTTCATATTTTCATATATCATAGCCGAATGACATTCTTCTTTCAAGTCATCCGACACTCTCACAAAGCGACTCATTTCATCTCTAGGATCGGAAACCAAAGAAGGAGCATACTTTGACAATTTAGTGAATTTCAAAGAGTATTCAAGTACACTCATACCTCCTTGATGAAGGTTGATGAATTCCACCACTTTGGCTTCCCTCTTCTCCCTAAGAAAAAACTATCAAGAAAAGCCTTCTTGAAAATCACCCATGTCACCGGTCCACCTCTTAAAGGCCTATTGTCTCTCAATTGGACGTACAAAGTTTGGGCCACGTCTTTGAGTTGGTAGGTGGCTAACTCGACTTTCTCACTAATAATCAACCCTTGCATAGAGAATCTTGTAGATCTCATCGATAAACTCTTGGGGGTCTTCCTCAAATTTGGACCCATAGAAAGTAGGGGGATTCATCCTAGTGAAATCTCTCAAACGAGAGGCCATGGTTCCAACATGTGGGTTTGCTGGGGGTATAACCTCCCGGTTAGCTTTGGCCGTCATGGCTAGATCTTGAGTAGTGACAGCTTGTGCTTGAGTAGTAACGGCTTGGGCCATTTGGAGAAAGGCAGCCTTTATGTCACCATCCGTCAAAGGAGGAGGATTGACGGAGCTTGGTCATCATTAGCAACTTCTTCAAGAAGAGGACTTGATTGCCTCGGGGAGAAGCTCCCACATTGGCAATCTCTTCATCAAGTCTTCGAGCGTCTATTCTTCGAGTATTCATTGCCTATAATCACAATAAAAGGATCACATAATAAGGGCACATAGATTCATGACTCTATAGGCACGATATTTGATTTCCACGAAAAGGAGAATTTCCTAAGCATCTTATAGTTTCCTATTCATAAGTGTGACATGCTTCACAATTATGAATAAGAATCTACATAGACGTGGTTAAGTGAGACATCGACTCTAAAGATATTCAACATCATGCTCTGATACCAAGTTTTTCACATCTAGGGAGCACTCCCTAGACGTAACCGGCGTCGTCGTCCTCATCGAGGTCTAAAACTAGCCTCTTCTTAGCTTACATGATTACATTCATAGGTTAAAATGCGAAAAATTTAGAACTTTTCTATATCTGTCTTGAGGTTTACATAGACCTCTCACATAAACATAATATATTCATATTGAGTATACATAGACCCTTCGTATATGAAGATTACATAGTCTGCTACTTTTATTGCACACACACACACATACACACACACACACACACAATTGGGCATATCCCATAGATCAATTTAATAAAGCCACATATATGCTATACAATCTTTACTACTCAAATGAAAAGGACAGAACTAGAAGTCTTATAAATTGAACAACATTCAATAGCTTGATAGTGGCATTGCCCTCGGAAAGTGAGAACCTACCAAACTTGGATGAACCAGAATTCCAAGTCTTCCTTCAAAGTTGTTGTTGACACTCAATTTTGGTCCTCCAATAAATAAATTAATCATCGAGCTTTTTAAATTTCAAAAGATTTTAAATAATTAGTTTTATAAGAATTTCAAATATATATATATATATATATATATATATATATATATATGGTTTGCAAGTTATCTTAAATAGCTTCGTTTTTATTTTATTTATAATTTTAAATAAATTTATATGTTCTATATAATTATATGATTAGTATATTTTATGAATATTTAAAAATCATCTCAAAAAGATTTTATATATTATTAAGTAGGTTATAATTTTGAATTAATGAGTTTCATGAAATTGAAAATACTTAAAAATTATTTTTATAGGACTTTTGTCATTTTATATAATTTTAAATAATAAATATGTATATTCTTATTATCATGTTATTTTATAAATATTTGAAAATCATCACAAAAGATTTTTATGATTTAATTAGAAACTTTATTAATTCACTTTATTTTAAGTTATAGTTATAATTTTGAGTTAATTAGTTTATAATTAATTTAATTATTATATCTTGTTAAGATTAAGAGGATCGTTAATTAATTAATATTAATTCATCTAAATTTTTACTCAATTGGCTAACTTCTTAATCCCTATTTGGCTATAATTGCAATTCAATTGACTATCTTTTTCACTTCCCTTTTAAGCTCATTTTTCAGCTTTAGTTTTGGGCCCAATTTCAATTCAATTTTCAGCCCAACAACAATACAATCAGCAGCCCACACCAATACACAATTCCAAAGACACCCATTCTCAATAACAAACCCAATTTGTTAAACATTCTCAACCCAGCAGCAATACCCGACCCACCCTTGTAGGTCGCTTTCTCCGCTGAAAATCAGCGGGAAACCAGCGAAGAACGCAGCAAAGTACGCTGCAAGCTAGACACACGCCGTAATTTCCAGCGAGAAGTGGCATCCAACAGTACCCTTTGTACGTCTTCTTCTTCTTTTCCTCAAACTCGGATGGTTCTAGCTCCAAACGGCGCTACAGTACCATCTTCGTCCTTCTCGTCCCTTTTCCCCCTTTTGCGGATTTTCAGAATAAAGATACAACTCCCCCATGCCTTTTACTGTTGATCTCGAAAAGGAGCAAAAAATAATAATTTCAAACACTCTCTTTCAAAAATCCAATGGATTTCCCACCAAAATTTCTGTTTCTTCCCCTATAAATAGTTCCCATGCTCAAGGGATTTGGAGAGAGGCTCGGGAGTTGAGTTTTGAAGCGATAATTACTTTACACTAGAAAGTTTCAAGCGAATCTCTAAAATATAGTTTGCAGCTGGTTTTGAACTTCTTGGTTGTCTATTTGTACTTGAATCTTGTGGTAGAAGAATCATTGCTCTCAAGCTCATTGCCGTCTCGAGTTTGCTGCCCGAAGAAAGGTAACCTCGCCTCCTTTGTATTCGGTTTCAATGTAGCGTGTTATGTGTGTTCAATACTTGGTATATGGTCGGTTATTAAGAGTATGTGGTTCTTTCTTTTTAATCTTTGCTTAACTTCGCTCTCCTGCGAGACCCTGGGTAGTAAGCACGAGTCAAACATCTGGGAAGTTAATTTGATATTATATGTTGGTCGTTATATTCATTATATCAATTTTATGTCTATGTAATTAGTTGGATCTCTGTCTTGCTTTGTTAGAAATAGTTTAAAGTTTGTTTGCTCGGTAGAGGGTTTATCAACTGCGTCGTTTGGATTATTCGCCGTTTGTTGGAGTTTTGTAAATATGATAAGAAGGAGGTTGTAGTCTTGGTGACCTGCCTTTGTTCCGTTCTCATTGTCATGGATTTTGTTAATTTGAATTTGCCTAGTAGATGTGTCTAACCTATCTTATCATTTAGTCGAGATTGTGTTTATATCGTTTGGTTTTAATTCATTGCATTGCTTGTAACTCCAATGTTGTAATGCACCAGTTAATTAAGTTTAATCCCATTTTCAGCTATCAAGATAGCCTTTCACTCTCATTTGATTTGGAAATATCAATACCCTGAGCATGACATAGGTTGGACATAGTCTTTATGGTATTAGATATTACTACTCAACAAATGCCCCTTTTGTTTTCTCATGAATACTATAGTTGTTTATGCTTTTAGAATTTAGGTTTGATGGATTTGTATGAACAAAGATGCTGCCATGTTTAGTTATAGATATTTAACAATGTTTTCATCCTCCACCTAAAGTAAATTTAGCATAAATCATTATCCAAATTTGGCATAACGAATAGCTAGTTTTATAGATTTTTTTTGTTTTAGGATCTAACATTTTGTCCATTTATTGATCTTCTTTTAGTTTCTGCCATAGGCATACAATGATCAATTTGCTATAGTTTTAGTGTTGTCTGATATGTGTCTTCTCCTATTTATTATTTTTTTTTTCTTTTCTCTTTTAGAACTTGTTGAAATATCCATCTTTTGTTTCCTACTAATATGCAACATGAGTAAATTGCTCAAATGACTCTTAGTATGATTTTAGCCTCTTGTTGGTGTTAGTTTAGCCTTATTTTTTTTGTCAAATATTTGTTGATATAATTAGGAGCTACTAACTTATACGAATTCTAATTCTTGTTGTTCTCATTTTGCTACATGTGAACTCACATGGAGTCCAAGGTGGACTCAAATCCTTTCCCTTTCGCATTTTGAAATGGGCCATAAAGGCCCAAATTCATTTTTTTCCCTCTCGAGTCAGCCCCCATTGCAAATGGTGAAGTGGATGAATAATTTGAAGATGATAAATAAGGGCTGGAAATTGAAAGATAGGCGTTCGGAAGGCGAAAACAAGTTGTATACATGATGTATACAATGTTTATAAACTGATATACAGGTTCATGGCAGCAAATATGCAGAAAAAAATGTGAAATATAGAGATGAGGTAAAATGCAGGTGTTCAGAAGCAGGAGATACACGCAGAGAGCTGATATATACATATTAATACACCGATATACAGTCTGTGTATACAAAAACGGGATTGGGTTAAAACCCAAAACTTGCAGCGAAATTGGCCCAAGAAAGGGCCCAATTACATTGTCTCTTTCACTCTCCTAATTATTTTGATTATGTTGACTAATTTCATTTAACTCTAACTTTAGAATTGATAATTAACTTACTTAAATCCCCAAAAGATGAATTATTTTTTTTATGTTGGCTTACTATATAAACATCTTTTACAATAATTTATTTTTATGTCAAGTATATGAGTAAAATTAATATCTTTAGTTAAGTCAAACCTATGTTCTTAAAAGATATATATTCTTTAATGATTTTCGCTTAACCATTTTATTATTTTAAAATATTATTTTAAGTTAGGTGAATCTTTTATTCTTCCATTAATTAAAAAATGGGTTTTCATTCTTAAATTAATGAATTTGGTTTGAGTTATTATCTTTTTAAAGTGATGAAAAAAATAAAAATAATTTAGTTTGGTTAAATTCTATTTACTTATAATTAATTCATATAAAAAAAACTTTAATTAAAGTTCCATTTTGTTATAAAATAAAAAATAAAAATAAAAATTGATATTTGTTTAAATATTTTCTCAAAGTTGATCGAATATTGTTAATTATTATATTAAATCATGTTTCTAAGATAAATAAAAAAAATAAAAATTAACCTAAGTCATAGGATAACCGCGTGTTAGCGGGTGCTTCAAATGCCTTAAAAACCTTCTTGAAGCATAAATAAGAACCTCTTACCCGTTTTCTCTAAATTTATTAAGATTTAATCTGTTAAAATCTTTTTAAATCAAGTTTTCTCAATTTCTTTAAAAAATTAAGTGGCGACTCTTTCTAAATATTCTTCTAAATCGTTTTATACTTAGAACATTTCAAAAAGTGATTTTTCTAAGGATAGATAAATTACGGCATAACAGAAATGGCGACTCTGCTAGGGATTTAATAGGTTCTAACCATAATAGACTTAGGTTAATTATTAATGTTTTTGGCATATGCTTATTTGTTTGCTTATATTATATGCCTAATGCTTTATTTTTTATGCTTATGTGATATAAACTGTTTATCTGTTATTATTTTCATCAATTGTATATTTATATTGCTTTATAAACTGTCATTCCGTTCATATTTCTCCACTTATTGGAAATTCACATTATCATACGTACACGCGAGGTGTGCTTTGTGCACCCGCAAACTTCTTTCAAAGTTCCTAAAGTTAGGAGAGTTGGAATATGCACGGGGTGTCCGAATCTTTTTCCGCGTAACCGCGTAGCCTTCTCACTCGAGTTGTCCACTCGGGAACCTTGTGTCTAGAAAGCCAAATCTTAGAAAACATAAGATAGAGCTAAACCACCCCTCAATTTAAGTCATGCATGCATATGCCTTAGATAGATCGATCAAGGGTATCGATTCAACATTTAAGAAGTCCACCCTTACGTCAATGGGTTTCACGACCCAACGACCAACGAACATGTTTGTGCAACATGATAATGATAGACGGATCCAAGCCTAAATTTGACATAGTGAGTTTGGATGTTATATGTTTATTTTTTTTATTTTTTTTTTAAATTTGTAGATGAATTCAGTCCCTCAAGTGCCCAAAATTAGGATGGTCGAGGTTTTCCGTACAAATTGAAAACCTGGTGGGAGAATTTTACTCCAAGTGAAAAATTAGCAATTGCAAAAAGGTTGGGGTGCCTCCCTCCCAGACAAACATATTATTAGAGCGTTGATTCAGTTTTGGGATCCAGACCGTGTTGTGTTCACGTTCAAAGACTTTGAACTAACACCTACATTGAAGGAAATATATTATTTTACCAGTTTGAAGTATCGAGGAAAAGGTCAAATTATTCCTCACAGTCAATCAGGGAAGAAATTTCTTCGCTACTTAGGACTGAAAAATGAAAAGAAACTTCGATGCTTCGAACATAATTGGGTTTCTCTGGATTACTTATATGAAAGGTATGGACGCTCAAATAGTTACAAAGTGTTTAGGAAGGAATTCTCTTGCACTCTTGTTCATTGGCAAGCTAGACGCCCTATCGCATTTACTGTGGCTTTACTAGAAACTTTAGTGTTTCCACGAGAACATGGTCATATCATCACATGCATATGTTCAGTGGCTCGTGTACTTTTTGAAGGTGTTAATGGCGAAGAGCTCACTCTAGTTCCCATGATTTTAGCAGAATTATTTCGAGCTCTTGGGAAATGTAAGAGAGGGGAAGCAAACTTCTTTGAAGGTTGCAACCTTCTTTTACAAGTGTGGGCACTGGAACATTTTCACAAGCGTAAAAATATGGATGACATATGCTTTAGCAACGTAAATCATA
Organism: Solanum pennellii; assembly: GCF_001406875.1. Taxonomy (NCBI): domain Eukaryota; kingdom Viridiplantae; phylum Streptophyta; class Magnoliopsida; order Solanales; family Solanaceae; genus Solanum; species Solanum pennellii. The sequence goes on from NC_028647.1 coordinate 19,546,852, forward strand.
TTGACAGTTCTTTCGACAGGACAAAAATGTTTATATCTCCGGTTGGTACTGATGATTGGTATGAATATCTGACCTCCTACACCAGTGACCAAATTCAGTGGAAATATCCATTACTCTCGCATTCCGCGGCACATATCATATGCAAGAGGTCCTACTAATATCGAGCTTATTGGGTTAAAAGGTCTCCAACCTTATGCTCCGGTGCGCGTACTTCAACAATTTGGTCGAGCACAAGTAATCCCTCATCGAGCCAACATGAGTGTTTCTGAAGGTTCCTTCGGACCAAACTTCGAAGTTCTTAGATCCAGAGAGATACTTCATGAATGGAACAATATTCTCACGATGTATTTAGGAAAGGGTCCCGAAAGAGAAATTCCAGAATATCAGGTGTAGCTTCAAGAAGATCGCAACAACATAAGTCCAGAAGGCGAATAAGGTTTTGAGGATATTGGGACGATGATCTGGATAAGGCATTTTCATCTCGGAACGAAAGCGGTCACCCCTGAAATGTGGGCTCAAATGGAAAGTATAATGCAATATTTGGATAAGGCTAGAGCAGGGCCTAACAACGTGGAAGCGTCATCATCACTTCCTCCACCGGCATGATTGATAACAACATTCAAGCTGAATCTTAGAATTGTCCTTATTTTGTGTCATTTTTATGTTGTACCATTTTATTGGTATTTAATGGTTATTTTGTCTTTGTGTTCCAAACTCGAGTTGTCACAAATTAATGGCTTGGATCAATCTATCATAATCACATTATGTTTGACGTTTAGGCCTACCTTTGGCATAAAAAGGTCACAAATCTAGGACGCGATATAAATTATTTGTGTACTGCTTGATATAATTGTTGTGTGTTGTGATGTGTTGTTTTGTCTAAAGCTGAATTAATCCACTATTATTTTTAGAGCACCCTAAGCATATATTAAAATTCACAACAATAAAGTCCGTCCAAATCATTCTTGAAGTGTGGTTCGAGTTTCTCAGAAATATATATCCATTTACTCCAAATTTCTTAAATTTTTATTCATCCGTCACAGGAAGGTCAATTTGCTAGAATGTCCAAAAAAGACGTCAACGCACCAATCTCACCCAGTGCTTCGCTTAGTGACAGAGAAACTAAAGAGTTAATGTTCAAAAAATTTATCGAGACTAAAGAGAGGATAGCTGCAGCAAAAAGGAGACTTTCAATACAGGACCAAACTGAATGGACGCTACGAGAGAGAATTATTGAGGTTGACATGGAAACAGCCTCAGTGAAAAGAAATATTGCAAAAATCAATCAAGAGATAATTAATATCACTAAAGCAACTGCAAGGATCCCCGAAATTGAACGAGCCATTAAAAAGATAAATTTTGGGAATGCTTCTTCCATGAGAGGAAAAGGAAAAACAAAAGCAGGTTCAGATGATGAGAGCACTAGATCGTCACCCTACGGTTGAAAGGGAAATAAAGGAGTGTGGGGTAGATTTAGGTTCATGTAACGTACCTCTTAAGTTATCTTATGTAATTCGAACTACGTCGGGCCTGATTTCCTTGGTGGATACGTAGGCAGCCTACTTAGGGCTCGGTCCCTATCTTTTTAATATTTATTCTCCATTATTAGTTAAAGATTCCAAAAATTTCATGAGTGGAAGAATTTAACAGCATTCTATGCAAGTCGACCTTCCTAATTCTATCACAGAAAGATTCATTTCCATTAGAGTCCTCCCGTTCACCCAAAATATTTCCGTGGATTAATCTACTTGAAGCAAAATGACACTTATGTGTTTTTTTTTGGTCCTATTTGCATATCTCGTTAAAAACAAAGAATAACATGTGTCTTTTGAGTGATTTTTCTCTACAGGTAAACACTGGTCTGTGTTGAAGTCAAACTGGAAGACCATCCCTACTTTACAAGATCAAAAGCAATCATACCATCCTTCCCTGATCACTCTTTGGATAAAGGCAAAAGCAAAATGACTGGTACTTCTGAAGAAACGGAATAGTCGATGTGACCAACAGAAATGCTGAACTCATTGATCAGAGTGAGTTGATCTCTCAATTAATGCATCGAATTACAGATATGGAAGAAGAGCTTCAACAAACCAAAGATTTGGCCAAACTGGCCATTGCATCGAATGAACCACCCCTTGAAACTAGAAGACCTCCTCCTCATTTTCCATCATTAAGTTCTCCGTTACCCAACTACTTCCCGATCCATACCACAGGACCCATCACTTCCACTCCTAATCCTCATACCATTGACTTAACTGTATCCAACGCTCCTTACGCCAGCACTTCCTACCAAACACCACCACCAATACCAAATCAGAACCAAGCACCTGGCACTAATCACTCCCAAAACTTCACGCCAACCTACCAAATCCCACCCTCAGTCTCCAATAATCCACGTGTTTTGCCTAGCCAGCCGACATACCCTTCCGTAACATTCCAAATTCCACCAGCCTACACAATCCCTGAACCATGTCCTAGCTTTCCTGTTCAACCGGAGCTGGATCACTATGAAGAGATGGAAAAGGAGTGGAGGCTCAGAGAAGAAAAGCGTGAACAAGAAATGAATGTCATGAAGGAGGCCATCTCTGAAGCAGTTAAAAGTGTCCAAACTTCAAGGAAAATCACAGGACTTGAGTATGAAGACCTTTGCATGCACCCTAATTTGGAAATACCCGAAGGTTACAAAATTCCAAAATTTGAAACCTTCAATGGTATTGGCAATCCCATGGCTCACCTGCGAGCTTACTGTGACAAACTTGTGGGTATTGGGAAAAATGATGCATTAATTATGAGGTTGTTTAGTCGAAGCCTGAGTGGGGAGGCGTTAGAATGGTTCACATCTCAAGAACTCCGTCAGTGGTCTACATGGGGGGCTTTAGCAAAAGATTTTTTGGAAAGATTCATGTTTAATGCCGAAGCAGTCCCTGATAGATACTATTTGGAAAAAATCAAGCAAAAGACCACGGAGGACTATCGTGAATATGCGTGTCGTTGGAGAAAAGAAGCTGCAAAGGTACAACCTGTGATGACTGAAAGCAAAATAACCTCTGCTTTTATTCGAACTCAAGAGCCCGAGTATTATGAAAGGATGTTGCCCATGATGGGACAAAAGTTTTCGGAGCTGATCAAAATGGGAGAAGCCATAGAGGATGGACTCAAATCTGGGAAGGTTACAAGTCTCACTGCTTTGCAGGCCGCCAACAAATCCTCACCATCCATGGCCGCAGGATTTGCTAGGAAAAAGAAAGAGGATGTCTCCGTTGTATCTTTTAGCCCAAGGTCAAGGCCACAAAGGTATTTTGGGTCTGGTTCTGCCATTGGAAACACCAACCGATTCTCCACCGTTAATAATTACCAACCACCTCCACAAAATCCACTTCCAATCTACTATGCACAACAGAACTACCAACCATCACCATAGAACTACCAACCATCACCGCCCATCTACCAAAATCAACCACCAACCTACCAAAATACACCACCAAATCACCAAGCCAATGTACCAGCCTACCAAAGTCCTGGACAAAATAACCCAAATACCAATAATTTACCCCGCCCTAATCTAGAAAGAAAGCCTCCCAGAGTTTTCACTCCTTTGGCAGAAACACGTACCCAACTCTTTGAGCGTTTAAGAGCAGCTGGATTGATCCAACCAGTAGACGCAAGGACAATTAATCTCACAACAAAGTTCTTTCGAGCGGATCAACGATGCGCTTACCATTCTGGAGGAGCAGGACATGATACAGAAGGGTGTATCAATTTAAAACATAAGATTCAAGATTTGATCGATAATAGAGTCATCACTCTTCAGTCCCCTTCCCCCAATGTGAATCTTAACCCATTACGAATCATGGGGAAGCGACCATCAATATGATTGAAAGTGACGAAGATTGGCTCGCTAATGGGACCGTTTGTAAAACAAATGTCAACTCACTCATACCAACAGTGGCCTCTTTGACCATAGAGGTTCATACAGAGTTTGTTGTAATAACTACACCTCATCAGGCATTTGCTTTGGCAAAGGAAAGAAACAACGAGCAGCCCAAAGAAAAGTTCATTGTCATGGCGGCTACAGCTCAAGGGATGACACGTTCTGGAAGATGCTATGTTTCGGAAGAGTTAGCTCAAGAAACACGACGAAAGGAGAACCAAAAAAGGCCGATCACAGAAGGTGAGGCTGAAGAGTTTTGGCGAAGAATGCAGCCTAAGGAGTATTCCATTGTCAAGCATTTGGAGAAAACTCCCGCTCAAATTTCTGTTTGGGCTCTATTGATGAGTTCTGAGTACCATCGAAAAGCATTGTTGAAGGTACTCGATGAAGCATATGTACCGACGGGAACAAGTGGTGATAATCTGGCAACTATGGTTAGTCATGTCATTGGGAGTCACCAAATCTCTTTTCGAGAAGAGGAGTTACCAATTGAGGGAATGATGCACAACCGTGCCTTGTATATCACTGTCAAATGCAGGGACAAGTTTGTAGCTCGAGTATTGATTGATAATGGTTCAGGACTCAATATTTGCCCGTTATCAACCCTTACTCAGCTAAATCATGATGTTGGAAAAATCCGTCAAAGTCGCATGAATGTAAGGGCGTTTGATGGTTCGCAAAGAGAGACCATGGGGGAGGTAGACTTGTGTATTCAAATGGGGCCTGCAGAATTTGTCACTGAATTCCAAGTGATGGGTATATCCACAAGCTACAATATGTTGCTAGGAAGACCATGGATCCATGCGGCCGGAGCAGTTCCATCCACATTGCATCAAATCTTGAAGTTCATCTGGGAGGACCATGAAATTGTCATTCATGGTGAAAGGAGTAATCGTAGTTACCCTGGCTTCTCTGTTCCCGTTATTGACGATTCATCTCAAGGTACTGACTTTCACATGGTGGAGATAATGAATGCTGCTTTTGAAGATATAACACCGCAAACACCAATGCCGTCGGTGTATAAAATGCTTGCCACAACCATGCTAAGAAGCGGTTTTGAGCCTGGACGTGGGTTGGGCAAGAATTTGGATGGCATATCCGAACCTCTTCCTATCCCACTTCAGAATTTCCGCTTTGGCGTTGGTTATACCGCAACAAAGGAGGAATTATTCGAAGCAGAAGCAAGGAAGAAACACGGCCTTGATATACCAAAGCCTATTCCAGAATTGTACCAGTTATTTGTTGCTAAAGATTTAGAGTCCGAGAGTGATGGTCTAGTGGAAGGGATGGGACGATTGTTTGATGAAGGAGATTGTGCTGTGATCTTGGAAGAATGCACTGCGACACCCACCATTCGAGATGCCAAACCTGAAGAGATGCTAGAGAATTGGGTGGCCACTCCACTTATGATTCATCGAATTGCTTGGTAGACAAGGACAAGATTTGAAGTTTTACTTTTGAAAATCGATGTAGTTCGGACGAGGCCCGCAACAACCTTTTATGTCACTTTATTTTCATCGTAATGTTTAAAAAGGAAATGACTCACGTTGACATGAGTCATGATCAAAGTTTGTACGCCTTTTTTCCAACGAAAAGCCTCGTTTATTTTTTATATTGCCTTTCCAAATTACTTTCTAATATATACATTTAAATTCTTTCTATCTAACATGATTGCTTTATTTTTTTTCCAGTAAAAATGAATCTAAACTTGCCAATGTCATGACATGTCACGAACACGGTGAACTAAGTAAAGTCAATGAAGATGAATGTGAAGGATAAAATGAGGAAACTATGATGCCTGAACACCTTACTGACGACTTGAGGAACCTTGCAGATAATAAAAATCCCAACTTGGATGAGACAGAGATAGTCAACTTAGGAGATGACGAGTCAGTTAGAGAAACCCGAGCCAGTATCCATTTGACAGCAATACAAAAGGAAAAATTGGTCGAGCTGCTCAAACAATACATCGATGTGTTTGCCTGGTCTTATGATGATATGCCAGGATTAAGCACTGATATTGTTTCCCATAGGTTGCCTATCAATTCAGAGTATTGTCCGGTAAAGCAGAAAACCAGAAAGTTCAAACCTGATCTGAGTTTAAGAATAAAGAAAGAGGTCATGAAGCAGATCGAATCGAAGGTCGTCGAAGTGACTAAGTATCCCGCTTGGTTGTCTAACATTGTTCCAGTAGCGAAGAAAGATGGAAAGATTAGGATATGCGTGGATTATCGGGATCTCAACAAAGCAAGTCCAAAAGACAATTTCCCGTTGCCAAACATCCATATACTCATTGATAATTGTGCTAAGCATGAGTTGCAATCTTTCGTGAATTGTTTTACGGGATACCACTAGATCTTAATGGATGAAGAAGATGCAGAGAAAACAGCATTCATCACCCCTTGGGGACTCTACCATTATCGAGTGATGCCGTTCGGCCTCAAGAATGCTGGAGCCAATTACATGAGAGATATGACCACCATATTCCATGATATGATCCACAAAGAAATTGAGGTGTATGTGGACGATGTCATCATAAAATCCCGCGAAAGTTCAGATCATCTGACGCACTTGGAAAAGTTCTTTGACAGGTTACGTAGGTATGATTTGAAGTTGAACCCAGCCAAATGTGCATTTGGAGTACCTGCAGGGAAGTTACTCGGTTTCATAGTTAGTAGAAGAGGTATCGAGCTTGATCCTTCCAAGATCAAGACAATTCAAGACTTGCCTCCTCCAAAGACTAAGAAGGAAGTAATGAGTTTTCTGGGGAGACTGAATTACATCAGTCGATTCATAGCCCAATCAACGGTGATAAGTGAACCCATATTCAAGTTGTTACGAAAGAATGCGCCAACCAATTTGAGAACATTCTGTTTAACTCAAAAGGAGACAGCTGAGTGATTACCTAGTATATTGAGGAAAGCACCTGCTTTTCTCCTATGTTTTGTCGAGGGAAAGTATCGATGATAATCTGATTTGCTGAAACTCGATGATAATCTGATTTGCTTTCAGTATCATCATTTAAAGGGTCTCCTAGGCTTTTAATTACAAAAGCCTTTTCAAACCTATTTGCCCATTGGGCATCGGGTCTTGGCCCAAAATTTTCAATCCCTTTCTTTTGACCTTGCCTTCATTGAGTTGAGATAATGTGAAGCATGTGCTCCTGTCCTCACTACTTCTTCACGTGTGGATTCACATGTTTGGATAGTGTGTAATTCAAATTTCCATTGGACTCAGAGGTTCCCATGCACCCTGTCACCTCTTTGCTGACCAAAGCTTCCCCTCCTCTTTTATCGTAGGGTTTCTCTATAATCAGTTGTACAAATATAAGGTTTTCGTTTGGACCTTCATTAAAAATCTTGTTGGAGCTTCGATCCAAACTTGGATCCTGAAAATCTTTGCGTCATGTTTTAGCTCCACCACCTTAGGTACTGATACCTCGTCTCCTTTTACCTTTCATTCTTGCCCATTTAAGATGATTCTGAAGCTCATTTTCCTCCTCTGTCTTAATCCATCCACCGCAAAGATCGCCTAATTCTTAGAAAATCTTTTGGGACCAGAACTGTAATGGAAATCCTACCAACCTGATCCACACTTGCTTCAGATTACATGTTAGATAGCATTTGAAGTCGACGACGACCAGTTGAGTTGGAATTTGTGATACTTCCATAACCAGGTTCCTTTCACGATATGGTCAGTATCCTTCTTTGTGGGTAACTGATTTCGACCCATCTCATAGATGTTGACACCCTGAAGATGCTTGCAAGTTCTCGTGGACCATTGGAGAATCTCCGATAAGATGACATTTGGGATTTCCTCTGGTAGACTGCCAACCATACACCTAGCCAGAAACTCATTCTGGGTTCTGTCTGCTTCTTCAGAGATTACCAAAGAATTTCCTTGTCTGTGGGTTTTAGCCGCATTCATTTCTTTTGTGGTCCATTTGTTGTTTTTACATGCATATAGTAACCCCTCTTCTGTATTTCAATTATTAATGTCTCTGTCCTTTTCTTCTTAGCATTAATGAAATTAGTTATTTTGAAAGCAATTTCTAGCCACCCTGAGTTGAATGACCATTCAGGAAATGCTAATGTAGCGCCCGGATTTGTTAAAAATTCTGGAGTAAAAGAATTTTGAGGCATGATCATGAAATTTCCATCGTTTGATCCCTATGTGATAAAGATCAAATACCTTTTGGCTTCCACTTCCTCCCTTTATCTCTTTGTACTTAGCCAACAACTCTTGGGCCTTTCCCCTTAACTTCATCCTTTCTTCCTCTTCATTGCCCTCAGCTTGCATATCTTTTCCCTCAACTCACTCATATGTTGGTACACTTCATTGACTTAAGAGGGTGACGTAGGATGAAGGACATATTTATGATCATTAAACACAAGTGGTATTTGTTAGTTGTCCCCTCATGTTTGGTTGAACAATCATATTGCCAAGGTCTTTCGAGTAGCACATGACAAGCTTGCACTATATAACATAAGAATCTCATCTTGGTACTTCCCAATTTTGAACTTGATCAACACTTGTCTATGAATCCTCAATTCTCCACACTCAACCATTGAAGCTTGTAAGGTGTAGCATGCTTACTGGTAGGAAATTTCAAGAATCACTATAGTAGTGCTAGCAACGTTGGCACAACTCCTACTATCAATGATCAATGAACATAATCATATTTGATGAGGCACTTGGAGTGGAAAAGATTCTCCCTTTGACTTGGATCATCCATGGCCTTGCTTATCATAGCTCGCCTCACCAAATACATTGGTATGCTAAACCCTCCTTTTTTAGGCCAAGCTTCTTCAATTGGGGCCTTCCTAATTAAACAATCACGAGAGGTGACATCTTCTCCCTCACATGGGTCTGGTTCCTCATTTTCATCACCTTCAAATTCATCATCTTCTTTGGTTTCCTCTTCACAACCCTCAGAGATGTAGCTACCCCTTCACCGATATACGATTCCCCTATTTGAACTAGAACATTCAACTGATTGGAACATTCACACATCATATGACCTGATCCTCTACACTTGTGACATTGAATGCCTTTAGGAAATTTGGTTGGGTCCTTATTACTACCTTCATCTCTTGGTGGATACATTAAAATGTTAACATCTACCCTATGGTTTTTTCTCATAAGGCTTCTAGAGATCCTTATTCTTGTTCCAACCGAAAGATGTTTGAGCTTCTCCCTTGTTGTTTCTTCCAAGAATTTGAAGATGAAATACCCCTATACTTGGTACTTTATCCTCTTTGAGTTCCCGCTCTACCTCATTGGTTGCTTCGAAGATTTCATTCAATATGGCAAACTTGTGAATAGTCATCTACGTGGAAGCGAATAGTTGCATGCTCTCATTCTCGGTGTATTCTAGATTCAAGATCTAATTTTAAAACTCATCATAGTAAGCTGAAAATCAAACATACGCCATGTTCTATCTTTCTATGGAACCAAGAGAACTGGAACGGCGCACGGACTTATACTTTCTCTCACATAGCTCGTGTAAGGAGTTCCTCAACTTGCTCTTTGTAACTCTTTGGTGTCCTCCGAATTACTTCGACAAGACGACATATTTGGCAATTATGAGCCCAGCATGAAATCAATTTGGTGCTCAATTCCCCGAATATGGGGTAATCCACTTGGAAGCTCCTTTTGGAAGACATCCTCATAATCCTACTAAAGAAGGGAAATAGAATGGGGTAGAGAAGATCAAAGAACTTTTGGCTTCCACTTCCCCCTTTTATCTCTATGTACTTAACCAATAACTCATGGGCCTTTCCTCCAAACTTCCTTCTTTCTTCCTCTTCATTGCCCACAGCTTCCATTTGTTCTTTCTCAACTCACTCATCTTTTGATACACTTCATTGAATTGAGAGGGTGGCGTAGGATGAAGGACATATTTATGATCATCCTACAAAAGTGATATTTGTTAGTTCTCGCCTCTATGTTTTGTTGAACAATCATATTGCTAAGGTCTTATGAGTAGCTCATGACAAGCTTGCACTACATCACATAAGAATCTCATCTTGGTACTTCCCAATTTTGAACTTGATCAACACTTGTATATGAACCCTCAATTCTCCACACTCACTCAACCATTGAAGCTTGTAAGGTGTAGCATGCTTATGGGTAGGAAGTTCCAAGAATTTCACTATAGTAGTGCTAGCAACGTTGGCACAACTCCCACTATCAATGATCGATGAACATAATCATCTTTGATGAGGCACTAGGAGTGGAAAAGATTCTCCCTTTGGCTTGGATCATCCATGGCCTTGCTAATCATAACTCCCCTCACCACGTACATTGGTTCTCTGAACTCTCCTTCTTGAGGCCAAGCTTCTTCAATGCCTTCCTAATCAAACCATTAGAAGCGGTGACATCTTTTCTATCACATGGGTCTGGTTCCTCATCTTCATAACCTTCAAATTCATCCTCTTCTTGTTTTTCCTCTTCACAACCCTCCAAGATCTACCCCTTCACCAATACATAATGCCCCTCCTTGAACTAGCACATTCAACCGATTGGAACATTCACGCATCATATGGCCCGATCCCCTACCCTTGTGACATTGAATACCTTTAGGAAATTTGGTGGGGTCCTCTTGGTGGGTATATTAAAGTGTTAACCTCTACCCTATTGTTTCTGGAGTGGAAAGGATTCTCCCTTTGACTTGGATCATCCATGGCCTTGCTTATCATAACTCGCCTTTCCAAATTCATTGTTATGCTAAACTCTCCTTTTTTGAGGCCAAACTTCTTCATTGGGGCCTTTCTTATCAAACCATTAGGAGCGGTGACATATTTTCCCACATCGGTCTGGTTCCTCATCTTCATCACCTTCAAATTCATCCTCTTCTTGGGTTTCTTCTTCACAACCCTCCAAGATCTACCCCTTCACCAATATACAATTCCCCTCTACACTTGTGACATTGAATGCCTTTAGGAAATTTAGTTGGGTATTATTACATTCGTCTCTTGGTGGGTACATTAAAGTTTTAACCACTATGGTTTCTTCTCATAAGGCTTCTAGAGATCCTTATTCTTGTTCTAACCCGAAGATGTTTGAGCTTCTTCCTTGTTGTTTCTTCCAAGAATTTGAAGATGAAATACCCTTATACTTAGGTACTTTCTCCTCTTTGAGTTCCTGCTCTACCTCATTGGTTGCTTCAAAGATTTCATTCAATTTATCAAACTTGTGAATAGTCATCTTAGAAGAGATCTCGTTGTTCAACCCTACGTGGAAGCGAATAGCTGCATGCTCTTCATTCTCAGTGTATTCTAGATTCAAGATCTAATTTAAGTAGTAAGCTGACAATCAAACATACGCCATGTTATCTTTCTATGGAACCAAGAGAACTGGAACGGCGCACGGACTTATACTTTCTCTCACATAGCTCGTGTGAGGAGTTCCTCAACTTTCTCTTTGTAACTCTTTGGTGTCCTCCGAAAATTTGGTGCTCAATTCCTAGAAGAAAGGGTAATCCACTTAGAAGCTCTTTTTGGAAGATATCCTCACAATCCTGCTAAAGAAGGGAAATAGGATGGGGTAGAGAAGACTGATATTGGTTAGTTTGCAACAAATGATCCCTATGTGATAAAGATCAAAGAACTTTTGGCTTCAACTTCCTCCCTTTTATCTCTTTGTACTTAACCAACTTCATTGCCCTCGGATCCATTTGTTCTTCCTCAACTCACTCATCTTTTTTTACACTTCATTGACTTGAGAAGGTGACGTAGGATGAAGGACATATTTATGATCATCCAATACAAGTGATATTTGTTAGTTCTCCCCTCTATGTTTTATTGAACAATCATATTGCCAATGTCTTATGAGTAGCACCTGACAAGCTTGCACTACATCACATAAGAATCTCATCTTGGTACTTCCCAATTTTGAACTTGATCAACACTTGTATATGAACCCTCAATTCTCCACACTCACTCAACCACTGAAGCTTGTAAGGTGTAGCATGCTTATGGGTAGGAAGTTCCAAGAATTTCACTATAGTAGTGCTAACAACGTTGTCACAACTCCCACTATCAATGATCAATGAACCTAATCATCTTTAATAAGGCACTTAGAGTGGAAAAGATTCCCTTTGACTTGGATCATCCATGGACTTGCTAATCATAACTCGCCTAACCTTGTACATTGGTTCGCTGAACTCTCCTTGAGGCCAAGCTTCTTTAAACCATTAGAAGCGGTGACATCTTTTCTATCACATGGGCCTGGTTCCACATCTTCATCACCTTCAAATTCATTCTCTTCCTGGGTTTCCTCTTCACAACCCTCCAAGATCACCCCTTCACCAATATATAATTCCCCTCCTTGAACTAGCACATTCAACCAATTGGGACATTCACGCATCATATGAGCCCATCCTCTACACTTGTGACATTGAATGGCTTTAGGAAATTTTGTTGGGTCCTTATTACTTTCCTCTCTTGGTGGGTACATAAAGTTTTCACCACTACCCTATGGTTTCTTCTCATAAGGCTTCTTCTAGAGATCCTGATTCTTGTTCCAACTCGTAGATGTTTGAGCTTCTCCCTTTCTCCTTACGTAGTTTGATCATTAAATACCCTTGTTCTCATGTGCTTTCATCTCTTTGAGTTCCTTCTCTACCTCATTGGTCGCTTCGAAGATGTCATTCAATTTAGCTAACTTGTGAATAGTCATCTTAGAAAAAAATTTCCTTGTTCAACCCTATGTGGAAGTGAATAACAACATGCTCTTCATTCTCGGTGTATTCTAGCTTCAAGATCAAATTTTGGAACTCTGACAATCAACACACATGCGCCATGTTCCAACTTTTCATCACCTTAAAATTCATCCTTCTCTTGGGAATCCTCTTCACAATCCTTCAAGATCTACCCCTTCACCAATATACAATTCCCCTCCTTGAACTAGCACATTCAATCGATTGGGACATTCACGCATCATATGACCCCATCCTCTACACTTGTGACATTGAATGCCTTTAGGAAATTTGGTTGGGTCCTTATTACCTTCCTCTCTTGGTGGGTACATTAAAGTTTTCACCACTACCCTATCGTTTCTTCTCATAAGGCTTCTTCTAGAGGTCCTGATTCTTGTTCCAACTCGTAGATGTTTGAGCTTCTCCCTTTGTTCTTGCGTAGTTTGATCATGAAATACCCTTGTTCTCATGTGCTTTCATCTCTTTGAGTTCCTTCTCTACCTCATTGGTCGCTTCGAAGATGTCATTCAATTTAGCTAACTTGTGATAGTCATCTTAGAAAAAATCTCCTTGTTCAACCCTACATGGAAGTGAATAACGACATGCTCTTCATTCTCGGTGTATTCTAGCTTCAAGATCAAATTTTTGGAACTCTGACAATCAACACACATGCGCCATGTTCCAACTTTTCATCACCTTCAAATTCATCCTCTTCTTGGATTTCCTCTTCACAATCCTCCAAGATCTACCCCTTCACCAATATACAATTCCCCTCCTTGAACTAGCACATTCAATCGATTGGGACATTCACGCATCATATGAGCCCATCCTCTACACTTGTTACATTGAATGCCTTTAGGAAATTTGGTTGGGTCCTTATTACATTCGTCTCTTGGTGGGTAAATTAAAGTTTTAACCACTACCCTATCGTTTCTTCTCATAAGGCTTCTAGAGATCCTTATTATTTCCAACCCCATGATGTTTGAGCTTCTTCCTTTGTTCTTACTTCCAAGAATTTGATGATGAAATACCCTTGTACTTAGGTACTTTCATCTCTTTGCGTTCTTGCTCTATCTCATTGGTCGCTTCGAAGATGTCATTCAATTTAGCGAACTTGTGAATGGTCATCTAAGAAGAGATCTCCTTGTTCAACCCCACCACCTGGAAGCGAATATCGGCATGCTTTTCATTCTATGTGTATTCTAGCTTCAAGATCAAATTTGGAACTCATCATAGTAAGCTGACAGTCAACACACATGTGCTATGTTCCATCTTTCTTTGGAACTAAGAGAACCGGAACGACGAACGAACTCATACTTTCTCTCACATATCTTCCCTTGTTGAGTATTTCCTCAACTTGCCTTTGTAACTCTTTGGTGTCCTCCGGATTACTTCGATAAGCCACGACTTATTTGGCAATTGTGAGCCCAAAATGAAATCAGTTTGGTGCTCAATCCCCTGAAGAGGGGTTAATCCACTTGGAAGCTCCTTTGGGAAGACATCCTTATAATACTGCAAAAGAAGGGAAATTGAATGTGGTAGAGAAGAATGAGATTGGTTAGTTTGCAACACATGATCCCTATGTGATAAAAATTAAAGAACTTTTGGCTTCCACTTCCTCCCTTTATCTCTTTGTACTTAACCAACAACTCTTGGGCCTTCCACTGAACTATAGTAGCAACTCTTGGAAGCTCCTTTGGGAAGACATCCTCATAATACTACAAAAGCATGCTTATTGGTAGCAAATTTCAAGAATTTCACTATAGTAGTGCTAGCAACATTGGCACAACTCCCACTATCAATAATGAACATAATCAACTTTGATGAGGCACTTGCAGTGGAAAAGATTCTTGGCCTTGATAATCATAACTCGCCTCACCACATAGATTGGTACGCTGAACACTCCTTCTTGAGGCCAAGCTTCTCTAATTTGGGCCTTCCTAATCAAACCATTAGAAGCGGTCGCATCTTTTCTATCACATGGGTCTGGTTCCAAATCTTAATCACCTTCAAATTGATCCTCTTCTTGGGTTTTCTCTTCACAACCCTACCCCTTCACCAATATATAATTTCCCTCCTTGAACTAGCAAATAGAACCGATTGAGACATTCACGCATCTGACCCCATCCTCTACACTTGTGACATTGAATGCCTTTAGGAAATTTGGTTGGGTCCTTATTACCTTCCTCTCTTGGTGGGTACTTTTGAGTATTTCCTTCAAAGGGATTCTTCTCATAAGGCTTCTAGAGATCCTTAAACTGATTCCAACCCGAAGATGTTTGTGCTCCTCCTTGGTTCTTACTCCAAGAATTTGAATGTGGAATACCCTTGTACTAAGTACTTTCTCCTCTTTGAGTTCCTGCTCTACCTTATTGGTCGCTTCAAAGATGTCATGCAAGCTAGCAAGCTTGTGAACAGTCATCTTAGAAGAGTCCCCTTGTTCAACCGTACGTAGAAGCGAAAAACGACATGCTCTTCATTGTAGGTGTATATCTTCAAGATCAAATTTTGGAACTAATAATAGTAAGTCGCAACACTTTTGCTTCCTTGCCTCAAGTTGTACAACTTAGCAAGTTATTTTTTGCGATACCTTTCCGGCACACACTTGACTCTCATAAGGGCTTTCAATCCGGTCCATGGGTGCGGGGTCCATCTTGAAGTACTAGTCAACCTTTTCATGTATTCCCACCACGTAATAGCAAACCCTTCAAATTAAGCAATGGCAAAACAACTCTTCTTGACCTCGGTCAAATCATTGGAAGATTATTCCGCAATGCAACTTCGATTCTAGATAAGCATCGAGATTGCATTCCCCTTTGAAAGGTGGATATAGTCTTGATAGAGTCATTCCAACATCTCGGCCTCCATTTCCACGTTGGTCCCCATAATAGTTTCCTTGTCCCTCCCCCACTTTGTTGTTGTTGTAGTAACCTCTTTCGACTTTTCTTGATATTGGTTACCATGTTCTTCTGTCAATTCTTGACCATACTCTTGATTGGCATAAGATTCCCTTTTGTTCTCCACTTTGAGGTTGGTTTCCATATTGTCTTATACCATGTGGTACCGTGCCAAACCATCCTTGTCCTCTCTATCCCATTTGACCTCTTGGAGCTTCATTCGATGGCTCTACTTCACCTTCACCTTCATATCTCCCTTTGTTTAGTGGTGCTTGGTAAGGTCGGTTTTGGTTTGGTGGAGCTTCTTGATTAAGTTTAAACTAGAATGATCGATTGGTATTTTGGATATTGGAAGTGAAACTTATTGGTATTGGATTGAATGCTTGATGGAAGGCTCAGAGTGTGACAATAGGAGAAATAGTGTGATCGTGCCCACTTGTGGAAGCACGAAAAGTAGCTTGTGGGGTGAAATTAGTAGAGTTAATTCGACCCTCCACATTGTTCATTCTATCCTCTATCTTTGACACATTACCCTTCGTGGTGGCCATTTGTCCTTCCATGTTCTCAATCCTCCAACCCATATTAGTAATTGCCTCCATTATAGATTCCAAAGTAATCCTTTCGTAAGTGGTTGGGTTTCACTTCCGTTTCCACGGTACCTAGCAATAAGACAACTCAACAAAAAGAATAAGCAATGTTAGCGTGAGTAAATTGAACTCACAATCACTCGTGTGTATACACCTTTGATTGACTATCAAATTGACTCGACTTAGGTTGAAGATTGCTTATACTCGGTTGATCACGAAGTGTCAATTTCTACTCTTGGCCGGAAAAGATTTTTGTTTCAAGAAAGACGGATGACCTGATTAAAGCAAAACAAAACTGGATAAAAAGTTTAACTATGACATAAAACTAATAAAAGCATGGAAAGAAGTGGCACTAACAAAGATGAGAATTCAAGAACCAATAATTAACAAGTAGATCAATTACGATTTGAAAAGTAGTTTAGGAATCATGAAAATGAATGATAATCAAGAAAAGGAAACTAAGGAATTAGAACCTGAGATTAGGGGCATAAAATGAGTTTCCGATCTCCAAATGCATTATTTTCTTTGCAAAAGTTGAAGTTCAACTCGCCAACTTGAAGTTTAGCTTTCCAAAATTTGCAAAGTGTTGATGCAATTTGTTGATTAGAGGGTCAATTCGGCGATTCTCACTTTTGGATTTCAGCGAGCAGAGTCGGGCTCGCCGAAAGCTCCAATGAGTGCATCTGAAGACCTTCGAATTTTGTGCTTTTGTGCTTTTGTGCTTTTGTGGTCCATTTGTACTTTTTCCTTTATTTCTTACCCCTTTTGGTAAATTCCCTTTTATACCAACACTTATCCACTTTCTCTGTCCTTTCGTTTTGGATTAAAACACCCTTTTTGAAGATTTCTTCTTCTTGAAGATTTCAATTATCTTTCAGTGAATGGCTTGGTGCTATCCTAATTGCATCAGTCAATGTGGTCATATACATGTTAATTTCCCATACTAGGAAGTTGGGTATAAAAACCTAAGGTGACCTTAGGCCTTTAGTTTGTTTGTTTGTTTCCTGGAATGTACGGGGCCTTCTGTAGGACTTCACAAAGGTTAGTATTGTGGAGGTTATTTATGCACCTTTATGTTGTTGATTATAGTTAATTTGTGGTGTTTTGTGTGCCTAAATTTTGTTGGTTTAATTTCTTTTGTGGCATTGCTATGTAAATTTTATTATTGTCGAGGGGATTTGTTGTTTTTCGTGTGATTTATTTATTAGGAGAAATGTATTTAAGGGCCTAATAGATCTTGTAGCATCTTTATTGTGGCATTAGCATGAAACTTGTGCATAAAAGTGTAGTCGAGTCATTTTGTTGCCCCAGAAGTGTTTGTGTAACAACGCGTAAATGTGATTGATTAATGTTGTACACAAGTGAAAATGTTAAGAATGTGACAACTATAACGGGGGTGTCATGTAACTTTTAAGCTCCACTATCATACATGCGAGGATATAATATTGCATAAACTAATAAATTCACATACATTTTTTGTATGATTGATCTACCGAAACTCCTTATAGACATTTTATCCATAACAGGAATCCTATTAGAAATAATATAGCGAGGGTGATCTACGTATGATAGTATAAATTCAATAAGTATATGTGTCACATACTATAAGCTTTAACTGATGGGGGATTCTGTTTATAAATTAACTAAGGGAAAGGGTGGCAAACCTGGAGGCGTAATGCATCCTTAACTGATCAGAAGTCTCCTACATCGCATTTAATTTTTTTGTTTGTTTGTTTTAGCTTGTCATGTTTCGCATGTGTACAGGACTATGGAACTTGAAGCTGGTTGTATCATGAATGTTCCTTGAGAATAGGATTAGAAGATAATTTTTCAGAGGAAGTGTAAAACAGAATTAGAAAAGCATTCAATAGAGTATGCATCTTCTATGTAGCATATGCAACCATTTTAACTAACAGTTTGCTTTGCCTCGAGGTTGATTTCACGGGGTGCTTCTGGGGTTATTTTTATCCTATAATCTCTTGATTATCGCATATAGGGTCTATGCAAAACGACTTCTCTACCCCAAGATATGTGTAATTTATTTACACTGTTTGCTTTTTCAAACCTCACTTTTTGGGGTAACATCGACTATTTTGTTGTTGTTGTGTGTGTAAGTGCGCATTTTGCAAATTGATATGGTTGGTTTATGATAGTTACAATTTTGGGTGTTCTTTGTTGAATGCTTTTTTATTACCAGTGGAAACAACTACTTGTTTTAATAATATCTTCTATACTTGAATTCTATGATCGTTTTTAGAGTTTGATTCTAAATTAATAGTTTAAATGCTTGTGCCATGACTTTTGTGTGAAATATCAGGATAGAGAATCTTCATATCCTTTGGCATCTTGATCTCTATATTGTGTAGAGAAGTTAGGGTGGTTCGTAAAATTCTGGCACATCATAGTGTTCTCTGAGAATGCAAAAAAAAATGCTTAATATTTATCTTTTTCAATCGACGAGTGAAGAATTGCAATTATGCAGGTCTTCCTGAACTTCTCTCAACACTTCTCTCAGGTATCATGCCACCGTGAAGCTCTCCCTTGAAACTTATTATTTAACTGTTTCTATTGATATTGTTTTGGATTGTTCTATTTTAGTTTTTGATTTGTAGTTTGTAGCTTCTTAACAATCATTGATTGCTTGTAAGTGTTCTATTGGCGTTGATTGTGACGAAGTTTGAGTAGTCGTTCCTGAATAGATGCATGAGGTTTCCTAATAATGGATTAGTTGACGACTTTCTTAAGGGCAAAATAATCGTCATTGTGGGAAGGTTTTGACTTGGTTGGTACTAAGAGCTTAGTCATGCACGTGAATGTTGAGAATACCCCCCCCCCACCATTTTTAAATGGTTGAGCATGTTATGAATGATTTGTGACAACTCTTACAATTCCTATTATGACTTTTAATTTGTTAGCGGTTAAATTGTTCAATGCTGCTTGTAGTTTGAAAAGGAAGTAAGATTTTGAACCATCTTGATTGATTTGCAGGCCATGTGTGGTGAGTTATTGAATATTTCCGTGTGTTCGCTATTGTTACCTAGAACTTTCCCGGTTGGTCTTGATTGAGTTTGGTTGGAGAAACGATCATAGGCTTTCTTTGATGTTCTTGAAGTCCACTTGGCTTAAAAATCCCACCTTTGCGCTAAAGATATCCTTAGTTGTCCCCTTTGAGCCTAATCCTTTTTATTGGCAACCATATTACAATCCTTATCCTTTTTGAGAAAGTAACCCTCTTTTGAACCCTTTCGTCCTTGAACATGTGGTTGTGAAAGCTGAGGCTTTTATGCTAAGTTGTTGGTGTTATGAGAAATTCATTAAAGGGATGCTTACAACGTGAGGGCTTGATAGAAAAATAAAAAAAAATTAGAAGAGAGAAATTGAGGGTTTGATGGGAAGTCTTAAAAAAAGAAAAAGCTTTGAAAAAAAGGAAAGAAAATGAATAAATGAGACTTGAATCCTCCAAAAGTTGAAAATGTTGTATGTGGGGCATCTAGAGTGGAAATAAGAAAAGGATAATGAAAAATAGTGTGGAATGCCCATGGGTTTGAAAAGTGAGAGTTGGATGGGAAGTCTTAAAGAAAGAAAATCTTTGAAAAAGAAAGAAAATGAATAAATGAGTTGAATCTTCCAAAAGTTTAAAATGGTTGTATGTGGGACATCTAGAGTGGAAATAAAAAAAGCATAATGAAAAAAAGTGTGGAATGTGCATGGGTTTGAAAAATGAAGAAAAGTGGTGAAAGTTGGAAATGATGAGTTGTTGTGTAGTGTTCAAGGAGGGTGTAGCCACTTATACCTAAATGATATCCTAACCTTTCCTAAGCCTATATTACAAGCTTAACAAATTTCTTTGATATTTCTAACCAAATGGAGTTGAGTCAATAATGATTGAAAATATGGGCAAGCCTATGGTGTGACATGTGTATACATGAGATGTTTCTTTTTGAGTGTGAGTGTTGCGTTTTTGTTGTCCCATGTCTTGTTTATATGTGTGTGCGGTTTTGGGGCACTTCTTTCATGTGAGGGAATGTAAGTTGAAAAAGTAGTGATTTTGAAAATTCCTAATTGAGTCAAGTGAGCATGTGAAAGTGTTAATGAGTTGAGTCATCTTTTGAATTTGAGTTGTTGTCACTTAAATGATTCTTGGTTTTTAAAAATGTAATGAGAATGCGAGGATTTCTTATGTGAAAAAAGTTTGCATGAGGACTATTTGTTAGTACCAACCGGAGCCATTACCTTTGTGCTTAATTGGGAAAGGGAAGTTGATTTGTGGTGTGTCTTGAAATATGAGCCTCCGAACGTTACTAAGAGTTGGGTATTTTTATTAACGAGCTCTGCGTACTCTGTTAACTTGTTTTGAGGGTGATTTGAGCGTCATCAGTTATTTAAGATTTTTGTAAAAAGTTCTAAACATGTGTGTATATTACTTCCTAGTGATGCAAATATCCCGCTTCTTTTCATTGTTGTGGAGACTCAAACAGTTTGATCAAATTGCACTGGCAGTTTGTTTTCCTAATCTGTTACAGCCCCATCAGCGCATATGTATGCATGATTAAGAGATCGTTCTTTCTCATCTAATACTGAATGAGATGAAGGTTTGGGTGAACTATCAAACATGTATACACTTAGCTTTCATGTGGCAGAATTTTTATCATCTTGATTTGCGTGTATCATTATTAGGTGGAAGTTTATATTAAATGAAATGGCAACCTGTTTGGAAGATAAAGATGAATGAGTTTCGAATCTTGCCCAAACTTTCTTTTATGGGTTGTGAAAGAAAAGGTAAGCATATTTTTCCGAACTTTTCTTTCATCAGTTCCCTAATAAAGAAGTTCATCTATCTAATCTCTTTCTAGTATTTCTTTTGGTGTGCACTTCACATAAATGGTTGTTTTCCTTTACACTAATGTTTGGTGGGAACTTTTGCATGTTCCCACTTTTTATTAAGTTCCAACTTCTTTCATTTTTTCCTGACCTTCAATTAGGAGGAACAAAGGTATTTTAGACTGGCTCCTCTCGTAAAGTTAGTTATTAGGGTATATAATTCTAAGATTGTCATAGATCCAAGTGGTACTTTTTGATTATTGCAACTCTGTATTACTACACATGATCCTTTTTCTAAGAAAGTGTTCTTCTGCAGTTTTTTCTCGAACAAAGTATGCATCGAAACAGACACGTGGGAAATTTGGTCTTTGCATTAAGATAGTACGTTGAGCAATTGGTCTTGACCTGATCATCTGATGTTCTTTTGATTCTTCTTTTTTTTAATCTTTTTTTATTTGTATTATATTCCCTGTCTTGTTTCTGTTCTCTGTTATAGGAGGTGAGTGCGAAGGTGGTGGATTATTTCTTTGGAATAATAGAATATTTTTGTACTGTTTGCAATCCAGTGATCTTTTCATGTCGTTCTTCTTTCCATTTTACTTGTTCTCATCTTGACCTCAATGGATTTAAATTACTTGTACCATAATTTGAAAATTTATCCTTTTCTCTCATTTTAACTTTATTCTAATGTTATAATCACACATTAGTTTGATGATTTTGGATGTCTTATAATTTTAACTTTTTCTAATGTTATAATCACATATTAGTTTGATGATTTAAGATTTCAATGAAGTGATATTCGCATTTGAGTGATATATTATCTGTAACTGAAGCTGTACTATCTAAGGTGCAGTGTGAGCTGCAATATGAGGTATGTACTGCACCTAAGCAAGGTGCATGACATTTATTCATATGGAAACTCTGCCAAGTCTAAATTCTCAACAGTTGCATTATTATTTATTGGTAGAATTAAGTCAACTGTTGCTTACACTGACTGTTAATCATATAATTATAATGCTTTACTTCAAGAAAAAGATGCTTTCCTCAATGTGACAACTTAGATTGTATCTGAACTAAGAAAAATAATGGAGATGTTCCAGGAGAAATGGCTTGATTGAGAAGCAGAATAGAAAAATGCAGAAAAACCAAAGGATTAGTGGAAAAGATAAATGAATGCAATCAAAGGGTAATTCCAAAAAAAGGAGAAACAAAGTTGTATATTCTCCATAGAGCTATAAATAAAATTTTTAGTTTTTAAGAAAATATTACTTTGTTAATTTATTTTGATAAAGTGAAGTTACTATTCGTGAAGGTCTTGAACTTTTCTCAGGTAATTCAAACAAGTGTTTTTTTTTGGAAATTTGAACTAAGGCTTAGGGTTTCCTGTATTCTTCCACCTTGGAGCTCTCCCTTGAATCTTATTGTTTAAATGTTGATTAATTTGCAGGTGTGCAAGATTGAGGCTGAGTTTTCTGATTGGTTCTTTAACACTCTTTAAGCATGTTCCTAAGGCTACCAAGTACGTCAACATTATAGTAAGTGTTGGTTAGTTTCATCTTATGCTCAACTAAGATAATTTTTTTCTATCAAACTGCTTCCTAATGACATTTTCCTTCTCAATCTTTTCCGTGTTGATTTGTAGTTTGTAGCTTCTTTGTTTTTTTTTTGATAATAAGATTTGGATTAACGATGCCCGATGATGGATAGAGAGTGACGTCCTTCGTAAGGTTAAATCATCAATTTCTTGTGAATATTTGATTGGCGTTGATTGTGTCTAAGTTTTGAGTAGCCATTCCTGAATAGATTCAACGTCATTTTGGGAATCTTTTGACATGGTTGGTACTAAGAGCATAGTGATGCATGTGAATCATGAGCATACCTCTCGGTTTTTAAAAAGTTGAGCATGTTATGAATGATTTGTGAAAACTCTTACAACTCTTTTTGTGACTTTTGATTCGTTAGCAGTTAAAATGTTCAATGTTACTTGTATTTTGAAAAGGAAGTAAAATTTTGAACCATTTTGATTGATTTGCAAGCCATGTGTGGTGAGTTATTGACTAATTAATGCCTTATGTTCGCTTTTGTCACCTAGAACTTGCCCAACTGGTCTTGAAATGTTGGTCTTGATTGAGTTTGGTTGGAGAAGGATTTCTTTGTTGTTCTTGAAGTCCACTTGGCCTAAAAATTCATTGAACTGATGCTTACCACATCTCCTTGATAGAATAAAAAGAATATAAAAATAGAAAAGAGAAATTGAAGGTTGGATAAGAAGTTTTAAAGAAAGAAAATGCTTTGAAAAAGAAAGAAAGAAAATGAACAAATGAGACTTGAATCCTCTAAAATTTGAAAATCGTTGTATATGGGGCATCTAGAGTAGAAATATGAAAAGAATAATGAAAAGAATGTGTGGAATGTGCATGGGTTCAAAAAGTGAAGAAAAGTGGAGAAAGATGGAAAAGATGAGTTGTTGTGTAGTGTTCAAGGAGGGTGTAGTCACTTATACCTAAATGATATCCTCACCTTTCCTAAGCCTATATAACTAGCTTAACAAATTTCTTTGAGATATCTAACCAAATGGAGTGGAGTCAATAATGATTAGAAATATGGATAAGCCTATGATGTGATATTTGTGTACATGATATGATTCATTGTGAGTGTGAGTGTTGCATCTTTGTTGTCCCATGTCTTGTTTATATGTGTGTGCGGTTTTGGCACAATTCTTTCTTATGTTGTCAAATAAAGGTAGTATATTTACCCAACTTTTTTTTCATTAGTTGCTCATAAAGAAGTTCATCAATCTAATCTCTTTCTAGTCTTTCTACTATTGAGCTTCTTTCATATGTTATTGTGTTTCGGTGTGCACATCACATAATTCTGTTGTTTTCCTTTACACTTAATGTTTAGTGGGAACTTTTTTTCATGCACCCGTTCTTTGTTAAGTTCAAACTTCTTTCATATTTTCTTGACCTTCAATTAGGAATGTTCCTCACATTCATATTATGCCTTCTTTTAAGGAATGTTCCTCATAATCATATACATATAAAACGGGAAAACAAAGACCGGTCGCATAGTGCTGAATCCAGATTTTCTTTCATTTTTCATTTGACTTTCAATTAGGATGAACAAAGGTATTTTAGACTGCCTCCTCTTGTTTAGATATTAGAATATATTTTCCTAAGATTGTCATAGACCAAGTGGAAACTTTTTGATTATTGTAACTCTGTATGTAACACATGATCCTTTTTCTAAAGAAGTGTTCATTTGCAGTTTTGTCTTGAACAAAGTATGAAACAGACACGTGGGAAATTTGGTCTTTGTGCCTATATAGATGGTAAGTTGATCAAATTGTCATGATCTGATCAACTGTCCTTCTTCTGATTCTACTTTTTGAGTCTTAGTTATTTGTGTTACATTCCCTGTCTTGTTTCTGTTCTCTGTTGCGATGGTGGTG
>NC_028647.1:19571562-19575266 GCF_001406875.1 Solanum pennellii
ATAAAGAAGTTCATCAATCTAATCTCTTTCTAGTCTTTCTACTATTGAGCTTCTTTCATATGTTATTGTGTTTCGGTGTGCACATCACATAATTCTGTTGTTTTCCTTTACACTTAATGTTTAGTGGGAACTTTTTTTCATGCACCCGTTCTTTGTTAAGTTCAAACTTCTTTCATATTTTCTTGACCTTCAATTAGGAATGTTCCTCACATTCATATTATGCCTTCTTTTAAGGAATGTTCCTCATAATCATATACATATAAAACGGGAAAACAAAGACCGGTCGCATAGTGCTGAATCCAGATTTTCTTTCATTTTTCATTTGACTTTCAATTAGGATGAACAAAGGTATTTTAGACTGCCTCCTCTTGTTTAGATATTAGAATATATTTTCCTAAGATTGTCATAGACCAAGTGGAAACTTTTTGATTATTGTAACTCTGTATGTAACACATGATCCTTTTTCTAAAGAAGTGTTCATTTGCAGTTTTGTCTTGAACAAAGTATGAAACAGACACGTGGGAAATTTGGTCTTTGTGCCTATATAGATGGTAAGTTGATCAAATTGTCATGATCTGATCAACTGTCCTTCTTCTGATTCTACTTTTTGAGTCTTAGTTATTTGTGTTACATTCCCTGTCTTGTTTCTGTTCTCTGTTGCGATGGTGGTGAATTATGTCTTTTGAATAAAAGAATATTTTTGTACTGTTAGAATACTTCAACCAGTGATTTTGCCTGTAATTCTTCTATCTATTTTACTTCTTCTAATCTAGACTTTAATGGATGTCAGCATGTACAATAATTTAAGAATCTATCATTTTCTCTCAAATTCTACAAGAATTGATTTGGTCCAAGATAAGTACATGACTTTCCATTGAAATTACAGCTTCCATGAACAGTAAAAATTATACCTCATTTTGTTGGATGGATATTGATATTTACAAGTATGAGATGACTTAGAAATAGAAAGCTAAATTTAAGAATGCATGGTAACACAGGATTATATTGTTTTTGTTTTCCAAGGTATATTACTGTATTACGCCTTCTCTTCAGGAATGTTCCTCACATTCATAGACATGAAAAATAGGAAAATGAAGACTGGTGGCATGGTGCTGAAATCCAGATTGTCATCGAAAGGAACTGGACAACGTACTGAGTATGTAGTTCTTGAATAATTGTGACAGAAGTTCTCCTAAGTTTCACCTCATTCATGCGTTGAAAGCAAACTTAGTCAATTATTCACCTTCTATATTCTGATTTTTTTCTGTGTTTACATCCAAAGTCAATGCATTATATGCGACAAATGCCTGTCATCACGCCCTATGCCCAATTCCTTCTCCAATTCATATCAGATTGTCCTGAGTACTTTCTGTATCTCCCCTCCGCCCCTTCACCTCTCTCCCTTCTCTTCTCCCCTTTGTTTAATTAATTTGTGTGTGCAAGCTACAAGCATGTCCACAATTTTTAGTTCGTAAAATATGTGTTGTATTCTTTGGTTACTTTACTTTTGAATTGATTGAAGGAAAAATGTGCTTATAAGCTTCACCAGAAGAACATATATTATGCCTTCAGTTCCTCTTGAGACCAAGTACCATCCATCTGCTATGGACATATTTCTTATCAAACGGCTTATAACAGAAACATCAATACAGACTCTTTTGCATTTCTCCTTCAGCATGAATTTGTAAACATTGGGCAGTCTAGAGGCACTCTTTAAGCATGTTCCTAAGGCTACCAAGTACTTCAACACTATAGTAAGTATTGATTAATTTTGTGTTATGCTCAATTACAATCTAAGATCATTTTTTCTATCAAAATACTTCCTACTGACATTTGCCTTCTTAATCTTTTCTCTGTTGATTATTGTAAACGTGCAAAAATATTTTTGCTTTGGTGGTCCCTCGTATTCTCTTTTGATATTTTACTATGTGGACGCACACAGTCTCATTTTTAGTTGGGAGTTCCTCCCTTGTACTCATTTTGTTGATTATTTTTGCATACTCCGATTGTGCCCTTGTCGGGCGTACTTTTCCTTGTTATGGATTGGTGTGCCTTGCTGGATGATGGATAGAGAGAGACGTCCTTCTTAAGGTTAAATCATCTATTGCTTGTGAACGTTGATTGACATTGATTGTGGCAAAGTTTGAGTGACCGTTCCCGAATAGATTCATGAGGTTGCCTGATGATGCATTGGTTGACAGCTTTCTTAAGACCAAAATCATCGTCATTTTGGGAATGTTTTGACTTGGTTGGTAGTAAAAGCATAGTCTTGCATGTGAATCGTGAGCATAAGATTTTGAATGGTTTTGACAACTCTTAACAACTCTTTTTGTGACTTTTGATTCGTTAACGGTTAAAATGTTCAATGCTTCTTGTATTTTCAAAAGGAAGTAAGATTTTGAACCATTTTGATTGATTTGCTGGTCATGTGTGGTAAGTTACTGAATAATGCCTTGTGTTTGCTTTTGTCACCTAGAACTTGCCCGGCTAGTCTTGTCACCTACCTTTTCTTTTATCTGTTGCTAATAAAGAAGTTCTTCTATCTAATCTCTCTCTAGTCTTTCTACTATTGAGCTTCTTTCATCTGTTATTGTGTCTTTCTGTGTGCACATACATAATAATGTTGTTTTCCTTCACACTTAATGTTTAGTGGGAACTTTTACATGTTCCCATTTTTTGTTAAATTCCAGCTTCTTTCATTTTTTCTTGACCCTTCAATTAGGAATGTTCCTCACGTTCATATTATTGTACGACACCTTCTTTTCAGGAATGTCCCTCACATTCATATACATGTAGAACGAGAAAACAATGACCGGTGGCATGGTGCTGAAATTCAGATTTTCTTGACCTTCAATTAGGCTGAATAAAGGTATTTTAGACTGGCTCCTCTTGTTTAGTTATTAGGATATATTTTTATAAGAGTGTTTTAGATCCAAGTAGAAACTTTTGATTATTGAAACTCTGTAAACATGATCCTTCTTCTAAGGAAGTGTTCTTCTGCAGTTTGGTCTTGAACAAAGTATGAAACAGAGATGTGGGAAATTTGGTCTTTGTGCATAGATGGTACATTGAGCAATTGGTTTTGATCTGATCATCTGACATTCTTCTAATTCTACTTCTTTGAGTCTAAAATATTTGTGTTATATTCCCTGTCTTGTTTCTGTTCTCTGTTACCGGAGGTGGGCGAGGGAGGTGGATTATGTCTTTGGAATAAGAGAATATTTTTGTACTTTTAGAATGCTTCTTCCAGTGATTTTTGCCTGTAGTTCTTCTTTCTATTATACTTGTTCTCATTTAGACCTAAATGGATGTCAGCATGTACCATAATTTATGAATTTATCCTTTTCTCTCATTTCTACAGGCATTGATTTGGTCCAAGATGAGTATAGGACTTCCCATTTAGATTACATCTTCCATGAATAGTGAAAATTATACCTCATTTTGTAGGCTGGATATTGATATTTACAGTATGAGATGACTTAGAAAAAGAAAGCTATATTTAAGATGCATGGTAACACATGATTATATTGTTTTTGTTTTCAAAGTTATATTACTGTATTACGCCTTCCATTCAGGAATGTTCCTCACATTGAATACATGAAAAAGGGGGAAATAAGAACTGGTGGCATGGTGCTCGTCGCTGACCCAGAACGCTTCATTTCAAAAGGTAATATTTGTTTCTGTTTGTGTCTTTGTTTTTTTTT
>NC_028647.1:19586255-19598695 GCF_001406875.1 Solanum pennellii
GAACACAAACGGGACACACAAGAATTTAACGTGGTTCGGTTTCCCTACTCCACGACTGTAACAGGAGGATTTTATTTCACTTGTGCTACTATGGAATTACAAATACAAGGATCATATTTATAGGAAAGCCAAATGGTTAACCTAGGGTTTCAGTAATGGGTCGGGCCGGCTCACAAGCCTCCACAAAGCCCAACAAGAGATAGGATCTCCTTTGCCATAAATTCTTATGAATTAGTTTAGAATAAATTAATCAGATAAGGAGGGCTTTTTTTAATATCATTACCAAATAGGTAAAATTCAACTTCTCTAAGAATAATAAAGCTAACCTCTAGAATTCAAATTTGAATTTACATCTATTGACAAACCATATGATAAATCCAGACGTTTTGTTTTGTTTTAGGTTTATTTTACGTGTGACAAATCAAAAGAAGTGGTGGATCTTATATGTACATAGATTTGGCTTTTCAATTTGTTGTTGTTTTGTTTCTTTTTCCTTCAATTATGTGGCCCTTGTGACGGTTTGGGATAGTTTGTACTATGTTATTCATTCTTTTTGATTGATAAAGATTGTGTTCTGGACAAAATTTAACTCATTTACTAGAACCTGTTATATCTCAATATCTCATACAGACCAAAAATTTCTATGGAAAACAAAAAATGTAAAAAAAACGCTAATAAGATACAGTAGACTAAAACGACTGAAACTTTAATAATGACATTTAGTGAAAATATAATGTACATATGCACAATAACTTTAACACAATTTACACAAAAAACAAGGTTGTTAAACAATCCTTTCTTACCCCACTGTGTACATAGAGTTCACCTATCCAACACGGCTAAATATTTTTGAGATTGCAGTCATATGCAAAGCAATATAAAAATAATGCAAAAGTTGTAGGTACTCTAAATAATGAAAAAGAAATCCATGTCATATACTTTACATGTTTAGGGGTTGTGATGAGTTGAATAAAATTTACGTAACTTGTATTCTACTATCTTGTTATTGACCTGTACTTTACACACAAGATCTATATAACACAGATTTTTATGCATGAAGACTCTACGTGTGAACTGAATTTGGGACTTTTGTTCATTCTGTGCTATGACGGTTCTATTTGGTGCTTGTTGCGGTTTTGGGTGTGATGATTTAATCTGGTGTTATATTTTTGTGTTTAGTCTTGACTTTTGGTTGAATATTTCTTTTTCGTCTGATGTGGCATGTTGAAATGTATAAATATTCCTATTTGATGGCTGTTTTTCTAATTCATGACATATGACTGTACATCTAAACTGAGTTTTAGATTTTTTTTGTTCTTTTCGAGCTACGACAATAAGCAATGGTGAGATTTATTGTCTTAAAATTTAACTTTTTCTGTGTTTCATGTGGACTATTATAAAGTTATGCAACTTGCCCATAGGAATTAAAACTTCTTTTCTCTGTTAGGGTGAAACAGGAGTTAAATATGCACCTAAAGGGAATTTGATCTCTCTTGTCCGTGTAAACTCTTCTGTGAAGCAATACACGGAAGGAGAAAAGAAAGAAAACTGCAGCTCCATAACTTAACTCTTCAATTATTTTCCTCAGCGACAGGTAAAAAATGAGACAATAAGTTATCTGTACTTCTTTGAATGGAAGTCCTTGAGAAATTTGAACTCGAAAGGTATGAATGTGGCGATATTCTGCTACATTTCAAATATCGCTTCCATTGTATTGTTGGTTGCATGAGATGTTATTGTCTCTGTTCAACTGGAAGAATGATTTCTCATATCATAATTCGGAAGATCAAAGACACATATTCTTGTTAACATTCTCGGCTTGGCTTAGTTTGTGTGGTTCACAATAGACCTAAACCACAACTTGATCGTCATATAAAAATTTTGTGCACGTTAATTCAACAGCTTTTCTTTTTTCAACTATCTGATAAGGTTTGACTTATTTCCTGCATATTAGATCTCTCCCTCGCTATTTTTTTATCTTGATAAGATATGTTTTAGGAGTAGACATACTTCATAATAAAGTTGCAAGGCATCTTGTTAATAAAGTGGCATTTAACATGCATGATTTTGGTGCATCCATCAAAAATTTTGAATTAATTTAAATCTTTGTCTTCTTTTGATCTTGCTAGTTCGAATAGTCGTATGGAGCTTACATTCTTAAATTGTATCTTAAGGTGTTTATCTGAACTTCTTCATTCATTAATTTGTGATGGAATTTAATTTTATTCTAATGTGATGTTGCATTATGTTGGTTGTCTTACTTACTCTAAGGGTGATATCATTTTCTTTCAATTTGCTCATATCCTGATTAAAATTCAAATGTTTGTAATATATACTATTTGGTTAGGCAAATATACATGGTTTGTCAAATGAAATGTGGATTCCTTATGTTTCAAAAAAGTTACCCACCGTACTAATTTGAATATCTTTATTTTGAACTAAATTAAAGTGTTTTGTTGTTCTTTTTGCAGTCTATATCTACACCTCCTTATTCAAAAGATTTAGCAAGAACCTATTCTTGAAGAAACCACAAAGCAAATATAAGCGATTAAAATGTTTATAAACAAGGAAGACGAAGAGAGTTTAGTTGTTTAAAGTGTCCCTTTAGGACATGCCACGATTCTTATTTTTCTTTTGTAATGAGATAGAAAAATACAATGTTCTAGGCGGTGATTCTTATTTCTTTGTAATTAACTACAATTTTTTTATGAATATACATTATTTTGTATATTTTCAGATGTATTGATATATACAGTGAGTGTAGAGCGTATGAAACATATATAGACCATTTTAATCTTGTTATTAAATGTTCTTAACGATCGGACTGAAAATTAAGGAAAGGAATATATGATCGTTAAAAGAAAACCCATACCTAGTAATCGTTTATAAAATAGATTCTAAATCCAATTTTTTGTATCATGCCTAAAACTTGGTACTTGATATTCATACCCAAATTTTACTTTTTGTTTGAATCCATTAAGAGATAGTAATATCATTCATATAAGAGCAACAATAAACATTGTCTCTAAAGAAATTCTATGTGGGAACGATCTCAACTCCTGTTGAGTTCTGTAAAGTGAAACGTCTGTTTACACTCTCATTTGAGGTGTAAGTTTGGACGTATCAAATTTTGGCGCCGCTGTCGGGAAATTTTAATTCAATAGTGTTTTACTAGCTTGTAGTTAAAATTTTCTAATTTTACTTGTGTTGTTGTTTTTGATCTGTTACAGATAAATCTGCTTGTGTATGCCCACCACGTGAAGTAAGTGAGTCACATTGCTACCTTACGATCTGGAACTCCAGAAAAACTTACGCAAAATGGTTAATGCTCAAGAACTAGAGGCTTAGAGGCAAGGTTGGGCCTTGAAGCTGAACTAGATGTTGCACGACACATGCAGCAAAATGTTTAATTAGTCCCACCTAGGGGAGTTGATGGAAACAGGGATGATGTAATTCCACCTCATCGTCCCCCAGTAGCGCAAAAGGGTAGAGGTTCAGCATCTAGCTCACATGATGTATGAAGAGGATGATGCTGATTTGGATGGAGTTGGAGCCACTGGAGCTATAGTGTTACCTCTGTTACCTCTAGGAGTGAAATTCACTATCACCAGTATAACGATGCAATTGCTTAATCTCAAAGGAATGTTTAGTGGGGCAGCTGGTGACGATGCGAATCAGCATCTGATGAATTTTCTGGTGATCTATAAATCTCAAGAGATTCCCTGAAGTTAATCAAACTGCAATAAGACTAAGTCTATTTCCATTATCTCTTACTGGGGAAGCTACTAACTGGTTGAATGAGATGCTAAATGACTCTATTCGAACTTAGAGTGAATTAAAAGAGGATTTCTTAGAACGATCCTTTCCAGAATCGAAAGAACTGCAAATGAAGGATGATATCAGTACTCATAAGCAATTACCAGGAGAAGCAATGCATGACACTTGGTGAAGGTTCAGCCAAAACTTGAAGAAATGCCCCAACAATGATCTTACTGAGACGCATCTTAAACAAGCTTTCTATAGGTCTATGAATTATGTGACTAAACCTGTTGTTGATGCAGTCTTCGGAGGTTCGCTTATGAGGAAGCCATTTGCTAGAAGCATGCAACTGTTAGATTAAGTCTCCAAAAACAATAGGGCATGTTACTCCAGAGATGCAGAAGTAGGAGAATTAGGGTATACATATAAGATGTCAGCGGAACATAGAAAGAAGAAAGAAGAAAGGGATCAGGACATTGCACATCTGAGAAGTCAAATTGATTTACTAACAAAGCATATTGTGTCCATGCCTGAAAAAGTAATTGTTGTGGGACAACAAAGCAGATACGAAGATCAATACATTGAAATTATAACTCTGGATATCAAGGGTATAATTCTGGAAATACATGTCAAAACTACACCAGAGATGGTCAATATGATAGACCACCAAACAGAGAGCAAGGAAACTGGCAGATCAAAGATGGGTAAACAAATGATCGTAGTGGTGTATATGTACCCCCAGGTAGCAGAGAAAGAATGATTGGTCAGTCCAGTGGATCTAAGATGGAAGATATGATGGCCAAGATTCTTCAAAAGGTTGAGTCAATAGATGCAGGAGTTAAAGAAATGAGAGGTGAGTTATCAAGCATGAGTCAGCTGGTTGACTCTCACACCACCTCTATTAAGCAAATAGAGCAACAAATGGAACAACTCTCAGCATCCTTGAATCAGAGAAAGAATGGTTCATTACCAAGTGATACTATTTAAAACCCCAAGAAGGATGGACTTTGTATGGCCATCACTACTAAGAGTAGTAAAGTGGTTTCTAACCAAAACCCTGCAAGTACCAAGGATGAACAGGGTGAGGAGAAAATTGACACAGAGGAGAATAGAAGTGCACTTGTAGATGGATTGGAAGAGGTCCAACAAAGATTAGCTCCTACTAGAGGACAAGAGAAAGAGAGTTGTGACAAACTTGTGTTACAACAAATTTTTATACATCCTCCTCCTTTTCCACAAAGACTCAAAAAGAAAGCTGAAGATGGGAAGTTTACAAAGTTCATCACCATGCTGAAGCAACTTTCAGTCAATATACCACTGGTAAAAGCTCTTGAGCAAATGCCAGGATATGCCAAGTTCATGAAAGACTTGGTTATCAAGAAAAGAGCTGTAAGTCTTAATTTTTCTATATATGTACATCATTGCAGCGCTATTGCAACCAGGTTTCTGGTTAAAAAAAAGAAGATTCTGGTGCTTTCACAATTCCATGCACCATAGGATAATCAAGTCTGCAAAAGCGTTGTGTGATCTGGGAGCTAGCATAAATTTGATGTCATTAGCCATCTATGAGAAGTTGGGTTGGGGAATGCCAAAACCGATAGCAATGAGATTGATGATGGCTGACAGGTCAGTTAAGCGACCAGTGGGAATCTTGTGTGATGTTTTGGTTAAAGAGGATACATTTATCTTTCCTGCAGATTTTGTCATCTTGGATTGTGAAGTAGACTTTGAAGTTCCTATAATCTTAGGAAGACCATTTTTAGCTACAAGAAGAGCGTTCGTTGATGTTGAGCGAGATGAGTTGAAGTTTTGACTAAATTCACAAGAAGTGAAGTTTAACATATGTAGATCAATGAAACAACCACGAGAGACGGAAGTGGTATCTACAATGGAAGTTGTTACTGAAGACGACTTAAGAGTACCCATAAAAGAGAGGATAACTGTTGAAACATTAGCAGCTGGGTTGATGAATTTTGATGCAGATTTCCGATTTGATTATGGAGAAACGGTGAATGCTTTACAGGGTATGGGAGCACATTCTTATGATCCAAAGAAATCAGATTTGGATTTCAAAAACAGAACACATTCTCCAGCTAAATCCTCCATTGAGGAACCACTAGTTTTGGAGCTTAAGCAGTTGCCCAGTAACCTCATGTATGTATTCTTGGGTACTAACAACACCTTACCTGTGATTTTGGCTGCAGATTTAAATGACGGACATGTACAAAAGGTGGTTAGAGTACTTCAAAGGTTTTAAAAAGCTATCGGAAGGATAATGCTGATATAATTGGAATCCTTCTAGGCATTTGCACACACAAAATTCAGCTTGAGGAAGAGTGCACACCCAACATTGAGCACAAAAGGAGGTTGAACCCACAATTCAAGAGGTAGTAAAAAAGAAAATAATCAAATGGTTAGATGTTGGGGGGGTTTATCCTATCTCAGATAGCCACCGTGTCAGACTAGTACAATGTGTGCCAAAAAAAAGGGAGGCATGACAGTAGTAGCAAATGCAAAGAATAAACTAGTTCCACAGAGACCAGTGACTGGGTGGCGAGTATGCATGGATTATAGGATGTTGAACAGATGGACCTTAAGGGATCATTTCCCTATGCCATTTATGGACCAAATATCCATTGCTCCTGAAGATCAGGAAAATACTACATTTACATGTCCTTACGGTACTTTTGCATTTAAACGCATTCGTTTGGATTGTGTATTTATGGATGACTTTTCTGTAGTAGATGGTAATTTTGATGATTGTTTGTTGAATCTTAGTATGGCATTACAGAGATGTGAGGAAGCCAACTTGGTGCTGAACTAGGAAAAATTCCACTTCATGGTTAAAGAGGGAATAGTTCTTGGACATAAAGTGTCACAAAAAAGAATTGAAGTTGCCAAGGCAAAAATTGAGGCGATTGAAAAATTGCCTCCGCCTATTTATGTGAAAGGTGTTCGAAGCTTCCTGTGACATGTCGGATTCTATAGGCGCTTCATCAAGGACTTCTTCAAAGTTGCACACCCCATGTGTAAGCTGTTGGAAAAGGAGGTGAAATTCGTCTTTGATGATGCTCGCCTAAAAGCCTTCGAAATCCTAAAAGAGAAATTGATCTCAGCACCTGTAATCATTGGCCCAAACTAGGCAGAACCATTTGAAGTAATGTGTGATGCTAGTGGCACTGCATTAGGTATAGTATTGGGTCAGAAGCGCAACAAGATGTTCCATCTGATTTACTATGCTAGTAAGTCCCTAAATGGATCCCTGCAAAAATACAGTCACTGAACAGGAACTGTTGGTTATAGTATATGCATTTGAGAAATTCAGAGCTTATCTATTGGGCTCCATAATAATAGTTCGCACAGATCATGATGCACTGAGATACCTCATGGCTAAGAAGGATGTCAAACCAAGGTTAATCTGATGGATGCTACTACTTCAAGAATTTGACTTTAAGTAAAAG
Organism: Solanum pennellii; assembly: GCF_001406875.1. Taxonomy (NCBI): domain Eukaryota; kingdom Viridiplantae; phylum Streptophyta; class Magnoliopsida; order Solanales; family Solanaceae; genus Solanum; species Solanum pennellii. The sequence goes on from NC_028647.1 coordinate 19,593,476, forward strand.
ATAGAAGAGGTTGTGAAAATCAAGTAGCGGAACACCTTTCAAGAATGGAAGGTGCAAATACATAACATAGTGAGCCCAAAATAGATGATGCATTCCCAGATGAGCAGGTATTGGCTGCTACTCTTCATCTCATTCCATGGTTTGCTGATTTCGCTAATTTCTTAGTCAGTTATTCGATACTTGAGGGGCTTACTTATCAGCAAAAGAAAAAGTTCGTACATGATGTGGGTAAGTATTTTTGGGATAACATCATCAAGAGATGTGTTCAGAAAGCTGAAATGTTACCTATTCTGGAGGCTTGTCATTTCTCTCCTGTAGGTGGGCACCATGGTGGAGCTCGCACAGTTCATAAGATTTTCTAGTGTGGTTATTACATGCCAACTTTTCAATAGGATGCAGCTGAGTTGGTAAGAAGTTGTGATATTTGGCTAAGGCAAGGATCCATATCAAGACGTCATGAGTTTCCTATGACACCAATTTTGGAGGTAGAACTTTTTGATGTGTGGGAAATCGATTTCATGGGCCCCTTTGTGAGTTCCTATGGACAGAAGTATATCGTAGTAGCAGTGGACTATGTATCCAAATGGGTAAAAGCTGTAGAATTACCTGAAATGATGGAAAGAGTGTGGCAGCATTCTTAAAGAAGAACTTTTTTGCAAGATTTGGGACACCTAGAGCTATTCTTAGTAATGGTGGTTCTCATTTTTTGCAACAAAATATTCAGCGCTCTCCTGACCAAGTATGGGGTGATACAGCATAAGGTAGTTACACTGTATCACCCACAAACCAGCAGCCAAGTGGAAGTGTCTAATAGAGAGATCAAAGCAACTTTGGCTAAATCGGTAAATGCTAATCGAACAGACTGGGAAAGAAGCTAGATGATGCATTGTGGGCATACTGTATAGCTTTTAAAACACCTATTGGTATGTCTCCATATCAATTTGTGTTTGGAAAAACATGGCACTTGCCTGTTGAACTGGAACATAGAGCACTCTAGGCATTGAAGAAGCTAAATCTCGACTGGAATGAAACAACAAATTTAAGTCTAGCTCAGATAAATGAGATGGATGAATTTCGTCTTAGAGCATATGAGAGATCAGCATTGTATATGGAGAGGATGAAGCAATATCATGATAAATACATTGAGAAATGAAGTTTCTCTCCTGGGGACTTCATGTTACTATTTAACCCTAGATTGTGATTATTCCCAGAAGAATTAAGATCTAAATGGTCTAGCCCTTTTAAGGTCACTCAAATATTTCAATCGGGAGCAGTTGAACTGGAAAATGATAAAGGCGAGGGGTTCAAAGCTAATGGAGAATAAATCAAAGCATATATAGGTGCCCAGGATGAAACCAAGATAGTGGAAGAATGCATGCTTGGGGAACTCTAAGTAATCAAGAAACTTGTGTCGCGCCGCGATGTTAAATTGTGCGCTGCTTGGGAGGCAACCCAAGATTTCTTAATTTAGGTACTTTTTTTGTGTAGTTTAGTGTGCAGAGTTAATAGGTTTTGACATGTGTAGGAAGACTTAGTAAGAAAGTGCAGAAGAGCTGGTGCAGTACTTATCTGACGGGAGGCTTCACGGATCGTGGCAGCCTCTACGGGCAACTTCATGGTCTTTCTAAGTGAATATCAAACAATGGAAGCTACTGGAAAACAACAAAACAAAAGGTTCATGGCTCGTAGTAATAATGTATATGAACTCTGTATACCTACCGTGAAGTTGAGGTAAAACTGAACAAGGCAAAAATGTTATATACGGGCTATCTCACGGACCATAAACCTCCTTATGGGGGATTTACGGAACGTCATCTGTCCCAGGTAAGTCTTCTCTTCGAATTACTTCTACGGTAGGGTAAACGGACCGTGACAATTTCCACAGACTATTCCACGGTCTGTTGTTCGCGCAGGTAATTCATTAAAAGAAAACCCGCCCCGCATTAGACCCATTCATTGCAAAATATATTTAGGTCTTCTACATTNTGTATAGCTTTTAAAACACCTATTGGTATGTCTCCATATCAATTTGTGTTTGGAAAAACATGGCACTTGCCTGTTGAACTGGAACATAGAGCACTCTAGGCATTGAAGAAGCTAAATCTCGACTGGAATGAAACAACAAATTTAAGTCTAGCTCAGATAAATGAGATGGATGAATTTCGTCTTAGAGCATATGAGAGATCAGCATTGTATATGGAGAGGATGAAGCAATATCATGATAAATACATTGAGAAATGAAGTTTCTCTCCTGGGGACTTCATGTTACTATTTAACCCTAGATTGTGATTATTCCCAGAAGAATTAAGATCTAAATGGTCTAGCCCTTTTAAGGTCACTCAAATATTTCAATCGGGAGCAGTTGAACTGGAAAATGATAAAGGCGAGGGGTTCAAAGCTAATGGAGAATAAATCAAAGCATATATAGGTGCCCAGGATGAAACCAAGATAGTGGAAGAATGCATGCTTGGGGAACTCTAAGTAATCAAGAAACTTGTGTCGCGCCGCGATGTTAAATTGTGCGCTGCTTGGGAGGCAACCCAAGATTTCTTAATTTAGGTACTTTTTTTGTGTAGTTTAGTGTGCAGAGTTAATAGGTTTTGACATGTGTAGGAAGACTTAGTAAGAAAGTGCAGAAGAGCTGGTGCAGTACTTATCTGACGGGAGGCTTCACGGATCGTGGCAGCCTCTACGGGCAACTTCATGGTCTTTCTAAGTGAATATCAAACAATGGAAGCTACTGGAAAACAACAAAACAAAAGGTTCATGGCTCGTAGTAATAATGTATATGAACTCTGTATACCTACCGTGAAGTTGAGGTAAAACTGAACAAGGCAAAAATGTTATATACGGGCTATCTCACGGACCGTAAACCTCCTTATGGGGGATTTACGGAACGTCATCCGTCCCAGGTAAGTCTTCTCTTCGAATTACTTCTACGGTAGGGTAAACGGACCGTGACAATTTCCACAGACTATTCCACGGTCTGTTGTTCGCGCAGGTAATTCATTAAAAGAAAACCCGCCCCGCATTAGACCCATTCATTGCAAAATATATTTAGGTCTGCTACATTGCGCCTCTTCAATTTTTTTCTTCTTTTCTTCTACTTCTTCCTCCTGTTTCGTCTGTAGCAGCTACCCATCCTTACTCTACTAAGTGAATTGCGGGGATCGGTTTCATTGCTCACACCATTGTTACATGTACAGTTCAAGTTCACTCCAAGTAAGTACAATATTTTGTATTTAATCTCTTCTGATTAGGTTTGTTCTTATTCACAGATGATGTTTGATCTTGGTTGAATATAGTAGGGGGTCTTGTTGCAGTTGTTTGTGATTAGTTGGGGTGTTTGGTTAATAGTCGGTAAGTTAATCATTTTAGGGTAAAGACATTTCATCCCCATCAACTGTGTCTTCTGTGATTCTATGGTCACTATTGATTTTGATAGCCCATAACCCTAGCCGTGAACCACACATGTAATAAAATATGGGCGACTGAGATCTCAAACAAGATCACAGCCCGTGGTTTTATTCATGGACCGTGACCTTGTCCGTGAAAATCCCTTGGGTATTCTATGTGGTTGTTTAGTTCTGCTTTGATTCTGAACTGAGTTCACAGACAAGTTTACGACCCGTGGTTTTATTCACGGATCGTGACCTTGTTCGTGAAAATCCCTTGGGTATTTTATGTGGTTGTTTAGTTTTGCTTTGATTCTTAATTGAGTTCACGAACAAGTTGACGGCCCGTGGTTTTTTTCACGGACCGTGACCTTGACCATGAAAATTCTTTTTTTTTGTGGTTATTTAGTTCTACTTTGCTTTTGACCTGAGTTTACGAACAAGATTACGACTTGTGGTTTTCTTCATGAACCGTGACCTTGTCCGTGCAAATTCCTTGGGCATTTTATTTGGCTGGTTATTTTTACTGTGATTCTACCAGAGTTCACGAAAGACTTCACTGTCCAGGTCGATTCCACGGTCCGTGAAGGCATTCGTCACCATTACTTGTCCAAATGTCATGAAGGAATTTACGGTTCGTGGTTCACTCCATGATCCGTTAAGGAAACCGTGATCATTACTTAACTAAAGGTCTCTTGGATTGATTTTGTGTGCCTTCACGATGATAGATTGAGTGACGCCGTTCTTAAGGCAAGGCATCATAATGTTGTTCAACCGCATGGGAAGTCTGAGTACCCGATAGTGTGTCAATAAATTGTAATCATGCTAACTATGGTCATGTTTACATTTACCATGCCATGCCAACCAAGAATGAAGAATGCCAACTGGCCTTTCCCCCTACATCTTCTCAATCTGAGGGACATGCCGCATCTGAGCCTAGTGGATCGGAGGTTCACTTGGATGTCACTCCAACACAACACTCACCTAGGGCCACTAGATCACGAGTCCAACGATGATTACTCCAGAACACTCCCTCTCAGTCTAAAGTAGGGTGGTAGTGTTTCTGAGAATGCTGCAACTGCCAGCAGTCTATACCACTCTGCAACACATAATAATAATGAGGCGCATTCTGGGGAAGATACAGGCAATTCGCAGGAGAACTCTCACACCTCTTCTACAGAAACTCATACAGAACTGGAAACAACAGCTCAACAAGCTGCTCATCAGAGAGAGCTAGAGAAGATACTCACAGATGAAAAACCATGATACAATATGTGCATGCTCAGGAACATCATCCAGATCGCTGGGAACAACTCATTGCTTGCTACCGTGCTATGTGGATGGTGGACCGTACCAAAGAATTCTTCCACTGAAGGATTGTGACCAAGATTGGGAGTTTAAAAAAGCGAGCTATTTTACCCGAGTTTAGGGTGGTGAGCAGTGACATCAAGGCATTTCCGGACATTTACCGGATGTTTCAGTTTCATAAGTTTGAATGGATGGACAATGCACCGGGTGATTGCTCTAATCACCTGACAAAGGAATTTTATATGTCACATCCGGGAATACCCCCTAGACGTAACCGGCATCGTCGTCCTCTTTGAGGACTAAGACTAGCCTTTTAGCTTACATCATTACATTCATTGGTCAAATTTAGCGGAAATTTATAACTTTTCATTTCTTCTACTTGGAGGTTTACATAGACCTCTACACACACTCACACACACACAGACACAAACACATACACACACACTCACACACACACACACAAACACACAAAAGTTTATATATATATATATATATATATATATATATATATATATAT